>NC_133367.1:20615193-20745193 GCF_049309525.1 Garra rufa | reverse complement strand
CATCTTCAACTGAGAGAAAAAGAACAATAGGTCAAAAAAAAAAAAAGTACATTTATTAAGTTGGCTTGACTGATCTACTAGTATTTAAACTTCTTGTCCTTCTTCTGAGCCTAAATTGAGTCAGTATCTCCTCCTAGAGCTTTAAAGCTACAACCACCAAACTTAGGTCAGACTGGTCTGACTTGGTGTGCTACGTCTTTTCAAATGGATCCGGCTTTGAAAACCAGACTATCAAAACCACCAAAAATGCCATAGACTTTCATTAGGGGGTGAAAACTTTTGCACAATGGGACTGCTAAAACCAGTCTAAACTGGTTGGCTGCTTTGGCTGGTCTCCCCAGCTGGTTTCAAAATGGTTTCGGCCACTTTTTGGCTGGTCTTAGCTGGTTTAAGCTGAGAGTAGCTGGTTTAATCTTACTTGGTCTTTTACCAGGTCTCCCAGCTTGACCAGCTAAGACCAGCCAAAAAGTGGCCGAAACCATTTTGAAAGGTCGGTTTTTGATTTACCAGGTCTCTTTAGCTGTTAAAAAACAGCTAAAACCAGCCTATAGACAACTATCTATAGGCTGGTTTTACCTGTTTTTTAACTATCTTTTTTTTTTTTTGCTAAATCAGCTAGTTTTAGCTGGTTTTTAGCTGTTTTATTGCTAAATCAACTGGTTTTAGCTGTTTTTTGACTGGTTTTTAACTTTTTTGCTAGTTTTAACTGTTTTTTAGCTGGGGTTTTTTGTAAATGACCTAGGTTTAACTGGTTTTTAGTGTTTTTTGTTAAATCATCTGATTTTTTTAAACCTTTTTTAGCAGTTTTTTTGCTAAATCAGCTAGTTTTAATTCTTTTTTAGCTGGGCTTTTTGTAAATTGGCTAGGTTTAACTTGTTTTTAGCGGTTTTTTTTAAATCATCTGTTTTTACCCTTTTTTTTTAGCTTTTTTTTTTACTAAATTAACTGGTTTTAGCTGTTTTTTTTTTGTTTTTTTTTACAGTTTTCTGTTTTTTTGGTAAATCAGCTACTTTTAACAGGGTTTAGCTGCCTTTTTTTTTTTTTTTTTACTTTTTTTTTTGCTAAATAAGGTGGTTTTTTAGCTGTGTTTTCATTCATGTTAGCAACATGTTAAATCACACTAATAACACCCTAACAATTTAATTTTATTTTTATTTATTTTTTTTGCTGAAGGAGCTGGTTTTAGTTGTTTGTTTAGCTGTTTTTTATTAAACCAACTGGGTTTATCTTTTTTTTTTGTCAAAGTCAGCTAGTTTTTGCTGAATGTTTTTTTTTTTTACTAAATCAACTGGTTTTAGCCTTTTATTTGCTAAATCAGCTAGTTTTAACTGGTTTTTAGTGTTTTTACCTGTTTTTACCCTTTTTTTTGCTTTTTTTACTAGATTAACTGGTTTTAGCCTTTTTTTTGCTAAATCAGCTAGGTTTAACTGGTTTTTAGTGTTTTTACCTGTTTTTACCTTCTTATTTTTTTTTAAACTAAATTAACTGGTTTTAGCTGGTTTTTAACTGTTTTTTGTTTACTTTTTTGCCAAATCAGCTACTTTTAACAGGTTTTTAGCTGTTTTTTTTTTTTTGTTTTTTTTTGCTAAATAAGGTGGTTTTTAGCTGTTTTCATTCATGTTAGCAACATGTTAAATCACACTAACAACACCCTAGCAATTTTATTTATTTTTTGCTAAATGAGCTGGTTTTAGTTGTTTGTTTAGCTGTTTTTTATTAAACCAACTGGTTTTATCTGAATGCGCTGGTTTTAGCTCATTTGGCTGTTTTTTTTTTGTTTTGTTTTTTACTAAATCAATTGGTTTTAGCCTTTTTTTTGCTAAATCAGCTAGTTTTAACTGGTTTTTAGCTGTTTTTTTGTTAATTAGCTAGGTTTAACTGGTTTTTAGTGTTTTTTCTTAAATCGTCTGTTTTTACCCTTTTTTAGCAGTTTTTTTTACTAAATCAACTGGTTTTAGCCTTTTTTGCTAAATCAGCTAGTTTTAACTGGTTTTTAGATGTTTTTTTTGGTAAATTAGCTGGTTTTTAGCGTTTTTGTTGTCAACTGGTTTTGTCTTGTTATTTATTTATTTTTTTGGCAAAATCAGCTAGTTTTTGCTGAATACGCTGGTTTTAGCTGATTTGGCTGTTTTTTTTACTAAATCAACTGGTTTTAGCCTTTTTTTGCTAAATCAGCTAACTGGTTTTTAGCTGTTTTTTTTTGGAAATTAGCTAAGTTTAACTGGTTTTTAGCTTTTTTAACAGTTTTTTTTTTTTTTTTACTTTTTTGCTAAATCAGCTAGTTTTAACTGATTTTTAGCGGGGGTTTTTTGTAAATTAGCTAGGTTTAACTGGGTTTTAGCGTTTTTTGTTAAATCATCTGTTTTTACACTTTTTAGCTGTTTGTTTGGCTGTTTTTTTTTAATTAAACCAACTGGTTTTGTCTTATTTATTGATTGATTTTGATTTTTTTTTTTTTTTTTTTTTTTTGCAAAGTCAGCTAATTTTGGCTGTTTTGCTGAATGTGCTGGTTTTAGCTGTTTTGGCTGTTTTTTGTTTTTTTTTACTAAATCAACTGGTTTTAGCTGTTTCTTTTACTAAATCAACTGTTTTTTAGCTTTTTTGCTAAATCATCTATCATCTATCTATCCATCTGTAAGTCTGTCTGTTTTTCTATGGAAACATTCTAGCTTTGTAAAATAATAAAATAAAACTTATTTCAAACTTAAAGTTGTTAAAACTTCTTCAAACTTTTTGCATAGACTTTCTCAAGCCATCTTAAAGTTTGAAGTTTGTCGACAAACTTTCCTTAACTAATTTTACCTTAAGGTGTTTACACACACGGCATGTAAAACCGTAATGTTCTTCAGAATTCAAAACACATGTATGAAATCTAATGCAAGATTTGATGTGAAATCTTAGCATATGCATACATCCAGATGAGAAAGTGTGCCCAAACTGTTCCTCAGTTTTGTTGCTGTGGTAGATATTCTCGTACGCACATGACTTAAACCTGTTAAACCTGTTGTTTCCCGGCACTCAGGTGGCCTCTGACCACAATCACAATAGCCCTGACCACACTGGAGAACCAGTTTAACCAATTTAGTTAAGAATTACAGCCACCCAATGCCTAAGAGTCTCACACAGAGTCCCACGATGTCTCGACCACTTATAAACGCTGTCACTTGGGACTAAGAAATCTAGTGTTCCACTACACTCCATTCCAATCACAGAGAATCCCCATATTATATAGAATAGGTACATGGAAAAGGCAACATGATGACACATCAGTTTCCTCTAATATGACTGTTTTTTTTTATGGCAATTCAGCAACCATCCCTCTGTTACTGGCAAAGCATATTTGGTTTTTGATTACCTCAGGTTGTTACTTAAGTCATGAGTTCTTATGGTTATTATTATTTGCAGACATACTAGCCACCTAGTCCATATGCATCCATTATTGCAACACACTTACTAAAGTGTTGGGGCCATAGACTGTAAATAAAAAAAGCGGACAATGCATCTCCAATTCCTTCCACTATAGACAAAATAAGCCAAAACAAAACAACTAAATCAAACCTATTAGAAAAACGAACACTTTAACACACATTGGCAAGACAAGAATACCTAAAATGATGGAAACCATCTTTGCAAAATATGTATTTGAAGTGTAATTTAAATATTTAGTTCAGCTCATGTCACAATCGTTTCAAATAAGTAACATGCACTAGAAGGCAATGTTGGGGGTAACGCATTACAAGTAACAGGAGTGACGTGATCAGATTACTTTTTCAAGTAACTAGTAAAGTAATACATTACTTTTAAATTTATAATGAAATATCTAAATTACTTTTTTCAAATAAGTAACGTGTATTAGAATTCAGTGTTGGGGATAATGCATTACAAGCAACGCGAGTGACGCAATCAATCAGTATTGTAATGCATTCATTTTGAACACAACATTCTCCAACACTGCTAGAATGTTTTATCTATGACCACTTTTTACGCAATTTCTGGCTTTTATGAACAGTTATGAATGATAAAGTTGCAAACTGTGTTGCCACCTTGTGGACAAGCCAAACAATTAATACGAAATATATGAATGACAGAGAAACGGTATTGTTTGAATGACTTTCAGAGTGATTTTTTTTTCAGGTGATGAATAATAGAAAACATTGACAGCCAATCAGAATCCATCCTGCATTGAAAAGCTCAAGCATTTTAAGCTACAGATGACAAAACTGCAGTGTGTGCTTATAATAAACTGAAAGCTATTGTACGCTAATGTGGATGCTATAATAAAGTTCTTGTTCTTGTTGTTAACGGGCCTTAAGAAGATTGAAAAACCGTCGTGGATTTGAGGTCTACGAGGTCTGAGAAGTAAACAGAACTGAGGTCTAGATGAGTTCTTCTTACCTTCTCCGGTAATGCTTCATATTCCCCTGCACGGACGGAGGGAAGTGTCCTTCTGCTCTCTTTTCTAGCCGCCTCTGCATACAGATATACTACAAGACCAAGACAATGAAGGAAGGAGAATGGAAGTCAAAACTGAAGCAATTCTCAAATGATTGAGGTAACAAACGGCATGACCTTTGCTCGTACAAACACACCTGGCACATTCAGCATATCTGACAATCTCTGGCCAAGTTCATTGGCACACTGCACACACTCCTCCATGCTGACGTTCTGCACCGGTATGAAGGGACACACATCCATCGCACCCATCCGAGGGTGTTCGCCTGTTCAAAAACAACATTTTTACTATACTAGTCTAAACTCATGAGAAGTATGATAAGTCTACATCTGCTACTGCCTCCACAGCTGTACCTGAGTGTTTGGCCATGTCTATGAGTTTAAATGCGACACGGGCGGCATTCAGCGCCCCCTCAATGGCTGCCTCCGGTGAGCCCACAAAAGTGTACACCGTCCTGTTTGTTGAAGACCCTGGGTCGACATCCAGCAAACTGCAGCCCTCCGTGGCAGAGATGGCATCGGCTATGGCGTCGATGACCTGAATGTTAGACCGTATATTGGTCAAATATTGCAAAACACTCAAAAATTTTACATCACTGTATGCTGGATCTAAAAAAATCCATATATAAATTGACATTCGTAAAATGACTTATTTCGTTTTGTATTAGTTTCTGAAGTGTGAAGTTTATATTTGTAAAAAGAAAGGCAATTGATTCACTTGAGAAAATGGTAGTAAAAATACATTTCAAAACAAATCGTGCAAAAGGTGTTTCAGTATTTATTTTTTGTTTACTTGACCTTAATATATAAATAAGACTATATCTACTTAAAAACCTTTATTCTCAGGTTAAAAGGCTCACCGTTACTGTTAGGAAGTCTATAGCTAAGTGATGATTCACTAAAATGAACTCGACTAATTCCCTCAAGCATCGAACTACGCTGATCATGCTGATTAAGAAGAACCGACTCACTGTAGTGATTCATTTGGGAAATAGACCAACTACAGTCAAGCCCGAAATTATTCATACCCCTGTCAAAGTTACTTTTATTTGGATTTAAGTCAGGACTCTGGCTGGGCCACTAGAAAACGTTAATGTTTTTGTCTGCTAACCATTTCTTCACCACTTTTGCTGTGTGTTTTGGGACGTTGTTGTGCTGAAATGTCCACTGGTGCCCAAGGCCAAGTTTCTCTGCAGACTGCCTGATGTTGTTGTTGAGAATGTTGATGTATTGCTCCTTTTTCATGGTGCCGTTTACTTTGATTAGGTTCCCTGGTCCACCGGATGAAAAACACCCCCAAAACATTAGGTTCCCACCACCATGTTTGACAGTGGGGATGGTGTTCTTAGGGTTTTACACCAAATGAAGGCTACATCATTGTGGCCAAACAATTAAATTTTTGTTTCATCTGACCATAAAACAGAACACAAGAAGTCTTCTTCTTTGTCCAGATGAGCATTTGCAAAGGCCAGGCAGGTTTATGTGTGCCTTAACTGAAGAAGTGGTGTCCTCCTTGGTCTGCATCCGTGGAACCCAGCGGTGTGCAGTGTCTGTGGACTGTCTGCCTTGAGATGTTTCCACCAGCAGAGCCCAGATTCATCAGGATGGCTTTGGTGGTGATCCTTGGATTCTTTTTTTACCTCTTTTACTATCCTCCTGGCCAGCACAGGTGTCACTTTTGGCTTCCGACCACGTCCTCTGAGATTTTTCACAGTGCGGAATGCACTGTAGCCACTGAAACTTCACAACATTTAGATATGGTCTTATAGCCCTTTCCTGACTTGTGAGCAGCCACAATGCACAGCCGCAGGTCCTCAGTGAGCCCTCAGTCTTAGCCATGACTGTCCACAAACCAACAGCAGAGAGCTTCTGTTTTTCACCTGTTGAGTTGATTAAAACAGCTGTTCCCAATGAATCAGGGTAATTAGGATGCTTTACAACAGCTTGGACTATTTGGAATGGTATAGAACTTTGGATTTTCCCATAGACTGTGACAGTTCGCAAAGGGTATGAATAATTTTGGACATGCCACTTTTTGTTCAAATGTAAATAAAAGCTGAGAAATATTTCTTTCCACAATGATGCCTCTTGTACATCGTCTTATTATCTTTTGGGAGAAGCCTGTCATTTCCGGTCAAAAAATTATTTATTGCTGGTTGAATAAAAGTAACTTTAAGTCAGAATTTGCCAGGCTGTGAATGAAGAAGAACCGAATCATTATAGTGATTCATTCTGGAAACTGACTAAAAAGAACAGGCACATTCATTCAGGAATCACGTTTTTAATTGATAAAAATAACTCATTCAACTTATCCGTACTGTAGGCTGATCAGGATACACTAGTCGTTAAAAGGTTTTTGATTGACTAAAAAGAACAAATTCATTAGAGGGATTGTAAAATGCCCAACTTCACAGCAGACAAGAATAGCTCATTTTGCCCTTCATGTCAACTGTGAGGGGTGTGAACTCATCAGTTTAAGTTATATTAAGCCTTAAAGTTCTGCATAATTAAGGGCGTGGCCACTTGAGTGACAGGGGGATTGAAAAACCTACTTTTGCGAACTAGTCGTAGGTTTTTGCCTGATTGGAACCAAACCAGTGCAGAAAGAATCTCTGGAGAGTGAATATCCATACTTATCAAAATAAAAAAAAGTTTTTGACTCACTGTCACAAAGGGACGCCAAAAAGTTTAAAAAGGGGCAGGGCGACTTTTAGTAAAATGCCTATAACTCCTGAACAGAATGAGATATCTTCACCAAACTCAGAACACTTTTGTAAGAGCTCAATCTAAGGTCACAGGACAAAAATCGCAAAGCTTGGCCACCTGGTGGCGCTAAAATGGGGGGGACATAAAAATAGCTATACCCAAGCAACCATTTGTCCAATCAACGTGAAAATTGCTGAACACGGTCTTGGTTCAAAGTTCAACAAATGTCTATAAGGATATATGCATATGTCAGTCAACAGTCTACATCTGAGTTTTTTGAGTCCTTACATAATATAAAAAAGGTTAGTAATGAAGAGTTTAATATGTGTGAAGCCCCTCTTAGTTTACAAGAAATTATTGATGCTATTAATTCTTTAAAAAATAATAAGGCTCCAGGAACGGACGGTTTAACATCTGAATTCTACAAAGCCTTTGACAAACTTTTATCTCCTTTTTTATTAGAAGTTTTCAAAGAGAGTACAGAAAGAGCCCTGCTTCCTCCGACTTTGTGTCAAGGACTAATAACTTTAATATCAAAACCAAATAAAGATTTATTGTTAATTGATAATTGGCGGCCAATTACATTGTTAAATAACGATTATAAAATTATTGCTTTGGTTTTGTCCAAAAGATTAAAAGGTGTATTAAATAATTTAATAGATGAATGTCAATCTGGCTTTCTACAAAAAAGACACATTTTTAATAATATACGTCTGGTTTTAGACATTTTAGATTATTCTGATATTCTTTCAAATGATAATCTTATACTTTTCTTAGACTACTATAAGGCCTTTGATTCCCTGGAGCATGAATTTTTGTTACAGACTCTTAGCAAGTTAGGATTTGGAGACTTCTTTTGTAGATCGATAAAAATGCTTTATACTAATTGTAATAGTTCTATCAAACTCAGCAACGGTACCTCCCCTAGATTTACTCTTAATCGGGGAGTCAGGCAAGGATGCCCAATCTCCCCATATTTGTTTCTGATAGCTACTGAACTTCTAAATTTACAAATAAGAGAAAGCCCTTTAAAGGGAATAACTGTTGGTGAAACTGAAATGGTAATAAGTCAGTTAGCTGATGATACAGTTTTGTTTTTGAAGGATGCCTCTCAGGTTGCAGTAGCACTAGAGACTCTTAAACCCTTCTCCAAAGCCTCAGGTCTTCACCTTAACATTAACAAATGTGAATTACTCCCAGTTGGTAATTGTCTGGAATCCTTGATTTGTAATATTCCTGTTAGAGAAAGTGTTACTTATTTAGGTGTTAAAATAATCAAAGATGATAAAATTAGATGTCCCTCCAATTTTCTTCCAATTATTGAAAAAACACGTAAAGTATTGAACCACTGGTTGCAAAGAGATTTATCACTCAAGGGAAAAATTCTACTTACTAAAGCAGAAGGCATCTCCCGTTTATCATATGCAGCTCAATCAATCCCCGTTGATAAACACACATGTAAAATGATTGACAGCATTTTAACAAAATTTCTGTGGAAAAATAAAATTCATTATATTAAAAAATCTGTAATACTAAATGCTTACGACAAGGGTGGATTGAATTTTATTGATTTTAGCTCTCTAAATAACAACTTTAAAATAAATTGGATACGACAATATCTTCAAAATTCCTCATCTGTCTGGAATATTATTCCTCGCTTTATATTCTCTCATTTAGGAGGCTTAGAATTTCTTCTGATGTGTAATTATAAAATAGAAAAACTTCCAATCAAACTATCTAAATTTCATCAACAAGTACTTACTTCCTGGAGTCTTATTTATAAGCACAACTTTTCCCCGCAAAATGTCCTTATTTGGAATAATGTCAATATTTTATTTAAAAACAAATCCTTATTTTTTCACAACTGGTATAGTAATGGGTTGTTATTAGTGAGTCAGTTATTTAATAATAATAGTTCTTTATTTACTTTTACAGACTTTATTTCAAGATACAAAATACCTATTACACTTAAAGAATTCGAGGTGGTTACCAGGGCAATACCTGCGGGTGTGCTTATGCTGTTTAAAGGCAGTGTATGTACACCTGCACTCTCTGTCTATTCCCCGAGACCTGAACTTACCTCAGTTGGTACTATATGTTTCTCTGGTCTAAAACCTAACAACTATAAAATCAGATCTTTGTTTTTAAATAAGATTATCTCTACGCCCCATATAATTTTTTATTGGAACAATATCTTTCAGAATGTTAATTGGACTCGAGTTTGGACTTTACCTCAAAAATTCCTCCTTACAAATAAGGTTAAAGAAATCTCATAAAAATTAATTCATAGAGTTTATCCTACAAAAGAATTCCTGCAAAAATTTATAATTGACATTGACTTAAAATGCTCTTTCTGTCAATCATCCACTGAAACAATCTCTCATTTATTTTGGTCCTGCCAATATACCCAGTACTTTTGGTATACTGTAAAGGCTTTCATTGCTGATAATATTTTAAAAACATTTTCCTTATCCTATAAACATGTGATTCTGGGCTATTTTATTAATGATCACTCAGATGTTGGTTTTATTATAAATTTAATTTTATTTTTCTGTAAATTCCACATACATAAATGCAAATTCGCAAAAAGCAAACCTCTTTTTATGGTCCTTAAAAAGGAAATTAAAATGTATGTAGATGTACTGTTAAAATCAAAAAACAAAAAAGCAATTAAGACAGTGAATATATGCTCCTCCTTTAACATTTTCTTGTAAACTTGTACCCTCTTTGACTGTGTATGTATTTTTATTTAATTTTATTTATTTTTCCCCTTCTTTTCTTGTTTTCTCTTGTTAAGACATGTAAAATGCTTTTTTGTCTTGTTGTGATTATGTATTGCATGTCACTTGTTGTTAATAAAGCATTATAAAAAAAAAATAATAATAAAAAAAAATAAAAATAAAAAAAAATATATGCATATGTCAAAAAACATGGCCGCCATTGGCCAATTAAATTTGAGCACCTATTAGACAAGGTTAACGGAGGTCGATCGGAAACTCTGTCTGCCTGTTCGGCTCACGGTCCAAAAGGTCTGTGAAAACTTTCAAAGAAATCGACCACTGAGGGGTGATATTGCATTTTTCAAAGACATAAATGATTGTATGTCGCACGTTTTTTTACACATACACGTGATATTTGTATCATATGATAGAACTCCTCATTCCAGACAACTTTGCCTCTTGAACAACTGCTGTCAATCAAATTGTTTGGTAAATGATTGAGAATATGTCAAAAAAACACCTTCTGCAAATTAGACCTAGGTCTTTCGCTCAATCTGGGGGAAAAAACACTGCACTCTCTAGGTCAATAATTATCAAAAAGAAACCCTTTGGGAAGCTATAAAAGTGTAGTTTGGAAAAAAGCCAGACCGAATGTACTTAAAATCCTATAAAGCCTAAAGGAGAACTCAAAACTTCACAAAACCTGCTGAGCACATGCGATAGGTTATTGTAAACAAGCATGCAAAGTTTAAAGGACATCGGACCACAGTTGGCGCTATAACCGTCATGAACATAAAAAACCCACAATATTTCAATGGTAAATTTCCTGTCTTTTTTCATATGTGCTTAAATGCCTTAAAGTGCTTGAACCCCGGTAATCGCTGCTTGCAGTTATATTTCATACTTAAATAGCTTACTTTTTGCATTTGTTTAAGCTTTGTTTAATAAACTGAGGCCACACTTACAGAAAAACTATTAACAAAACCGAATTACTTTTTTCAATACAACCGCTCTTTATGTTTACTTACCTCCTTGTTACGCCCCTCTGAGAAATTGGGTACACATTCCACCAGCTTAGCCATGACTGCAAGACAACACAACTTTCCTGACACACACTTGTCTACTGACTACCCTGGTTCCCAAACGTGGAACCTATAAAGCGTCCGCAGACATATCTTTTGAATAATTAACCTGTCCTGTGGACTAGCTGGATTTAGGTCATTTGGCAATGATTCTCTGGTCTTCACAGATAACCACTTTTCAAACATCAAATATTGTCCAGACTTTGGGAAACCCTCCCAAAAAAGCTTTTGCATCTGACTATGGCTTGGTTAAAAATTGAGGCAAGAACATAATGATATTTTGTCTTTCACTATGTGGCAACAAATACAAATAGCACTTGATAAGGCAGACAGTTTAATAAATGACTCTTGAAAAGGACCCAAACAGTTGCATAATGTCTAAAAAAATTTGATTTTTGGTTAATGAATGATCCAGACAGGGGCCAAAGAGCTGGAGGAGGAGGTGAGTTACCCCTTCCCCATATTTTTGGATGGGACACAAATACCCTCTTGTCAAAAGTAACACTGCAGGAATAACAAGTGTAAAGTTCACAAAAAAAGTTACTTATGTGGCCTATGTTTACAATGCTTTACTAAAATAAAACAAAAATGTAATTAATTTGTAATATTAAATGAAATATTAATGTAGAATATCTTTAGTTTTAGTCAGAATATACATTTTAAGAATGATTTTTTTCAATTATTATTATGATTAATTGTGATATTAGTATTATAGCTATAACAATATTAATAATAATAATATATATTCTATATATATTTATTTATGTTTATATTTCTATATTGTAATAATATTACAGTAATTTTATTTTTATTTCAAAAACAATAATAATAATAATTTTTATTATTATATAAATGTAATTGTTATCTATCAATTACAGTAATTCTATTTTTTAATTTCAATCATAATAATAATAATAATAATAATAATAATAATAATAATATATAATTTTAATCATTATAATTAATAGCAACAGATATAACAATAATAACAACAATAATTTTAACAATATTACAATCATAATATTATTTTATTTGTAATAGTAAATAATAATAATATAAAAATAAATAAAAAATAATAATAGTATTTTAATATAATAGTATTTTAATAATATAATAGAATATTCTTTAATATCTATTTGTCGATCTATCAATTTTTATTAAATAATATTACAGCAATTCTATTTTTATTTTAATCAGTATAAAAATTATAATTATTATTATAAATCTTTATAATGAATATTAACAGATATAACAATAATAGCAAAAACAATCATAATTGTGATAATAATAATTGTTTTATTATAATAATAATATAATAATAGTTTTTATTTTAATAAAAATAATATAATAATATATTTTTTACTCATCTATACGTTTTATAAAAAACATTGCAGCAATTCCATTTTTTATTTCAATCATAATAATAATAATTATTATTATTATATAATTTTAATCGCTATAATATCAACAGATGTAACAATAATAACAACGGCAATCATAATTATAATAATAATACTTTTAATTGTAATAATAATATAAAAAAGTTTTTTTTAATATAATATAATATAATATAATAATATTATTTATTCTTTACTATCTATACATTTTATGAAATAATATTAAAATGTATAAAAATATTATATCTATCTATCATTTTTATGTAATGATATTACAGTAATTCTATGTTTTAATTTCAATTAAAAATATATTATTACAGTACATCCTATATAAACAGAGTCAGCTTGATGGCAGCAGTGAACGCTAGATCCGTTTTTGCCCGCCATAAACTTACACAGAAGAAGAAAAGCCCACCGGAAGAGAACCGTAGAAGCAGCAGCGGCGGCGGAAGGCGGTTGTTTTCCTCTTAGCTTGTTTGCTAATGTAAACCCGATTTATTTCCCTTTGTTTTAACAACCACACCTCGTTTGTACTGGAGATCACAATAAGGTAACAGGGAGGATGTTGGCTACAGGAACGGTGAGTTTTTGCGAGGTTTTGGCCATTTTACCCTTGTTTGTGCTGGGGCCGGGTAGAGCTAACGGCTAAAGCTAATGCAGCCAGTTACTATGGTGATGTATTAAAACTTAAACACTGCTTTAATTTAGGATACGAATATGTATCTTGCGTAATTTGAGTTTATATGTTTATTAGAGTGTCTTATGTTTGAAATAAGAAATGACGAGTTTGAGTTTTTCCACGTGTGTTGTTTGTAAACATGCGTAGCCATTAGTTCATTAATGTGTGATTTATTAATTTTATTATTCATAATAACGAAACTGTTTATACACTGTATCAGTAGTCTGTCTGTTTTTGTTGCTGTTTCGTGTGGAAGTTGTCTAGTAATAATAAATAGTAATGATTTGTTAATAATGATTCATTCCTGTAGTTTCTAAAACATGTCATACAAGATTATAAGAA
This sequence comes from Garra rufa, assembly GCF_049309525.1. NCBI lineage: Eukaryota > Metazoa > Chordata > Actinopteri > Cypriniformes > Cyprinidae > Garra > Garra rufa. The sequence goes on along the minus strand of NC_133367.1, from coordinate 20,731,815 downwards.
AGTGCATTAATAAACAGAAAATAAGGGGCATAAAATTAAACATTTAAAAAATCAAGTCTTTAAGTTAATGTAAGAATGATTAAATGCAAGAAAAACGTATAATAAAACGTTTCAATTAATGCATTTTTAAGAATAATTAAATAAACTTAATGTAAATTTGAATTAAGCTTGATTGTGTAATAAATATTGGTTCTAATATACAACAATTGATGAGTTTTCCCTCTGTGATCTCTGTCCTGTAGACTGTAACCACGGCGGGTTTGACGCAGGTGGACCGTGAGAAGATCTATCAATGGATCAATGAGCTCTCCAGCCCCGAAACACGTGAGAACGCCCTGCTGGAGCTCAGCAAAAAGAGGGAGTCTGTGGCCGATCTGGCTCCCATGCTCTGGCACTCCTGCGGTACTATAGCGGCTCTCCTACAGGTGCGTGCCAGTCACTTCATGCTCAATTTAACATGCAATAAACTGAGTTATACTGGTTGGTTAGGAAGCAATATTGTCTGTGTACCAGGGTCACCAATGAATGAGGACTTGTGGCAAAAATGCCACCAAAATGAATAAATATACCTTATAAATTCAAGGGCAGAAATCAGTTCCAGAGGGCAAATATTGCCCCCAATAAAAAATGTATTTCTAACCCTTAAGTGAGACAGTGAAACAAAGATTCTTGGTTATAAAGTAAATTCTAGACTTAATTTAGATCTATAGATGACTATATATTGTTATTTTATTTAAACGGTTATTAAAATATTATACAAAAATATAAAATACATATACAAACAAGGGGGTGGAGTTATTATTAACTAAATATTTTATGGATTTAATGGATCATAATATATAGGTAGAGTCAAACCCAAAATTATTCATAAGTTACTTTTATTCAACCAGCAATTTTTTTTTTTTTATTAGAAATGACACAGACGTCTCCAAGAAGATAAGATGATGCACAAGAGGCATCATTGTGGAAAAAATGATTACTTATCTTTTATTTACATTTGAACAAAAAGCGGCATGTCCAAAATTATTCATACCCTTCTCAATAATCAATAGAAAAGCCAATAATCAAATAATCAATTTATTGGCTCTTACAGTAATCAAACGCTTCCTATAATTGCTGACCAGCTTTTTGCATCTCTCCACTGGTGTTTTTGCTCATTCATCTTTAGCGATGAGCTCCAGCTCTTTCAGGTTAGAGGGTCTCCTTGCCATCACCCTGATCTTTAGCTCCCTCCACAGATTCTCAATTGGATTTGAGTCAGGACTCTGGCTGGGCCACTGCAAAACGTTAATGTTTTTGTCTGCTAACCATTTCTTCACCACTTCTGCTGAGTGTTTTGGGTTGTTGTGCTGAAATGTCCACTGGTGCCCAAGGGTTTCTCTGCAGACTGCCTGATGTTGTTGTTGAGAATTTTGATGTATTGCTTCTTTTTCATGGTGCTGTTTACTGTGATTAGGTTCCCTGGTCCACCGGCTGAAAAACACCCCCAAAACATTAGGTTCCCACCACCATGTTTGACAGTGGGGATGGTGTTCTTAGGGTTGAAGGCTTCTCCTTTTTTATGCCAAATGAAGGCTACATCATTGTGGCCAAACATTTAAATTGTTTCATCTGACCATAAAACAGAAGACCAGAAGTCTTCTTCTTTGTCCAGATGCGCATTTGTAAAGGCCACAAGTGCGCTATTGTGTGCCTTATCTGGAGCAGTGGTGTCCACCTTGGTCTGCGTCCATTGAACCCAGTGGTGTGCAGTGTCCGTTGGACTGTCTGCCTTGAGATGTTTCCACCAGCAGAGCCCAGATTCATCAGGATGGCCTTGGTGGTGACCCTTGGATTCTTTTTTACCTCTCTCACTATCCTCCTGGCCAGCACAGGTGTCACTTTTGGCTTCCAACCACATCCTCTGAGATTTTTCACAGTGCGGAACGTCTTGTATTTTTTAATAATACTTTGCACTGTAGCCACTGGAACTTCAAAACATTTAGATATGGTCTTATAGCCCTTTCCTGACTTGTGAGCAGCCACAATGCGCAGCAGCAGGTCCTCAGTGAGCTCCTTTGTCTTAGCCATGACTGTCCACAAACCAACAGCAGAGAGCTTCTGTTTTTCAGCTGTTGAGTTGATTAAAACAGCTGTTCCCAATGAATCAGGGTAATTAGGATGCTTTAGAACAGCTTGGACTATTTGGAATGGTATAGAACTTTGGATTTTCCCATAGACTGTGACAGTTTGCAAAGGGTATGAATAATTTTGGACATGCCACTTTTTGTTCAGATGTAAATAAAAGCTGAGAAATATTTTTTTCCACAATGATGCCTCTTGTACAAAGTCTTATTATCTTTTGGGACAAGCCTGTGTCATTTCCGGTCAAAAAAAAAAAACTTGCTGGTTGAATAAAAGTAACTTTAAGTCAGAATTTGCCAGGGGTATAAATAATTTCCGGCTTGACTGTATATGTGTGTATATATGTGTATACAAATACAGACAAATATTGAAACAATTAACAGCTCATTTTAATTGATTTGACATTTAAATTAATTCACAATTAAGGAAAATCCAGTATATATACAAAGAAAAAACTGTGTGAATTCAAAAATAGGAAAAAAGTAATTTGTAACTGCATTTTAATTGATTATTTCAATATATAAAGAAATTTTGCAGTAAAACATTTGTGGAAAGATTCTATACAAAATAATTAATTCATTATTAAAATAAAATTATTATAAGAAAGGAAAATACAGTATGTAGCCTATACAAAAATAAAATTAAAAAAGTGTAAATCCAATAATGGAGAAAAAATTTGTAACTGCATTTTTATTGATTTAATGGATTTTTTTCCCATTTATGAATTCAACCAAACATTTTAGGAATGAAAATGAATGACAAATGGCTGTAAAAAGTTGTACATGTACAAAAAAATAAAATAATAAAAGAGTAAAATAATAATGACTAATAAATTAACAAATAATGAAAATGGCGTATAACACTTTGCACTCAATTATACAAAAATAAAATTATTATTATAGTTGTTTTAAAAATATTTATTTTAAGTTTTTTTTTATTGATCTATTGATTTTTTTTTTTAACTGATTTGTTTATATTCATAAATTTGGTCTTATCATTTAAATGAATGATATTTGACAGTAAAACAATTCTTAAAATATTCAGATATTTAAATATTAGACTAAAATTAATGTGTAGTTATAATAATTCAATTTGCCAATTTTTAGAATATTATATTTTTTTAAATAAGTTTTCTATTTAAAATGTAAGAATTCATAGCTAATATATAGTATAAAATTAGCAATGATTATACAAAAAAAATAAGTTGTTAAAGAAATTGTCATCTTTAAAATATACATTTTAACCATCAAAGTAACATTTACTGATTAATGTTAAAAAAAATGTATAAAGGTTAAAATAAAATAATGAAAATAATGTAACTTCATATTAAAGGTGTTCTTTGGATTTATTTTAAAATGTAAAATAACTAGATTGTCATTTGGTGTCTTACTTTTCTCTCTCTCTCACTTTCACAGGAGATTGTGAACATCTACCCATCCATAAACCCCCCGACACTGACCGCACATCAGTCTAATCGAGTGTGTAACGCTTTAGCACTGCTGCAGTGTGTGGCCTCCCATGTAGAGACACGGTAACTCACTTCCTGTACAATGGAAATGACACAATATTATTAATCCTATACCACGCTAACTGTTTTTCCTTTGTTTTTCATCCTCAGCTCTGCTTTCCTGGCAGCTCACATCCCACTGTTTCTGTATCCTTTTCTTCACACGGTCAGTAAAACGCGACCCTTCGAATACCTGCGGCTCACAAGTCTGGGTGTTATCGGTAAGAAAACCATCCGGCTAATAAACAAAAATCATCCTAGTAAGAAGCTGTGTATTGAAATGTACATGTCTGATAGGTGCACTAGTGAAAACAGATGAGCAGGAGGTGATCAACTTCCTGTTGACCACAGAAATCATACCTCTCTGTCTGCGCATCATGGAGTCCGGCAGCGAGCTCTCCAAAACGGTTCGCTTACTCACATATATTAGTTTCATATATATATTTTTCTCTGTTAAAACCACTAAAATGTGTTTCTCTTTCAGGTGGCCACATTTATACTGCAGAAGATCCTCTTGGATGACACAGGCCTTGCGTATATCTGCCAGACCTATGAGCGCTTTTCACATGTTGCCATGATATTGGTGAGTCTTTTTTTTTATTCATCTTATTCATAATTCTTATTACGCTTGACACTTTCTATTTTTTGAACATTTAAGATTTTAAATGTTTTTTTTAAGAAGTCTCTTCTGTTCACCAAGCCTGCATTTATTTGATCCAAGGTACAGCAAAAACAGTAATATTTTGAAATATTTTTGCTATTTAAAATAATTGTTTTCTTTTATATGTATTTTAAACTGTAATTGATTCCTGTGATCAAAGCTAAATTTTCAGCATCATTACTCCAGTCTTCAGTGTCACATGGTCCTTCAGAAGAAACATTTTATTATCAATATTTAAAACTTTATTTAACTTTAGTACTTTAGTACTTTTTTAGTACTTTAGTAGGCTACTTTTTTCAGCACTCTTTGATGAGAAAGATCCAAAGATCAGCATTTATATGAAATAAAAAGCTTTTGTATTATTATACACTATGACTATACCATTGAAAAAGAAATGAAAGGGAAATAAATTATTCAGATAAATGAAAAAAAAAAAAAGTTAAGCAGAAAATCAGAATATTAGAATGATTTCTAAAGGATCATGTGACTGGAGTAATGATGCAAAAAATTCAGCTTTGAAATCACGGGAATAAATTACATTTTAAAATATATTCAAATAGAAAACTTATTTTAAAGAGTAAAAATATCTCAATTTTACTGTTTTTGCTGTACTTTGGATCAAATAAATGCAGGCTTGGTGAGCAGAAGAGACTAATAAATACATATACAGTTATTAAAGAAATGCTATGTAAATTATAATTTGTAAATGCATTTTTTTGGATAAAAATGAATGACATTTGATTGTAAAATTAGAAAAAAAAGGAAAATATTTTTCAAATATTTAGATATAACATGTAAATATTACAAAAAAAATATTTTGAAGAACAGAAACTAATTACAACTGATGAATTAAGGGAATTATAATAAAGTAAGATTTTGCTTTTGTTTATACAAAAATAATTATGAAAACATAAATAAATGAGAAGTTAATGAATTGTAATTTTTTACTTGATTTTTATGAAAATGAATGACATTTGAAGCTAAAATAATTTGAAAAAATACTTAAATACTATGATAATACATTTAAATAATTGAAAAAATAAGAGGGAAGTAGTAGAAGTAATAATAGTGTATATGTAGTGATTAATATTATTTTGCAAAAAATAAAAAACGACTAATGAATTAATAAATAAAAAATATATATTAAATAAAATCAAATGTATAGTAATAAAATTAAAACAAATATCAAAAACAGTTGATCAGTGTATGAAGTGATTTTTAACTGCGTTTATTGATTAAACTGATTCACCCATTTCACTTTTTTTTCAGATGTGTATGTATATGTATGTATATATCTCATTGTTATTTTTATTTTTTTGTTGTCTCACAGGGGAAGATGGTTCTTCAATTGTCTAAGGAGCCCTCGGCTCGCCTGTTGAAACATGTTGTGCGCTGTTATTTACGACTTTCTGACAATTCCAGGTATTTTTTTATTTTTCTCTGAATGGGGTCGTCGGATGCCCATTTTCCGCAAGTTGGTATGATTCTTTAAGGTCTTCATGAAATGTCTGCAGTATATTTTATACTTGGGTAAAATTCTTCAATGGTCGTGTAAAACAACACCCTTTTTACCTTTTAACAAACATCTCTGTTCACATTAACCTATTTCGGTGCATGTCTCTTTAAATGACAATGAGCTATAGCTGACCCAACTCCTCTCTTAATTTTTTGTGCATTCTGTGGCGCATTACTATCAAAAACACAACTAATCCACTGTGTCCTCATAGGCTCAAATCAGTGTGATCAAATTAAAAAAAGAAGATTAAAAAATCATATTCAAATACGAATGATATTTTGTGTCTCAGGGCAAGAGAAGCTCTGCGTCAGTGCCTGCCCGACCAGCTGAAGGACACCACGTTTGCTCAAGTGCTAAAGGACGACTCCACCACCAAACGCTGGCTCGCTCAACTGGTCAAAAACCTACAGGAAGGGCAGGTCACGGACCCCCGCGGCATCCCTTTACCACCTCAGTAACATACACTCACACTCATCCCAAACCCTCCGGGACGGCCAGCACCAACCCCTCTTAAACACATCAGACTGTTTCACATACAAGGGCACTTAATATTTTTTAGCCAAGAAGCTCAGAAACGGTGCTCAGCATTCACGGTTTGTTTTCGAGATCCTAAAAATTGACTTTGGACTCTGCTGGACTGAGGAAGAGTCAGTCTCATTCATTATTAGAGTTGTTTTCTTTTTCCTCTGCAACTTTTTGATGGAATCAAGAGGAACTGAAAGACTGTTTTGTCTGTATTTTTCATCAAAAAATATGTCATTTTGAATGCTGTTAAATAAATGGTGTCATGCCATCATAAATGTCAAGAGAAATTGCCGTCTGCTGTGCTGCCTTTATGGTCATGAGGAGGAATTATAGGATATTTTAGGCTAGTTTTGCCTTTTAGTTAAAGAACTTAAATACTGGTTTGTCGATTTTAATGGATTCTCATTTTTATGAAATGATATTGATTAGTGTAGCCTGTTTTCAGTTAATGAACTAAACCTTTTGGTGCCTTCCATCCAATAAATCGCAATAAGCTTTGTGCTTTGTTACTTTTCATATGAAACAAAGCCTCAAATTTGAAATCTCTCAATTTTATTACAGTATTCAATCAATAAATGCTGACAGATCATTGTAGTGCCTCAGTTCGAGAGAAGCGACACATGAACTGATCGTCTCCTCTGCTTTAATAGTTTTCAGCGCAAAATAAACATCTGATGTTATGTAAAAAGAAAGCGTAAACTTACCGAAATCCGTATCCTGTCTCATGTAATTGTAATTGCTTAATCAGTGTTTCAACCACGGAAAGACATTAATATAACAGCTTGTAAACCATACGTGATGTAACGTCACATTAATCTTAGAAAAACATATTTGGTAACCATAAACTCATTAGTCAGCTAGAAAAATTTACTACAAAGAGAAGCATTTTGCCAAATTTATGCACCATGTAGCATATTCATTTAATGTTCTTTAGTGTTTAATTTGTTTAAATAAATCCATCAGCCACAGCCACCAATTAAATGTTTATATTTTAAAACAATAAATTGGAAGTAATGATTATGTAACTGTAAAGTTAGTATTTGTATAAAAAACGGTTTATTTCAACCCCAATGTTTTTGTAAACAATCTGCATTATAAACCATGGTTTCTTCCCTTTTTTATAAACAAATAGTGTTTTAAAACATTGTTCTTCCCATAATTGTAAACGAACGGCATTTTAAAACATCACTCTTGTCTTTTTTTGTAAACGAACAGCGTTTTAAAACGTTTCTACCGTTATTTGGAAATGCAGTGTTTTAAAACATTGTTATTCCCTTTTTTGTAAACAAACGCCGTTTTAAAACATCGTTATTCACTTTTTTGTAAACAAGCAGTGTTTTAAAACATGTTTCTAACCTTCTTTGTAAACAAATGCTGTTGTAAACCATCGTTTTTCGCTTATTTGTAAACTAACACCGTTTTAAAACATCGTTTTCACCTTCTTTGTAAACAAACAGCATTCCCTTATTTGTAAAAAACAGCATTCCCTTATTTGTAAAAAACAGTGTTTCAAAAAAATCGTTCTTCATTTTTTGTAAACAAATGGCGTTTAAAAATATTGTTTCTTCCCTTATTTGTAAACAGTGTTTCAAAACATGGTTCTTTTTTTGTAAACAAACGGCATTTAAAAACATTGTTCTTCCCTTATTTGTAAGTAAACAGCATTTTAAAACATTGTTTAAATGTTTAAAACATTCTTCCCTTTTTTGTAAAAAAAAAAAAAGCCGTTTTAACACATTGTTCTTCCCTTTTTTGTAAACAAACCGTGGTTTAAAACATTGGTTTTCCCTTATTTGTAAATGAACAGCATTTTAAAACATTGTTTATTCCCTTTTTGTAAACAAATGGCATTTTGAAACATTTTACCTTTTTTGTAAACAAACAGCATTTTTAAACATCGTTTTTCCCTTATTTGTGAACAAACAGCGTTTAAAATATTGTTCCAACCTTATATGTAAACAAACTGCATTTTAAAACATAATTTTTCCTTATTTGTAAACAAACAGTGTTTTAAAACATTATTCTTCCCTTATTTGTAAACACTGTTTTAAAACATTGTTCTTCTTAGTTTGTAAACAAACCGCAAGCAGTGCAGTGTATATATTACATCTTAATACTTGCAATTTCATTGGCTGCCATCTGCTGACTCTTAACAGTACTGCAAAACCCAGCCTTGGAGTAGCAGAATTAATCAAATAAAATAAAATAGTGGCCACATGTATTCAAATCAGAAATTATTTATTGTTTAATGCCGTGAAGTCTGTGGGGAATCGATGTCTAACCGTACTTTTATCATTTGTATAATAAAAGTACTGTTATCCGTTTAGTTTTACACACATATCTACATGGTCAAAACTTGAATTCGTCCTATTTTCCTTACATGCTGAAATTTAGTCTGAGATCCAGTATAGTTGTCCTAATCCCAATTACAAGCATCATATCAAGCGAATGGTCATCTGAGTTTAGTTTCTAATCACTATTGTGTAATGAACGATCTGATACGTCGTTAAACACAAGGAGAGAGTTTCATTGAGGTGATGTCTGCAATGGAAAGTGTTCGTCCGTGCGCGTGCGTATAGGAGTCTGGAAGCGCTCCAGGCATTGGCTCGATGATATAGCGGGTAGGCAGGGACCCCCTTTTAAAGACGCCAGCGCTGTGCGTGTAAACTGAGCTCAGACATTGAGCTCGGCTGTGTTTTATTCATGAACAGAAACACGAGGAAGGCACAGAGAAGAAGAATTCCTAATGGGAGATGAAGCCAGGTACAATCGAAATCGAATGGCGAGACCCTTTGATAGGTACAAACACATTTCAAATGAGTTGATTTCAAATTTCAAATGGGTCTCCGCTAAAAGGGCCCCAGTGAGGGAGGCCAAGCGTAGACAATAGACTCTTGAGTTGTGCTCCACAAACAGAGCCAGACTGGAAGCGGGCGGCAGTGTCCGATATATGGCTGTCAACATGCCATGAAGATGTTTGAATATTTCATGAACATTCAGTCGCTTTGATCATGTGTATGTAGTGAAGTTACGGCCCTTCATCATTTTTAAAGGGAACGCTGTTTATACTGTAAGTGTGCAATGTAATGCTAACCGTGTTGACTGACATGGCTAATCAGTCATTTGAAGTCATTTTTGGTGGTGTTTGCTAATGCTAGCATGCTTTTTCTGTTGCTCATATTTGCAGATTTGTTCTTTTACTTTGAGGAGGCAAGCAGCAGCACCCTAGTATTGTAGCACTTGGGCCCGTAGCAGCACGCTAAAATAGCATTTATGCAGCAACACCCTAACAACATGGCTCTTTTGGCTTGTTAAACGTACACCCTAAAAATCTCAGACTTGTGGAATTATACCAAAACATGGGCAGGTAAGTATTTACCTAGCAACACCCTAGCTTTCACATAGCAACATGCTAAAAACCATTCAAAACAACAGCTGTGTATCAGCACACTAGCAATGTGACTATTTTAACCCGGGCTAGTAAGCAAACACACTAGCAATTCGCATAAAACATGCTAGTACCTTCCCAGAACATGTTAGCTAGCCCATAGCTTTTGACTCTGCCAGTTAACAAACATGCTAATACACGAACAACCATTTAGAACAACAACAGCGTAGCAAAACCGTACCATTGTGCTTCTTTTGACTTTGGCTAGGAAACAAACAACATAGCAACCACATAGCAACATGCTAACAACCACCCAGAACATGCTAGCTAGCGCATAGCTCTTTTGACTCTGCCAGTTAGCAAACATGCTAACAACCATTTGGAACAACAGCAAAGCAACACCCTACCACTATGGCCCTTTCGACCCTGGCTAGTAAACAAACAGTATAACAACCACATAGCAACATGCTAACATCGACCTAGAACATGCTAGTTAACGCATAGATCTTTCGACTTAGCTAGTTAGCAAACATGGTAACACGCTAACAACCATTTAGAACAACAACAGCGTAGAAACGCCCTACCATTGTGGCTCTTTCGACCCTGGCTAGAAAACAAACAGTATAACAACCACATAGCAACATGCTAACATCGACCTAGAACATGTTAGCTAGCGCATAGGTCTTTTGACTCTGACAGTTAACTAACATGCTAAGACGCTAACAACCATTTAGAACAAGAACAGCATAGAAACGCCCTACCATTGTGGCTCTTTCAACCCTGGCTAGAAAACAAACAACGTAGCCACCACATAGCAACATGCTAACATCGACCTAGAACATGCTAGTAAACGCATAGATCTTTCGACTTAGCTAGTTAACAAACATGGTAACACGCTAACAACCATTTAGAACAACAACAGCGTAGAAACGCCCTACCATTGTGGCTCTTTCGACCCTGGCTAGAAAACAAACAGTATAACAACCACATAGCAACATGCTAACATCGACCTAGAACATGTTAGCTAGCGCATAGGTCTTTTGACTCTGACAGTTAACTAACATGCTAAGACGCTAACAACCATTTAGAACAAGAACAGCATAGAAACGCCCTACCATTGTGGCTCTTTCAACCCTGGCTAGAAAACAAACAACGTAGCCACCACATAGCAACATGCTAACATCGACCTAGAACATGCTAGTAAACGCATAGATCTTTCGACTTAGCTAGTTAACAAACATGGTAACACGCTAACAACCATTTAGAACAACAACAGCGTAGAAACGCCCTACCATTGTGGCTCTTTCGACCCTGGCTAGAAAACAAACAATATAACAACCACATAGCAACATGCTAACATCGACCTAGAACATGTTAGCTAGCGCATAGGTCTTTTGACCCAAACATTTAACTAACATGCTAAGACGATAACAACCATTTAGAACAACAACAGCGTAGAAACGCCCTACCATTGTGGCTCTTTCGACCCTGGCTAGAAAACAAACAACGTAGCCACCACATAGCAACATGCTAACATCGACCTAGAACATGTTAGCTAGCGCATAGGTCTTTTGACTCTGACAGTTAACTAACATGCTAAGACGCTAACAACCATTTAGAACAAGAACAGCATAGAAACGCCCTACCATTGTGGCTCTTTCAACCCTGGCTAGAAAACAAACAACGTAGCCACCACATAGCAACATGCTAACATCGACCTAGAACATGCTAGTAAACGCATAGATCTTTCGACTTAGCTAGTTAACTAACATGCTAAGACGCTAACAACCATTTAGAACAACAACAGCGTAGAAACGCCCTACCATTGTGGCTCTTTCGACCCTGGCTAGAAAACAAACAACGTAGCCACCACATAGCAACATGCTAACATCGACCAAGAACATGTTAGCTAGCACATAGGTCTTTTGACTCTGACAGTTAACTAACATGCTAAGACGCTAACAACCATTTAGAACAACAACAGAGTAGCATGATGGCTCTTTCATAGTTACACTTATATAAATTATCTTATATAAACGTTGTTCACTCCCAAATACATAATCTCATAATATAATTTAAAATTATAATTCTCTTTAAAACCTTCTTGTAATTTACCCCCAATATCCATAGCTTCTGTCTTATTAAAATGTAATTTATATCCTGACATAGCTCCATCTAACTCTATCTCTTTTAACACTGAGGGTAACAATGTTTCTACATTTGTTAAAAACAAAATCAAATCGTCCACATACAATGCAAGTTTATGTTCCCCATCTTCAATTTTAAGGCCTTTTATTAAGGAATTTTCTCTCATACTCTGTGCTAAAGGCTCCATACATAGAGCAAATATCTGGGGTAATAAAGAATCCCCCTGTCTTGTCCCCTTCATTAACGCAAACTTCTCTGAAAAAACTCCATTGGCCCTAACTCTTGCATTCGGGTTGATTATATATTTAACTAATTGAATAAACTTTGGATTAAAACCATATACTTCACAAGTTTCAAAAATAAATTACCACAAAACCCTATCAAAGGCTTTTTCAGCGTCTAATATCATCATTAGGGGCCAAGCACAGAAGATGTGACGGCACCTATTGAAATCGTCGGCGTTCCTATTCTTCTTCTTCTGTTTCTACCGCTCAAGACCATGGCAGCCCATAGAACCGCTTGTGGGAAAGTTGTATATTTTGGCACACTGATAGAGGGCAGTCTCAACATTAACCATAGCAAATTTGGAGTCTCTAACTCCAACTCTCTAGCGCCACCACTTGTTCAAAATTTCACTCATGTTTATGCTAATAACTTTTGAGCCGTAAGGCACAGAACCAAAATCGTAAGGTTTAGTTTTTTTTCTACTTGTAATAGTTTGTAAAACCTACTTTTTCGAACTCGTCCTTTTTTCATTAAAATTGGCTCAGATCATCTACGGACCATGCTGGCAAAAAGTTACGGAATTCGAGTTGATTAGTCAAACCGTTCTCAAATAACGCGCAAACGAATTCTACGAAAAGCACGCAAAACTTGATGTGAGGCTATATCTCCTCAACGGTTTGGTGTTTTGAGATTAAACGTGGTGTGTGTTTTAACAAGCATGACCTGAGGCTACCTGCACAGTTCTGGCACAGTGCCACCTAGTGGTCAGGAGATACAAAAAATGGCTATTTTAGCTTATAACTTCTGAATGGTTTGGCCAAAAAAACAGTCTCTTTAGATTTTGTGCATCATGCTGAGAATGATACCCAATTTTCCCATGTCAGCCATTTTGGGCGTCTGCCATTTAGAATTTTGTAGTAAAATGTTATATTTTACGAATGCATTGACGTATTGTTACAAAACTCAGTATAGGTCTAAAGGAGCCTGAGAAGTTTCGAGCCAGCGCCACCTAGTGGTAAAATTAAATATTCTTTGAGTGTGATCAACTTATTTTCACATTTTTAGACTCTTGAATCCTTGCCAAGTCCAGCGATACCAAACATGCCAGGTTTTACCTTATGGTTTGTGCAACGTTGCATTTTAGCGCTTAAAAACATTTGCCAATATCTCAGAAACTGTTACTCCGACACAAAACCACCGTAGGAAATTCGGAAACATAGGATGCCAGCTAAATACTAATGCCTAATTGCCAAAATTTTGATAGTAAGTGGCAAAAAAAAAAAAAAAAGTCAGCCATTGGTAATTTTTTCTCTTCTTATATAAAGAAATGTCTATAACTCAAACAAAATGAGATTTTCATCAAATTTGACACATACACTACCAGTCAAAGGTTTGGACACACTTCCCCATTCTCTTTGATGGGAAAGTGTGTCCAAACTTTTGACTGGTAGTGTATGTATGGGCACACTCTAAAAACACATCAAAATTTGGTGGAATTTTGCCTCTTGGTGGCGCAAAACATGAAATTGCCATTGACTTCAATAGAGTATTATGATAGAAAATGCTACATTTTACGAATGCATTGGTGTACCATTACAAAACTTTGTATGTACCATCGAGACCATGACCTGAAAGTACTCAAAAAATTGAGACAGTGCCACTTTTTTGTTGCTTGCAGCTATATTTAACTGTTGCTTCTCTGTTTTAGTTGCAAAATCAATAAGATAGAGTGTTCTTCGTACATTATCCATTAATGTACGATTTTTTACAAATCTTGTTTGATCCAAGTTTATTATTGTTGGTATTTTCTCAGCAAGTCTCGTAGCGATTATTGATGTGAAAACTTCTGATCTACATTGAACACTGTGTACACCCTTAAAAATAAAAGTGCTTCAAAGGGTTCTTCAAGCAATGCTATACAGTAGAAGCATTATTTTTGGTTCCACAAAGAACCATTCAGTCAAAGGTTCTTTAAAGAACCATTTCTAGCTTACCTTTTTATAATCTGAAGAACCTTATTTGCCACAAAGAATACAAAGGTTCTTTAGATGTTCTTTATGGAACCATTTAGACAAAAAGGTTCTTTTATGGCATCGCGAAGCGCCTTTATTTTTAAGAGTGTAGGGTATTTCCCTTCTTTTAGGATTGCAGTTATAATAAATGAATTCCACATCTGTGGCCACTCATCCTGTTCCGAAATCCAATTTAAATCCTCACACAATATTGCGGACAACAATTGATTACGTTCTTCATAAAATGTATTTGTAAATTTCATAATAACTCTTAAAATCTCTTCCCTTATTGGAGAGGATAACATTTCATTTTGTTGACTTTAATTGTAGGAAGATTCAAAGAGTTCAAATCATTTTTAATTTGACTTGTATCTAAATATGAAGAATCTGGTTTCTAACGATAAAACACGAAACTATTTCCAACGTGCCCTTTCTTTCAATTGATCCTTCATCCCATATACTCAGATAGATTTTTGTTTTTCGTTTTTAACTTTAAATTCTAACCTTTTTTAAAGATTTTGCACTATTATAATGATATTTCTCTCTAGTATACGTTAAATTCTTAATTTCTTAAAGTGCTCTTTGATCGAATTCCTTCTTTACTTTATTTACTCTTCATAAACCTCCTTATTTGTAATTTTTCCCATGCTTTTCTTGTAAACTCTTACATTTTTTTTTCTAAATGTAACTTCTCCATCTGACATAGTTTCTTTTTCCATGATGCATGTACTATTATTTCCCATCTCACTGTGGTTTTAACAGCTTCCCACAATATGACTGGTGTCACTTCTCCATTATTATTACTCTGTATATCATTTCTTAAACAGTATACTATTTGTAGCATGTTGTAATTTTGCTTAGGTGTTTGTTTACTAGCCTGGATCAAAAGAGCCACATTGGTAGGATGTTGTTGTTCTAAATGGTTGTTACTCGGACTGTGTAGCATAATATAACAGTAACCAGAAACTGTATTTCTCTCAGGATTATTTAGAAAAGTGTTAGATTTCACATCTGCACGTTTATTCGGTCACGATTAAACCTTTAGTTGTCAGACCGCAGGAATGCAACTCTCCAATTACGTAATGTGCCGGATTGTGTTTCCACCTCAAAACTGACAAACCCTTGTTTTATGTGTACAGTGGACAGAGCAGCAAGACAAAGCAGCCTGAGGGAAAGAAGGCCAAGAGTTGTTTTGATTCCCAAAGACAGAGAGGAGACAGAAAGTGTATTTTGAGGACAAGGGGCCCTTGTGGACATCGAGTGGCGTGTTTTGCTGTGGATCTGTGGGTGGGTGGTTGTGCGTCAGAGGGAGGTGTGTTGTGGCGAGATGTGGACAGTCAGTCCGGTTCTGTTGCAGCGGGGGCCACATTACACCGGCTTCTCCTGAGTTATGCTGCTCTTCAAAACTCAAATACAGATCCAACTATGAGCCCACAGAGGGTAAGTCCTCCTTCAACCTTCAACAAGTACCTGACTATGAATGTTTATCTACAGATACAAGATACCTGTTCACACCTGTTGCTTGTTTTGTCTTTATGCTCTTAGTAAAATTGTTCTTTTTAATCTTCATATAAAGTATACATATTTATGTAACTTTTTTTTATAGTTACTGTAGTTTTTTTTACATATTTTTAATAGTTGCATTTTGGTAAAAATATTTATATTGAGTACTTTCAAAAGTAATGTTTTCATTTGTATTTTTTCAGTTGAAATCCTTCTCTAATAACAATATATAGTGAACATACTGCTATTGTTGACGTTGTTGTCAGTAGCTTGATGTTACTCATTCGTATGTTCTATCGGTGTAACAAAAGTCTTAGTTGGCAGTAGCTAACGACACATTAATTGAAACAATCTACTCTTCATATGAGTTCAGCATGTTTTTCTTAATAACTCGTTAGCAATGTTAGACCTTTTGGTCCGCCATGTTTAAGCCGACTGGCCTTATGTGAAACCTGAATCTTCATGGCAGCTTTGCCTGGGTGTTACAACACATCTCTACTCACATGGCTAGCTTGTAGTGATGTTTTTATGTTGTTTTTAGATTAATACTCACAGATGTGTGACTTTTTTGTCTGATTTTGCATGGCTGTGCAGTATTTGAGAGCAAGTGTGAGATGCTTTCATAATGAACAGATCCGTACAAACAATGAAGAGTTCGAGGCAACGGCTTTAGTGCTGATCCCTGTGTTGTTCAGGGCCTTTTTAGTAACGTCAGCCATTTATACTGAGCAAAAACAGTTGTTCGTGGGTGTGGATGTATATTTGTTCAAAAAAAGCAAAAGCAAAGCAAAAAGGTTGCTAGGTGCATTAATGGAGGAAGAAACTGAAATTGAGACTTAAAAATTGGTTTTAATATTATTACTAAAACTGATCGATTTCTTTAAGGCATAAGTATTCTGAATATTTACATTTATGTTGTTTATGTGGTGGTTAAAGTTATGGTTGATGGTTTGTTACTTTTATTGTGAAAGTTAAAGGGATAGTTCACCCAAAAATGAAAAGTTGATGTTTATTTGCTTACCCCCAGGGCATCTAAGATGTTACTTGTTTCTTCAGCAGAACACAAACGAAGATTTTTAGCTAAAACTGGTGCAGTCTGTGAGCAAAATAATGGGAGTGGATGGGCACCAGACCTTTAAAAGTAAAAAAAAAAAAACATGCACAAATCCAAATTACACCCTGTGGCTCGTGACGATACATTGATGACCTAAGACACCTTTGATACCCAGCAATGTCCATCTGTCCTGAGCACGAACTCAGTGACAGGTGTAGTGAGAAATCGAGTCCGCCCCACAATCGGCTCTCCTTTAGGATCCCGACAGTAATGCCTGATCAAAAATGTTTTATATTTTTATAAAAACCAACATACATATTATACATCTACAATTATGTAATTATACTATAAAAAAGTAATTTAATAACGTGTAAATTTGTAATTAACCACAATAATTTCTTTATGGAAAAAAACGTATTTAAATATAGCACTATAACGTCTGATAAATAATGCACGAGTAAATCAATTTTTAAGTGGTTTTAATTGTCAATGTATATTCAGAAAACGAGAATAATTCACTATTAGTGTAAAATGCTGTTCTATGATGTTTTAAAAACATAATTCTACTATGCAATTTAAAACACATTAATGGTCATTATAACGCATTTCTAACTATATTATATATAACGTTATTTTGCAGGAATTGTAATCAGGCGCTAAAAATAATACCCATTAGTAGTCAGTTGAACCAATAAGATCACTCTGGGTCCTAATGGAGACCCGATTCCGGGTGGGGACTGGATTTCTCATGACACCGGCTGCGTCCGAAATCGCATACTACTTAAGTAGGTACTACATTTAAATTTAAACGTACTACCCGACCGTTAAAACAGTACGTTCTATATAGTATGAATGTGGGTAGTATGAATGGAATTCGGACGTACTACATCCGCCATATTGATGTTGTCACTTGTCTTGCGTCATCACAACAGCGCGAAAATTTACACTTGAAAAGAGCCGCGTCTCCATAGATATATATATGTAGATGCCTCATTAGCGACTGTTTCTATGGGCCGTTTATACGTAAGCCGTCCGCCATTTCACTGCGGTCCACTTGACGTCATTCACCCATAGATCTATGTAACTGACCATAGTAAATCACTGAATATTCGAAATGCCACAGTCCTGCACAGCCGTTGGCAAACCTACTATATGGTGAATGACGTCAAGTGGACCGTTCCGCATCTACGTGCTTGGAGCGGTCCGATGAGGCATCTACGTATATATATCTATGCGCGTCTCCACTTTCCGCCATTTTTCGAATATGACGCCTCCTCCCGCGGAGTCTCATGGGATAGGAAAGCGTCCATGATGAATGTTAATTGTTCAAGTAATGCAATAAAAAAAATAACGCAAAAAAAAAAAAAAAAAAAAAAAAGGAAAGCGTCCATGGGTATGCGTACTACAGAATTCTGGCGGAAGCAGTAGGTTATCCGGGTACTTCTCGCCTACTGAATTTCGAATACTATGAATTCGGACATACTACTCGCCTCGCTTACTGTTTTTCGCGTACTATATAGTAGGGTAGTATGCGATTTCGGACGCAGCCACCGGCTCGTCACATGTGCACGCGCTCTGGCGTAGTATACGCAAACGCCGGAAGCGATCTGTCGCGTGTATACGACACTCATTGTTTACACAGTGCACAGAGATTGTGGATATAGCGGCTATTCAAAATGGTAATTACTTGTGCTTATCCTGATTGTTAAAACAGATTTAAAGCTAAAAGATTACATTTGCTTGCGCAAACTCATCCGGGACTTTTCACCGGTTTCCCCTTACGGCGTTTGCGTATTCTATGCCAGAGCGCGTGCACATTTAACGAGCCGGATGATAAACTCGTGCTCAGGACAGATGGACACTGCTGTGTATCAAAGGTAAAAAAATGATATTACTGTTCAGTTTCTCACAAAAACCGATCGTTTCGTGTCTTAGGACATCAATGTATCGTCACGAACCGCAGGGTGTAATTTGGATTTGTCTGTGCATGTTTTTTTTTTTTTTACTTTTAAAGGTCTGGTTATTATCTGGTTATATTATTTGGCCGACAGATTGCACCAGTTTTAGCTAAAAAATCTTTGTTGTGTTCTGCTGAAGAAACAAAGTCACCTACATCTTGGATGCCCTGGGGGTAAGCAGATAAACATCAAATTTTCATTTTTGGGTGAACTATCCCTTTCAGCTGTTATATATAAAATCTAGCTTTTTTATATTAGGGGATGCCTCAAATATATGTTTTTAATGCATGTTTTAAATGCACCTGCTTCTAATACATGAAATGTACAGGCATAAATGTTATTGTATCACACTCTAAAAATTTTGGGTTAAAAAGAAGCCAGCACTGGGTGAAATATTGACAAACTTAGCGATTTGTTGTTTTTACCCAGTGGTTTGCTTAAGAATTACTGTATTTCTTGCTTTAAATGAACCCAAAATAGTTTGGAAATAAACATTTATTAATGTGTTCAATAAATGAACACTTATTAATAAGTTAAATAAGTAATAATTAAATAATAAAAAGCAATTCAGTTGCTTATTATTAAAATGTTCACCTTTTGATTATTACTAATGCTTCTAGTAATTATGTGTCTTGTTTTTTTAATTTACAACCTATTTTGAGTTAATTTTAAGCAAGCCATATAATAATTTCTAAACAATAGTTGAGTTAAATAAAACTACCCAGACGGTTGGGTTAAACATTTAACCTAACCCTAACCAACACTTCATTGTATTAAACCCAGCATTTTTTTAGAGTGTAAATTTTAAGTACAGTCAGGTCCATATATATTTGGACACTGACACACTTTTCATAATTTCGGCTCTGTATGCCACTAGAATAGTTTTAAAAATTATACAATCAAGATGAAATTGAAGTGCAGACTTTAAGCTTTAATTCAAGGGGTTGAACAAAAATATAACATAAAATGCTAAGGAATTACAACCATTTTATACACAGACCCCCCATTTTCAGGGGCTCTTAAGTAATTGGACAAATAAATATAATCATAAATAAAATGTTCATTTTTAATATTTTGTTGAGAATCCTTTGCAGGCAATGACTGTCTTAAGTCTGGAACTCATGGACATCACCATAGACTGGGTTTCCTCCTTTGTGGTGCTTTGCCAGGCCTTAACTGCAGCTGACTTCAGTTGTTGTTTGTTTGTGGGTCTTTCTGCCTTTAGTTTTGTCTTCAGCAGGTGAAATGCATGCTCAATCAATTTGAAATCAGAAGATTGACTTGGCCATTGCAGAATATTCCACTTTTTTACCTTTATAAACTCCTGGGTTGCTTTTGCTGTATGTTTTAGGTCATCGTCCATTTAGAGCCGCCCAAACAACTTTGCTCCATTTAACTGAATCTGGGCAGACAGTATGTGTCCCTATACACTTCAGAATTCTTCCGGCTGCTTCTGTCTTCTGTCACATCATCACTAAACACCGGTAACCCAGTGCCACTGGAAGCCATGCTCATGCCATTACACTGCTCCACCATGTTCACAGATGATGTTGTAGGCTTTGGATCATGAGCTGTTCCAAGCCTTCTCCATACTTTTTTCTTCCCGTCATTCTGGTACACATTGATTTTAATTTCAGCAGTCCAAAAAATGCTTTTCCAAAAGTGGTCTGGCTTTTTTAAATGTTTTTTGACAAATTCAAATCTGGTCTTATTTGCACCTTGTGGTAAACCCTCTCTATTTTGCTCTGGTAAAGTCTTCTCTTGATTGTCTACCTCCTGGAGAGTATTCTTCACTTGGCTGGATGTTGTAAAATGTTTTATTACCATGAAGAGGATCATCCAATCATCCACCATACTGTCGTCTTTTGTGAACATCCAGGCCTTTTTATGTTGCTGAGCTCACCAGTGTGTTTTTTTCTTCTCAGAATTCACCAAACTGTTGATTTGGCCACTTCTAATGTTCCTGCTATTTCTTTGATGCATTTCTTTTGTTTTTGAAGCCTAACAATTGTCTGTTTTACTTGCATGCAGAGCTCCTTTGACTGCATGATGGGTTCAGAGCAACAGCTTCCAAATACAAATGGCACACTTAGAATCAGCTCCAAATCTTTTACCTGGTTAATTGATGTAGAAAAAAATGAAGGAATAGCCCACAACTGTCCATGAAACAGTTTTGAGTCAACTGTCCAATTACTTATGGTCCCTTAAAAAAGGGGGGAGGTACATATTAAAGAGCTGTAATTCCTTAACCTTTCTACCAATTTGATGAGACTGCCTTAAAAATTAAAGCTCAGAGTGTGCACTGTAAGCCCATATTCATTGTGTAACTGTAACTTGAATATGTTTTGGTCAACAGCTAAAATAATAAAAATTGTGTCAGTGTCCAAATACATATGGACCTGACTGTATATGCCATAAAATTTGTGACTCTGGACCACAAAACCAGTCAAAAGGGTCAATTTCTATAAATTCTAGCTGAATAAATAAGCTTTCCATTGATGTATGGTTTGTTAGGATAGGAAAACATTTGGACGAGATACAACTATTTGAAAATCTGGAAACTGAGGGTGCAAAAAAATCTAAATATTAGATTATTAGACAATCACCTTTAAAATTCAAAAGTCCAAATTAAGTTTTGATATATTTACGGTAGGAGTTTTACCAAATATCCTCATGGAAATTTATCCTCATGATCTTTACTTAATATCCAAATGAGGTGAGGGGGAGCGATGGTTCTGTGAACGCTAGACTCTCGCGAGACGGTGCGTGATCTAACATGGCGGCGGCGCGCTGCTAGAAGCAGACAAACTTTTTTGCACACCTTGTTTTTTTTTTTTGTTTTTTTTTCTCTCTCTCTTCTTCTCTCTTACATCACTTCCCACAAATACAATAAACTGGATTATAATTCGGACCTGGATCACCTAGAAGACTACATCGACGAATACTACAATAGACTCTGCACCATGGGACGCTCACAAAAAGCCAAAAAACCACGCATGGCGGACTCACCAGCTTCATCCAATTCATCTCCTTCACCTACATTGTCTCATCCCCCGTGCTGTCCCGAGGTAAGCGACATACTTACATCCATAGACAATAAACTATCCGGACTGGACGCAAGAGTAGCCCTAATAGAAGTACTGCACAAAGAATTTCAACAACTCCGCCACAGCCTGGAATACAGCCAACAACAAATCGACACGCTCACACAAGAAAACAGTTCGCTGCACAACTCCGTTACAACCCTCACAACGCACCTATCTAATGTTACCACCCAGCTCGCTTCCATCACCTCCAAAAACAAAACGATGAAAGAAACAATTTTGGACTTACAAGCACGCAGCATGAGGGACAACCTGATTTTCACCGGCATCTCCGAATCACCCACTGACGAACCCGAGAAAGCAGTCAAGGACTTTATGGTTAAACAGCTCAAACTTCCATCGGAAACTGTTAACAACATCACTTTTCACCGTGTTCACCGCCTAGGTCAAAAACTCAATAACGCCACCAGACCCCGCCCAATTATTGCCAAATTCGAACATTTCAAGCAAAAAGAACTGGTTCAACGACAGGGCAGACAGTTAAAGGACACCCATTACGGACTTAACGACCAGTTTCCACAAGAAATCATCCACAGACGTAAACAGCTAATCCCCATCCGCAAACAAATGATAAAAGAAGGAAAAAGAGCAATACTTACCGTGGACAAATTGTACATTGATGGACAGTTATTTAAAGACAAGGCAATTACTCCCTGGCTCTACTAACACCCTTTCCCTCAACAATATCATCCCAGCCATAATATGTTTTCATTAACCTGCATTCATTAAACACCATTGTTTTTTTTTGTTTGTTTTTTTTACATATAATAATTTTTTTCCCCTCTGCTTTCTTTTTTTTTCTCTTTTTTTCTTTTCTCATTACATTTATAATATAATGCACCCATGTCTCAATGCACCACAAGTATGCACATAATTTTTCAAACTCTGTGTTTTTTGGTTTGTTTGTTTTATTACTTGTTTTGTTGTAAATGCTTAGGTCTGTCTAGTGTTATTATGTCTTATTGTTCTGTATTTGATGTTTGCCAAACACACACATGTCAGTATAGAAATATTAACTTAACATGCAACTCAAATTTATAACCTGGAACATCCGTGGCATTAGCTCTCAGACAAAAAAAATTAAAATTCTCAACTATTTGGAAAATTTACAGGCAGATATATGTTTACTACAAGAAACACACCTTTCAGACTCAAAACAAAACACCCTAAGATCAACACAATTCATTCACTCATTTTCAGCAACTTATAATTCAAAACAAAGAGGAGTATGTATTCTGATTAGGGATGTCCCGATACAACGTTTTAACTTCCGATACGATACCGATATTGCAGCCTTCAGTACTAACCGATACCGATACAAATCCGATACAATAATCAGCACAAATCATGAATACTTTTACCTATTTTTTTGTGTGGAATGTATGAACGGCTAGATCAAACTGAGAACAAAAGTCAGCAACAGTAAGTATGGAAAAAAACTACCAATTTATTAACTATTGGTTGCACAAATGTGAACCTTTTACATAAGAATATATAAAAAAAGAATTAAAGAATAAATATTAAGACCCTGAAAAATATCTTAATTGAATAAACAAAAATATATTTTTTAAAGTGCAAAATACTAATTAAAGGTCACTTCAGTTATTTATTTTTTACCGTCAGCAAATGGTAGGAACAGCTGAGAGCAGGAACATAAGAAAAAAAAATATTGTTAATTGACCAACTGCTAAAGGTTGAGTGTCCAAAGTTTCAATTTTACACACACTGCCCGAAAGAATGAGATCGTTGCATTTGCTATCCACAAAAATAGTGCAAACAAAATAAATATAACTCTAATACAGGGCAGAAAACAAATACCTAACTAAAAGGATGACTACACTTCCTACTCCTCCAACTCAACTTTCTGCAGTCCGAGCATGATGTGGAGATTTTATTTTAAAGAAGATAAGCATTTCTGCATGCTGAGCAGTGAGTCTGCTCCTATGCTCCTCAAAAATAATTGATCATTATTGTTATTATTGTCACGCTTTGCGGGGGTTTCAGGCAGCGTTGGTTGCTTGAAGTTGCCAGAGGATTGTTTCTTTAAAGGATAACTATTGTCAAAATGCAACCTGGGCTGTTTTTGTTTTTACTGTAAACGAGACAAACTTATATCTAAAAGCATAATTACGAAAAACAAGCCGTTTTTGAGATTGACTGTGATTTCGTTTTGTGGTCAGTGGCCGGTGAATGGGAGAACTAGGGGCAAGTTTTTAGCGCATCAAAATCCATATTTTTACAACACTGAGAAGACTCGACACACCATGAAACTTTGCTCGAAGTATTGTCTGGGTCTCTACACATGAACTCCAGCATTGAGAACATTGTTTGTGTTCACAGAGTTTACTAAAAAGAACGTTTTTGAACAACTCACTTTCACTGTTTGAGTCTCCGCGCGCGGCCGTCTCTCCAGTCAAGAGGTATCGATCTCCGAATGCGACGTAATACTGAGGGGAGTGAAGATGGATAGCTCCTAAAGCATATTTCCATATAAATGCACGGCTAATTCGTTGTTTTGTCGCAAGTTAAAAACAATATTAACCTTCTAGTTGTAAAAAGAGCCTCATATAGGAAACATTAATATATAAGAATCTCGCATTCGGAGAGCGACACCTCTTGACTGGCAAGACGGCTGCGCGCGGAGACTCAGTGCAGAGTTTTGTGATGCTGCTTCAAATGCGCAATGAGGTTGGACGTATTAAGCTTTCCCGGTTCTGTTCCACCACGGGAAACTTGTGCATGACAAGTGTTGCACTGAGCCACACTGTCTTTTTCGGACTTTAATGAAAAATACTGCCACACGGCCGACATCGCTCTTTTTCTTTGCTACTTCGCTAGCAAGCAGTGTTGTGATCACGTGGGCTTTGCACGCTGGCTCTGGACGCTGCTGGATAGAACAGCTGTAACGGAGTTTAGAGCGGAACGGACATCTTATATCGGAGATTTTTAACGCAGTCCGATATAATCCGATAGAGTTTTTTTGGGCTGATATCGGACCTATTTCCGATATCAATATCGGATCGGGACATCCCTAATTCTGATAAGCAAAAGAATTCAATTTGTTCATAACACAACTGTTTCAGACCCAGAAGGACGTTTTATTATCATAAACATATCAATAAACAATAACCCGGTAACAATTGCCAATGTGTACGGCCCAAACTCAGATGACCCTACCTTTTTCCACTCTTTAGTTTCCTCAATTTCAAATTTCTCTAACTGTCCGGTAATTATAGGAGGCGATTTTAACACTGTAATTGAACCATCACTCGACAGATCCACAAATAATAAAAGAATCTGGCAATCAACTGGCACAATAATACAGTTCATGAAAGATTTTGGACTTGGTGATGGTTGGAGACTACAACACCCAACTGACAGAGAATACACATTTTACTCGCCGGTTCATCATAGTTACTCACGCATAGATTTTTTCCTAACTAGTAATTCAATCATACCAAATATCTCTGAACACAAAATCCACCCCATCAGCATCAGTGACCATGCTCCGGTAACACTCATATGGAACCCAGCTAATTCACATAAACAAATCAGTAGATGGCGCTTTAACATATCTCTCCTCAAAGACCCAGAGTTTGACAGTTATCTTAAAAGAGAGTGGACATCC
Organism: Garra rufa; assembly: GCF_049309525.1. Taxonomy (NCBI): domain Eukaryota; kingdom Metazoa; phylum Chordata; class Actinopteri; order Cypriniformes; family Cyprinidae; genus Garra; species Garra rufa. The sequence continues at coordinate 20,706,462 of NC_133367.1, read as the reverse complement.
TTCCTAGAAATAAACGACTCTCCAAAGTTACCAGCTTCATTAATTTGGGAAACGGGCAAAGCAGTACTAAGAGGTAAAATCATATCATTCTCTGTGCATAAAACGAAAGTAGAAAAACAAGAAGAAATCAGATTAGAAAAGAAAATAAAAGAACTGGAAATTTTACATGCAAAAAACCCAACTGAAGAAATATATAATGAACTAAGAAAACAAAAATTCCGGCTAAATGAAATCATTAATAAAAGAACTCAATTTCTAATTCATAGACTCCGTCAAGAGACCTTCCATCATAGTAACAAATCCAGTAAATATTTGGCCAATCAAATCAAAAGAAATAGAGAAAAAACAACAATTGCAACTATTAAAGACTCAGCAGGGAAGCCTACCAACTCTCCACAAGAAATAAATACAATATTTCGAAACTTCTATGCTAAACTTTATTCATCTGATAATAACACAAGACAAGAGGATATTAATTCATTTCTTAATAATATTGAACTCCCCAAACTTAACATAGAACAAATCAGTGCACTGGACAAACCAATCATAGAAAAAGAACTTCATATCGCCCTAAATCAAATGCCGAACAATAAAGCACCAGGACCCGACGGCTTCCCAGCTGAGTTTTATAAACACTTCTGGTCCATTTTATCCCCATTATTCATCAGAGCAATAACCGAAATTAAAGAGAACTCAAGATTACCAGTACACATGAACACAGCAACTATTTCACTCATCCCCAAACCTAATAAAGATCCAACCCTTCCGTCAAATTACCGTCCTATATCACTTATCAACGTAGACATCAAAATACTCAGCAAAGCTCTGGCACATAGAATTGAAAAAATTATCCCATTTATAATCCACCCAGATCAGACAGGTTTCATCAAAGGTAGGCATGCATCCAATAACACACGCAGACTATATGATTTAATCCATTATTCATCACTACAGCAGAAAGACACCCTCATAGTCACTTTAGATGCAGAAAAAGCTTTCGACAGAGTCAACTGGAACTTTCTTTTCACCACACTACAAAAATTTGGCTTTGGGGAGTCGTTTATTAACTGGATTAAGATTTTATACACAACACCTTCAGCCACAGTCAACACCAATGGACTAACATCACAAAGCTTCACACTGCACAGGGGGACTAGGCAGGGATGTCCACTCTCTCCATCTTTATTTACCATCTTCATTGAACCCTTAGCAGCAGCCATCCGCCAGAATCCACTCATCAAAGGAATTCACACACCCCAAACCCAACATAAGATTAGTTTATATGCCGATGATATCTTACTCTTTTTACAAAATCCTCAGTCATCTCTACAAGAAATAACTAAAACCATTGATTCATACTCTAAAATTTCCGATTATGCAATAAACTGGAATAAATCTTTAATCCTTCCACTACATCAATCTAAATGGGATGTGGCAGCCCAGGTATCACCCATTCCTCTATGCACAGGTCACATCACTTACTTAGGCGTTAGGGTTTCCTCCAGGCTGTCAGAGCTGAATGGACTCAATTTCACTCCTTTATTAAAAACAGTAGAAGATGACCTCAATCGCTGGCACAACTTACCAATCTCAATCCAGGGAAGAATATCAATAATCAAAATGACAGTACTCCCTAAAGTAAACTACCTATTTTCAATGATCCCAACACAGCCTACTCTCAATTGGTTCAAATCTCTAGACTCCATCATCAACCGATTCTACTGGAAAAATAAACCACCAAGGATAAAATTAAGCACTTTACAAAAACCCAAATCTTTAGGAGGCTTAGAAGCACCACATTTTTACCATTACTCGCTAGCAAACCAACTCCAATACATATATAAATGGACTCACCCCACTCAGGCAGACACCATTTGGCTAGATATAGAACAATCACTTTGCAAAAACATACACATATCAGACATTCCATTTCTTAGTCAGTCCATTAAACATCACTCATGCTTCAAAGCCTTGACAATAGCTTCAGCTCTGACGGCCTGGTGGAAATATTATCAAATCACAAACTCCAATCTGGCTCCATCTAACTTCACCCCACTCTGGAATAACCCTGACTTCACAAGTAACAAAAAAATACTAAATTTTCATAAATGGGCAGATAAGGGTATCACACATATTAATCACATTTTTCAGTCAAACAAACTGGTTCCATTTTCCTACCTAGTCCAGAAGTACGGTATTGGGAGCAATCAATTCTTGACTTATTTGCAACTCAAATCAGCTGTCTTATCTAAAATCAATAACAGAACCATCAATCTTCACCTTCCTTCCGCAGTAGCAGATTTAGTTAATATATCGTCCCCCAAGAAATTACTTTCTAAATTATACAAAATGATAACCAATTCAAATAAAACCTTAAGTTTACCAATAACCAAATGGGAAAAAGACCTTTCTATTGCTCCTGATACCGACTTCTGGACTCAAATTTGTAATAATATTTATTCCATGACTAAAAACGCCAACCTTCAGCTCATACAGTACAAGACCCTTCATAGAACACACTACACTGGGGAAAGGCTGTTTAAAATTGGATTCACATCAGAAACTTGCGTGCACTGCTCACAAAATAGCCCGGACACATATATCCACGCCACATGGCACTGCCCACCCATTAAACAATTCTGGGAAGATGTCACTGAATCCCTATCCCACCTCCTGGGTTGTCACATCCCATTATCCCCTTCACTCTGTCTACTGGGCGATCTATCAACACTTAATCAGGAAATAACAAACAAAAGGATACTCCTCATAGCTCTAGCCATTGCCAAGAAAACTATCTTCTTGAACTGGAAATCCCGAAACACCATTCACATAACACACTGGAAAAATTTGCTTACAGAATACATCTCCCTAGAATATTTTTCATCTCCATATACATCAGAATCGCAACATCCAACATCAGACCTCAGTCAACTCTTACAAATCTGACACACTTATCTTTAAGTATTCACAAAATATTATTCATATTTATATAAGGTATTAGTAACATGAGTGTTTTCATTATTATTATTTTTATTATTATTAATATTATTATTGTTGTTGTTTTCATTTATTGTATCACTATATCAGAGAAACATTGAAAAGTAATAAATTGATGGGATGATGTTTTGTATGGACGGTAACAGTTTTCTGAAGATTACATCATTAAATATACATAATTAAAAATTTATAAATATAAATAAATTAAAACTGCACCCAACAAATACCACCCATGTTTTTAATGCACCACATATTGATTTTAATGCACCGCACTCTTCTTTTAATGCACCACTTGAATTCAAACTTACATACATCATATGATGTCTACAATGTTGCCTTGAATGGAAAAGAGGAAGGAGGGAAAAAAAAAAAAAAAAAAAAAACATGCACACTGACACAGAAGCTCGGATAGGTGTGGTATGTGTTGGGTATGGTTCATTAGTATATTTTCCTGCATACATATATTTAGATAACTACTATTGTGATTATATCATTATTATTATCATCATTATTATTATTATTATTATTATTATTATTATTAATAGTAATAGTACTGTTGCCTTCATCACAAAACATCGTCACAAAATATCATTGTTACAACTCAAACTTTACTATTGTTATTAATACTACTATTATTATTATTATTATTATTTATTTATTTATTTATTTATTTTTATTATTATTATTTATTATTATTATTATTATTATTTTATTATTATAATTATTGATATTACTGTTACCATCATCACAACATCATACTGTAATCACCATCCTTGGGATTATTGCTGTTATTATTATTATTATTATTATTATTATGATTACTGTTATTATTGATATTACTGTTACTGTCATCACAAAATATTAACCGTATCATCACTACCTTTGGTGTTATAGTTGTTACTCCGATTTATGGCCATTTCTATTATTTTTGAACATGCTAATACTACCTATACTGCTACTACTACTTATACATTATTATTATTATTCAGATTGTCTTGTTCTCATTTCTCATTTATTATCATTGTTGTTGTTTTTTTTGTTTTTTGTTTTTTGTTGTTGTTAGTATAGTTTTTTGTTTGTTTTTGTTTTTTGTTGGTATTGTTTCTGTTGTTGTTGTTTCTGTTTCTGCATTTACCATGTATGTTTTTGCACTCCAAATAAAAAAAAATAAAAAAATATCCAAATGATTTTGGGCATAAAAGAAAAATCTATTATATTAACCCATACAGTGTATTTTTGGCTATGCTACAAATATACCCGTGCTACTTAAGACTAGTTTTGTGGTCCAGGGTCACAATTATAATGTCTTTTGTCAGTGTGATTCATTAATTTCTCTCTCTTTATTCTAAAACAGGAGACACCTAAAAAATGACAGAACGACAGATGGCTTCTACTGAAAGGAGCCTACGTAAGTTTACATTTAAACTATGGAAAAAAATCCCTCACTTATGTCAGTGTGTTTATATATGTAGCCACACTGCAAATGAAGCTGGTGGCTTGTTAAAAATGACTATTATAGCCTGTTGATATAAACACTTTCGAGGGGATACGAAGGCTATTCCATTAGTTCTTGTAGATCTCGTCTTGTAATGTCTACAAACATTGTAAAACCATACACTGTCAGAACTTTTGGGAGGTTATTACTGGAAAAGCTTGATAAAAGGGCTAAATTGTATCTTATTTTGCTTTTAAAATGCTAAATATTAAATCAAATCTAAATGACAATTGTGTTAGCTCTCTGAGAGGTGATGATGTTGCTTGGGCACTTTGCCATTGAGAACGTCAAGATCAGTCTTGGGCCCTGTGTCCCAGCTGGTTGCCCGTCATTGCCTGGGAACATTGCTCAAAAATTTGCCCCGCGTATCATCATCTTTAGACCGCTAGCAAGTACTTATAAAATGTATGCCGAACCCATCTCATTTAAATCTGTACAATAGGAGGATTCATTATCTGATCATGAGAAACAGTGGGTGTTGTGTTTACATGATGTGCTAAGAATCTGGGTCAGGTACATTACTTGTTGTCTGACCCCTCTTCGTCTCCTGTACTGTCTTGCTTCTCAGGTATCCAGGCTGATGATGACCTGAAGTCTATGTTTATCGGCACAGTGATGAGAAAAATCAAGTCTCGTGCCTGGAAAAAGCAGCGTTATTTCCGGCTGCAAGAAGACTGCATGACTATCTGGTACAAGAGCAAGAAAGCAGGAAATGCACACTCCACCTGTAAGTAGCACCAACAAGATCCACAATCTGTAATTAGTAGTCATTTATCCAAAGCAAGGTGCTGTGAAACAAGAACAATCCCATATACCCTCCTTCTGGAGGGCTTGAAGATTTTAGCTCCAACACACTTACCTGAAAGTTTGAGGTGATCCTGAAGACCTTCTCATTAGCTGATTCAATCGTGTTTAATTGGAGCTGGAGCTGGAAGGTGGTCTGCTAGAAGGTGGTCCTCAGAGAGCAGAATTAGACTCTGCTGTTATAAGAGAAACCTGAGTGTAAGTGTCTTACTTAAAATCACAATAGTGATAGTTCATGGATCAACTCTTCCTGAAGTTGAACCTATAACCAGCCTAGAACAACTGCACCATTACCCTAGGCCAGGGGTAGGCAAGTTCAGTCCTAGAGAGTTGCTGTCCTGCAGAGTTCAGCTCCAACCCTGAAAAAAACCTCACCTGCCTATAGCCTTGGTAATCCCAAAGACATTGATTAACTTGTTCAGGTGTGTTTGATTAGGATTGGGGCTAAACTCCAGAACAGCCGCTCTCTAGGACCGAACTTGCCTACCCCTGCCCTAGGCAGAAATATAGCAACTTCATATATAGTATTTTAGTATCTCTAGACCAGGGGTATTTGTTTCTGTTCCTGGAGGGCCAACATCCTCCAGAGTTTAGCGATATTTTGCTTCAACACACTTGCCTGGAGGTTTGTAGTAATTGTAAAGACCTTGATTAGTTAGTTTAGGTGTGTTTAATTATGACATTGGCTCACCAGAAGCAGGATTAGGGCACCGCTTCTCTAGACTGGATGTATGGCAGGGGTGTCCAAACTTGGTTCTTGAGGTCCACTGCAGGACATTGGCCCTTGAGGGCGGAGTTTGGACACCCCTGATGTAGGGTTTAGGTGGGAGTCAATGTTGGCATCTTCCGGTGTGTTCACACTTGTAGTTAGGTTTGTTTGGTTCATTTGGTCCGGACCAAAAAGGAAAGTAATACATTTGGTCCTAATCCACTTAGCGTTCACATTGGTATTTTTACAGTGAACCTAAAGATACCGAACCTAAAGGCGTAGTGATAAGTTCACAACCTGATTGGTTGTGTTGAATGATGTACATTTTGTGATGGAACTCACCGAACACTCCAAACAAAAGGAAAAGGTGCAATCAACTTAAAGCACCAATGCGGGTGTATGACATCAAATTATTCACTGAGTGGTCTGCTCAGCGCAGCTTAAAGTCAGATACATCTAATGGCGTCTACTGGACTAAGTGTGCTCATTGTTGAGTGTATAAGATTTTATTTTTGCCACTTGCGAACTCACAAAGAGCTCATAAAAGGCACTTTACCTCCTCGTTGCTCTACGTTTGCCCTCTTGTCATTTTGTTTTAAATATACCACTTGTTCCCTTCATAAAATCATGTCGCATAGCGTTGCATCTTGTCCTTGTTTAGAAGCATTTGGTCCGTGTTGCATTCAGATTTTATTTGAACCGAGTTAGTTTGAAAGCAGACCGAGATCCATCTTTTTAGCTGTCTCGGTCCGCTCGTTGTGCACCAGGGTTTGAATGGCAGCTTTCACACTTACTCAAATTAACTACACTAACAGAGCAACCACCAGAGTTTGTTTTAAACAAACCAAACATGACAAGTGTGAACAACCCCTTAATCTATTTTGGTATAGAGATGTCTCAAGACCACATAAATGTTGCATTTGTATGGGTCTGGGCCTTGATAGGCCAAACATTGGTCTGGTCTTGTCTCCAACTCTTAGGGTTTACCTAGATGTCCCCTAAACCATTTTGAAGACATTGATTAGCTTGTTTAAGTGTGTTTGATTAGGGTTGGAGCTAAACTCTGCAGGATGGTAACCCTTTAGGACCAAAGGTGTGCAGCCCTGGTTTAGGGGATATCTAAATAAATGTTGGTCTATGTTTGTCTATAGTTTCTGTGAGTGATGTGGAAGCTGTGCGGGAAGGGCACCAATCTGAGGTTCTGCTCAGCATTGCTGACGAGTTCCCGTCTGACCGCTGCTTTACCCTTGTGTTCCGTGGTCGACGAGGTAACTTGGACCTAGTGGCCGAATCAGCAGCGGAAGCACAATCATGGATTAAAGGGATACGCAAACTCATCGATAACCTGGAGAACATGGGGCAGAGAGAGAAACTAGACCAGTATCCTTTACTGTCACTCTTTATCTGCCTGTCTATCATTCCACTCTCTGTCCATCTTACATGCACAAGGTTTCACGCAGGCTAAAAGGCATTAAAGGACACTTAAATACACAGGGACTGCTTTCACTCCATGTTGTGCAGCATGATTTATGCAAGTTGGACATGTTCCTAGGACAACATCATAAAACTTTTGTTTTTCAAAGTTTTAACTCTATCATTTGGATTAAAATCCAAGCTCATTGACCTCCTAAACATAACCCTAAAAATCAGTTGACAGGAACCCTACTTTGGTAAATCCTACCAAGCACTTTGGTTGTTCCTTAAATGCTGCTTCCAGATGGATCTGTGATTGGTTTAAAAAGGCTGACAAAAACAGAGATGGGCGAATGAACTTTAAGGAGGTCCGAGATCTGTTAAAGATGATGAACGTGGACATGAACGAGCATCACGCTCTTCGTCTCTTTACGGTAACTGCACATTCATGGTCAATCTATGGTTTCATTGTTGTACCACTTGATGTAGCTTAAGTTCAATGACAGTTTTGATGCTAGATGCACTTATTTGGTGATCCACTTCTAGCTAGCAGCTGTATTTGTACATTTTGGAACTTCTGTTGTTCTGCAGATGGCAGACAAGTCTCAGTCAGGAACTCTTGAAGATGATGAGTTTGTGCTGTTCTATAAGATGTTGACTCAACGTGAGGACATCCTCAGAGTGTTTCAGGAATATTCTGGTGATGGGCAGAAGCTAACGCTTCAAGATCTGAAAGACTTCCTACAGGAGGAGCAGCTACATGAGGACGGAGTTCAGCAGTATGCTCTAAAGCTCATTGAACGCTATGAACCTTCAGATACAGGTAACTAACAGGGTTGTAAGTTTATTCAAAGCTTAGGTTATTTGTATTTTACTTTCCACTTGCCATTGATCTGTTTAGATGATCCTCTGTGGTTTGGCTTCTTGTCCCAAACAAAACTTCTCAACTCAACAACTTCTAGTTCCAGGTTTCCTCATGCTGCATTTTGCATTCTTGACATCTTGGCTTATCTTTAAATGCATTAATTTGTTTACCCTATGTTCCTATAGCAAGAATGTTGCAAGCAATGACGTTCGATGGTTTTCTGATGTACCTGAGCTCACCAGAGGGCTCCATCTTCAACCCGACTATGGTGGAACTCTACCAGGACATGACTCAGCCTCTTTGTCATTATTTCATATCATCTTCTCATAACACGTATCTTCTGGAGGACCAAATCAGAGGACAAAGCAGTGTTGAAGGCTATATAAGGTACACATTTTAAAAAACCTTTTAGGCATTTCCTTCAATTCTTGAACCCTCAGTTCTTCTCTATATTCATAAATATGAACTTGTATGTGTTTTAGAGCACTAAAACGTGGCTGTCGATGTGTAGAAGTGGACTGCTGGGATGGACCAAATGGAGAACCAATCGTCTACCATGGACACACGTTCACCTCCAAGATCATTTTCAAGGATGTTGTCACAGTGCTGGGCAACTATGCATTCAAAGTATGTCACAACTTATGGCTTTGTTTTCATTCACTCTTTCACAACTGCAGTACTTTGTTGCGTCATGGTAATGAATGATATATTAAGTATTATCATTTGATTCTATTACTTTGCTATGGTGTACTTTTTTGTAAGGGGATGGTATCTGATGAATCTGAGAAATACCATGTTTGATATATACACATAAATGCCCATTAAAAAAAGTAGTAAAGTAGTACTAAAGTACTAAAGTAGTACTATAGTACTATACTAGCTTGCATTTTTGTGTGTGTGACAGACTGGGGCCAGGTTCACTGAGCCAGGGCACCATGCCCTGTTTGCGTGTAATGTGATCTAGGGCAGTCGACCCCTGCCTGGCAGTGTGTTAGCTGCAGTTCTGTGTTGAGTGTTCAATTTCACTCCATCACTTATTCACACACACACGCTCTCCGTTCTGCAGGCATCGCAGTACCCTGTCATCCTGTCCATTGAGAACCACTGCAGTGTAGAGCAGCAGAAAGTCATGGCCCAACACCTCACCCAGATCCTGGGAGACAAGCTGCTGAAAAGCCCTTTAGATGGAAAGATTCCCATCAGCCTCCCATCTCCTGAGGTGAGCCGGAGAGCACGGATGCATGCAGTCAATTAAGCAAGTACTTAAGCAATCCACTTAATTGCTGCCTAATGGGCAGTAAATGTCTAGCGCTGGTCATTTATCTTGTAGAGTCAAAGATCTTGAAGTTTCCATGCCACAAGCAGACATTTGTATCAGAGTTCAGAAAGTGGTGACCTCTTCAGGATACATTCACTTTCTCCGGCCCTTCAGCCATATGATCTATGTCCATGCGACCCAGACACACTGAATTATTAAAGCTAACTATAATACCTCCCCCAACCCCACAATTGCACATGACCCTGCTAAGAAAGACCGGCTCAGACTAGCAGGAATTACCTCGCTTGTCAAGGCTTTCTTAGGATAGTTTCTCTGGCCTTTCTAGTAAAAGTTACTGACTGGTAAATCCTGCACAACACCATTGTCATTTCAGCAGGGTCTAACTAGAAGCCCCATATCACCGACAAGACCAGCATAGCTGTTAGCCACTAGCAAAACTTAACTGAACATCATGAATGCTTGCAGTAAAACCACATCATACAATATAGCTAGCACCCTTCTGAAATACCACAACCATGTCTGTAGGTTTTAGTTGCTGCTAAGTTAGTTACAAGCCTGTCAGTTCTTATTCCTTGTTAAGTTCTTATTCCTTAGCAACTCTGTTAAAAAGGTGGTTCCTGGATCTTAGATGGCTTAAGCAGGTGTTAAGGTGGGTTCACCTTAACGCTCAGGAGTCGCTCAGGACTCTCCAAACTTGGTCCTAGAGGGTCCTGCAGAGTTTAGCCCCAACCCTAATTAAGCACTTGAACCAGCTAATCTAGGTCTTACTAGGCATGATAGAAACTTCCAGGCAGGTGCGTTGAGGCAAGTTGGAGCTAAACTCTGCAGGACACCGTCCCTCCAGAACCGAGTTTGGAGACCCCTGGGTTAGTTGGTTGGCCAGCTTGCCTCAAAGACTGAGACCAGCTGAGAAGTGTCGACAACCTCTCTGAAATCATTAAAACAGACCACCCTGGCAAATGAAAATCTAGCAAACCACCTTAGGAAGGAGGTGAAAATGAAAACATGGTAACTATCAAATTGTTTTTTCAACCTGTTAAGGACTGTTTTTCTACTGTCTAGAAATCCATGTATATAGGTCTTCCTATTCATATTTGACCTAACCACTAGTAAAGCCTTTTTGTATTACAAACATTTTCCATTTTCATGGATAAAGAGTGGCGATTAACGCTGTTACACTAGTGATATCTTGGCTAGTTAACTAGCAATGCTCATCAACTTTGAATAGTCTATATTAAGGGATTAGTTCACCTCCAGAAGAAAATGTCCTGATAATTTACTCACCCCCACGTCAACCAAGATGTTCTTGTCTTTCTTTCTTCAGTCAAAAAGAAATTAAGATTTCTGAGGAAAACATTCCAGGATTTTTCTCCATATAGTGGACTTCAATGGTGGCCAATGGGTTGAAGATCCAAATTGCAGTTACAATGCAGCTTCAAAAGGCTCTACACAGTCCCAGCTGAGGAATAAGGGTCTTATCTAGCAAAACAATCTGTCATTTTCTAAAAATAAAAGATAATGTATATACTTTTTAACCACAAATGCTCGTCAAGCACTAGCTTGACTTCACCCATTACATAGTCACATTAAAAACATCACGCGCGACATAGGTGGTAGTGCGTCAGTGGTAGTGCGTTTGTGTGTCAGTATGTTCACTGTTAAAGTCTGTTACTAAGATGTCTGATGGTTGCTGATGAAAGTGTATCTTCTCCATATTTGTGTGTGTGTGTGTGTGTGTGTGTAGGATCTGAAAGGGAAGATTCTGTTGAAAGGAAAGAAGATAGGTGGATTAGAGGATAGCATGAATGGGGTGGTGGATGACCCTTTGATGGGAGAGGTGAGCGACGAAGAGGAGACTGCTGAAATTGACGATGACCATCATCGCAGTGACAGCATACGGCATAGAGTCAAGGTACAGTGATACATTTCAAGAGAGATGTTTGTGTACATTTTCTAAATATAGTAGCTGTAATTTACCAAATGATAATCAAGATGAATTCCAAAACCTTGCAATTGAACCATGCAATGGTGTAGTCATGTCAGTAAACTGTTTGAACCCCAGCAAAGGTAGATCCACTGTTGTACCCTTGAACAAGACCTATACCCTCAGGTTACTCAGGGGCAGTGCTAGGCAACTTTGGTCCTGGAAGGCCACTGTCCTGCAGAGTTTAGCTCCAAGCTTAATAAAACACACCTGAACAAGCTAATCAATGTCTTCAAGATCTTGGTTGGAGGTTGGAGCTCTGCAGGACAGTGGCCCTGAAGTTGGACTGAAGTTGCCCAGCCCTGCTCAAGGGAACTGTTCCTGTAACTAGTACACTGTTAATCCCACTTGGAAAAGGAGCAGCTAAGTGGCTAATTAGTAGTTAACAATGAAAAAATGTTAAAGATAGTGGGGCATATCTTGGATTCAATTTCTTTGGCTACTTCATGAGCCAACGTATTGTAAAATATTAAATGGTGGTTTGTCTCATTGGGAGTCTATCAAGTCTTCATCAGAGCTCTGCGGTAAGCTCTCGAGTAAGAGTTACAGTCTGCCATGACTTCAACACGCAAGATTCAAATCTAATTACGTAACATGTTGAACACACTCCTTCAGTTTGGTCATCTCTGGAAACTTCCACTTCTGAACAAGAGTAGTGCCAACTTCAACTTGAAAAAAATCAAGCTGTAGACCAGCTTGTCTAATGTTGAAGGTGGCAAAATATTCTGACAGACAAGAGATGCTCAGTGGCTCTGAAGATGGGTGGAATTGCATAAAGCACTAATAAAAGATGGATGGGATGACACTGGAGCAATCTTGGGAAGGAAGTAGACCAGCAAACAAGTAAAGGCAAGAGAGAAAGTCAGAGATAAGACAGAAACGGCATATCTTCTGTGGTCTTCTGCCATCTGATAGGTGGCCATGTGCAGTTGCTGGCACTGCTGTTGCCATGTGACACTTGATTCTTTGAACTCTAGTTAGCTGCAGTCAGGGATCACCTCTCTTGGTTTCTCCAATCCGAGATACAGTCAACTTGTTGATTCATCAGCTGGAAAAAAGTTGGCATGGAATGATTAGCATTTAATTTGCACCCACTCTTTGGACCAATTACTGAATAGTTATTTAGTTGACAAATTAATCTCAAGTGTACCATAACTACAGGGATAGTTCCTCTTGTTCAGTGATACAATGTTGAAGGATTAACCCTTGCTGGCTTCGAACCAACTTTTGGTTACCAGCACAGATCTAGGCTACACCACAATAAGCAAGCTGAATATCATGTTAAGATGGCACAGCAGGTTGGCAAGGATGAACCCAACAGATGGTAGTGTAAGATGAAGCCAGGTGGATACCTGGCCTCATTATCCAAGGGTCGTCTGTCATGACATTGTCTAAGTAGTCCTGGGTTCAATGGTTTAGGTAGCAGAACTGAATGCATGCAGTAAAACTACATCACACAATCAAGCTAGCACCCTTCTCAAATACCACAGGCATTTCTGTAGGTTTTAGTTGCTGCTGAGTTAGTTAAAACCCTGTCAGAGTCAGTCCCTTGAGTCCTTATTCCTTGGCAACTCGGTTACAAAATGTGGTTTTTAGATCTTGGCTTAATCATAGCTTAAGCAGGTATTCAGATGGGTTAGCTCAGGTGTCTCCAAACTTGGTCCTGGATGGCCAGTGTACTCCAGAGTTTAGACCCAACCCTAATTGGATGCATGAACCAGCAAATCTAAATCTTACTAGGCATGCTAGAAACTTTCAGGCAGGTGTGTTGAGGCAGGTTGGAGCTAAACTCAGCAGGATACCAGTCCTCCAGGACCGAGATTGGACACCCCTGGGTTAGCTCGTTGGCCAGCTTGCCTCAAGACCTGACCATAATAATCAAAACCATCCTGGTCTGTTTAGTGAAAATCTAGCAAAGCACCTTAGGACAAAGTTAAAAATAAAAATAAGGTAGATATCAAATTGTTTTTCTAACCTGTTAAGGACTGTTTTTGTACCGTCTAGAAATCCAAGCAGCGTCTCTCTAAAGAGCTGTCGGACTGTGTGGTTTACTGCAAGAGTGTCCACTTTAGCAGCTTTAAACATTCACGAATTCACTCCAAGTTTTACGAGATCTCCTCCTTCACTGAGTCGAAGGCCCGGAAACACATAAGGGAGGCAGGTAAAGGAAACATGAGTCTGACTGCTCATAACAGCTCATCAATTAGAGAATTGCATTGTCTTACTGTGTTTGTCTCTGTGCTACAGGAGCAGAGTTTGTTCTCCACCACGCTCGTCAGCTGAGCCGGGTTTACCCCAGTGGGTTGAGAACAGACTCATCCAACTTCAACCCACAGGACATGTGGAACGCAGGGTGCCAAATTGGTGAGCCTACCGGATTAAAAAAAATGGTTGAAATATGAATATTTCATGATTATGAGATTCTGGTTTAGCTGGATAAACCAAGATTCATGAGGTCTTTAATGGAATTTTAAAACATATTGTTGATATAAATTGAGATTAAGACTTGATTAATAGCTAGTTCTTGGGTCAACTTGTTAGCTACTAGAACATGGGTTCTCAACTCTGGCTCACAAGATCCATTTTCCTCCAGAGTTTAGCTCCAACCCTGATCCAAACGCGCATGCCTGTACTTTTCTAGTGATCCTAAAGCCTTGGTTAACTTGTTCAGGTGTGTAAGATTAAGGTCGGAGCTGAACTCTGCAGGAAAATGGATCTTGTAGGCCAGAGTTGAAAACCCCTGTACCAGAAATTAGTCTGAAATGCCTGTTGAAAAAACTTCTTTAACCAACCTAGCTCTAAGTGGAGTGTTGGTTTTAGTTAACCTTTAAACTAGTTTGGTTTGTTGTTGTTTTTTAGAGAAATTTTAGGCACTTAGCAGGTGGTCGAAGACCAGTTAAACAACTGGCTAAAATTCACCTCCAGAATAAAACTTTCCTGGTAATTTACTCACCCTCATGTCACCCAAGATGTTCATGTCTTTCTTTTTTCAGTTGAAAAGAAATTAAGGTTTTTGAGGAAAACATTCCAGGATTTTTCTCCATATAGTGGGCTTCAATGGTGCCCAACAAGTTCCTATCCAAACTGCAGTTTCGAAGGTCTCTACATGATCCCAGCTAAGGAATAAGGGTCTTATCTAGCGAATTGATCTGCTATTTTCTAAAGAAAAAAAAGTATATACTTTTTAACCACCAATGGTGGACCATTCTCCACCATCTTGCAATAGCTCGACTTTACGCGTTACGTAGTTACATTGGAAAGGTCACGCACGGCTAGTTCTTCATCTGTATATTTCGTTTCAAAAAGGTTGGGTAGAGCAAAAAACTCCATCCTATTTTCTCCTTCAACTTCAAAATCGCCCAACATAGTTGTTTTACCTTTTCTTTGTAATGGGCATTTGACTTTCTCTGGACACTCATTGTAAACACTGGGTTAGCACTACCACCTATGTCGCGCGTGATCTTTTTAATGTGACTATGTAATGGGTGAAGTCAAGCTAGTGCTTGACGAGCATTTGTGGTTAAAAAGTATATAAATTATCTTTTATTTTTAGAAAATGACAGATTGTTTTGCTAGATAAGACCCTTATTCCTCAGCTGAGACTGTGTAGAGCCTTTTGAAGCTGCATTGTAACTGCAATTTGGATCTTCAACCCATTGGCCACCATTGAAGTCCACTATATGGAGAAAAATCCTGGAATGTTTTCCTCAGAAATCTTAATTTCTTTTTGACTGAAGAAAGAAAGACAAGAACATCTTGGATGACATGGGGGTGAGTAAATTATCAGGACATTTTCTTCTGGGGGTGAACTAATCCCTTAATATAGACTATTCAAAGTTGATGAGCATTGCTAGTTAACTAGCCAAGACATCACTAGTGTAACAGTGTTAATCGCCACTCTTTATCCATGAAAATGGAAAATGTTCCAATAGACATTGTTTTAAGCAAGATCTGTTACTACTAAATACAAATGGTGGTAAATATTTTTCACTGCACTTCTTTTCTCTTCTCAGTTGCTCTGAACTTTCAGACTGCAGGGGTTGAGATGGATCTGAACGACGGCTTATTCAATCAGAACGGGCATTGTGGCTACGTACTGAAACCGGCGTTCATGCGCAACATTGACAAACATTTTGACCCAGAAAATCCCCAAAATGGAGGCGGTTACAAGCCGCTTAGCCTGTGTATACAGGTACAAACCTGAATTTCTGTGCATGTGCTGGTGTTATAACATGTGTATATGTTAAACCTCTTTATATTGTGTTCTTTTCAGGTAATCAGCGGCCAACAGCTTCCGAAGGTAAACATCAAGGAGGGCTCAATCATCGATCCCCTCGTTCGGGTGGAAATTCACGGCGTACCACTGGACCAGGCCAAGCAGGAAACCAGATACATTGACAACAACGGTCAGTTAAAACGTATAGGACGGAGTTGTGTCTAGACTGAGAAAGCCTAGACGCTGTTAAGCCAGAGATCTAGTTGCGTTCGAAAGACTGAACAAACCTGAAACAAACCTTGTTTTCGAACAAATGGTTTCGGACATACGCTAACATTCACAGTAAATGTAGAATAATTATACACATATTATATACAGTTGAAGTCAAAAGTTTACATACAGCTTGGAGAATCTGCGAAATGTTAATTATTTTACCAAAATAAGAGGGATCATACAAAATGCATGTTATTTTTTATTTAGTACTGACCTGAATTAGATATTTCACTTAAAGGAGAAAATAATAGTTAAATTTATAAAAATGACCCTGTTCAAAAGCTAACATACACTTGATTCTTAATACTGTGTTGTTATCTGAATGATCCACAGCTGTGTTTTATTTGTTTAGTGATAGTTGTTCATGAGTCTCTTGTTTGTCCTGAACAGTTAAACTGCCTGCTGTTCTTCAGAATAAACCTTTTTCAGCATGTTTGTGTATTTGAACCCTTTCCAACAATGATTGTATGATTTTGAGATCCATCTTTGCACGCTGAGGACAACTGAGGGACCCATTACAGAAGGTTCAAATGCTCACTGATCCTTCAGAAGAAAAAAACGATACATTAAGAGCTGGGGGTGAAAACTTTTGAAATTGAAGATCAGGGTAAATTTAACTTATTTTGTCTGAAACATGTAAGTATCTTCTGTAGCTTCTGAAGGGCAGTACTAAATGAAAAAATGTGATATTTATATTCAATTAGAAAAATGTACACATCCTCATTCCAGTCAAAAGTTTTCACCCCTGGCTCTTAATGCATCGTTTTTCCTTCTGAAGCATCAGTGAGCGTTTGAACCTTCTGTAATAGTTGCATATGAGTCCCTCAGTTGTCCTCGGTGTGAAACGATGGATCTCAAACTCATACAGTCGTTGTTGGAAAGGGTTCAAATACACAAAAATGCTGAAAAATCAAAGAATCCGTAGGACCTGAAGGACTTTTCCGAAGAACAGCTGCCAGTTTACCTGTTCAGGACAAACAAGGGACAGTTGACTTAATTTTTAAAAGGACACATATTCAATTTACTATTTCAGTTAATATCAGGTACCTATTTGTCTTTGCAGGTTTTAACCCAGTATGGTACGACACGCTTCAGTTCACAATTCATGTCCCTGAATTGGCGCTGGTGCGATTTGTTGTGGAAGACTATGATAAAACATCAAAGAATGACTTTGTGGGACAATTCACTCTCCCTTTCACCTGTATTCAGCCAGGTACGTCTCCATTCCACCAAATGCATCAAAAATTGATCATACGTGGAGCTTTTGTTAAATACCAAGCACGTTTTGTTCTTCCTTGTAGGATATCGTCACATTCATCTCCTGTCTAAGGACGGCACCAGCATACCTCCTTCCTCGCTATTTGTTAATGTCCGAATAACTAAAATAATAGAAATACTAAAACATACTAATACCAAATAACTGACATACTTAATACTAAAATACCAAATACTAAAAAAAAAAAAAATGCAACAATTTCAAGTCTTCCCAGTCAGTTCTTGTTTGCAGAATGCTTATGTTTTAATAAATACAGTAATAATGTACTAAAAGGTAAAGGTAAAGTTGTGTTGCTATAGATTTAGTTTATTTGCACGCCAAATAATTTTATAGATATTTTATTTACTGTTATTAAGATTTGTGTGATTGTAGGGAGCTGTATCTAAATATAACTTCAATGAGATACATATATTTGCATAAGGAATGAATCCTATTTTGGTTTGTTTTAAGGACTAAAATATCGATTTTTTTCTTAAATATACACACCAAAATATAATTTTTGTCTTGTTTTCCAGCACAAATATACCATTTTTAAATTAAGATACATCTACTTTTGAGATATTAAGTCATGTTTTCTGAGAAAAAAACTAAAATCTTAATTTAGGAGTGTTTTGATATTAGTACTGAAAAACAAGACAAAAGTCATATGGATATTTCATATGAGATTCACCCAATGTTATTTTTACCATGCATGGCAAGTCTTTACGTCTTGCTTTGTGCATTTTACAAATAATTCAATAGAAATTGTTTAGCTTTCTTAATTGTATCACTCCATTTCAGTAGTACTTACAGTGGTGTGTGTGTTAACTGCTCCTTTGGAATAAAGTACAGAGAGAATGGGCTCCAGGGCTCAATTACAATCTTACTTTGGCCCCGGAGTACCTCAGGGGCCAGACTCAGTTACACAGAGATACAGAAGGAGGGCGGTGAAAATTACCCCGTCTGTTCCCACCTCCACCTACCGGGATACAGTATACCATCGTATACATGTCAAAATACATATACTTTTGTATGTATAAGAGAACTTAAAGTAGATTATTCGAAATCATCTCAAGACATTTGTTA
The DNA here is from genome assembly GCF_049309525.1 of Garra rufa. Classification (NCBI taxonomy): domain Eukaryota; kingdom Metazoa; phylum Chordata; class Actinopteri; order Cypriniformes; family Cyprinidae; genus Garra; species Garra rufa. The sequence goes on along the minus strand of NC_133367.1, from coordinate 20,688,086 downwards.
AATCAAATGTATGCTGCTGGACTAATAGTGTTATATTTTTGTATTTCTAAGCTGCGTATGAGCTGGATCTATATACTGTTTTTGTATTATTGTTCAGTAACTATCTGTAAACTGTTTCGCTTGTGTATATATGTACGTATGTATTTATTTGCCATATTCATCAAAGAATAAAGATAATTTTAAAAGGACTTACTGTTTCCGCTGTCAACACAGGTTCCAATACCATATTACAAATGAGAAAAAAACAACTTTACGCCGCTGAGTTAAGGCTGAGTAAAATTCAGAGTAAACAGGCAATGCTGCATGATAAACTGATTAAAATTACATTATAATGTCTCAAAAATACATTGTATGGGTCAAAATTAACAATTTTTCTTTTATGCCAAAAGTGATTAGGATATTAAGTAAAGATCATGTTTCATTAAGATATTTTGGAAATTTCTTACTGTAAATACATCAAAACTTAATTTTTGATTAGTAATATGCATTGCTAAGAACTTAATTTAGACAACTTTAAAGGTGATTTTCTCAATATTTGAGAAATTCCAGAGAAATTCCTCAGATTCCAGATTTACAGAATAGCTGTATCTCGGCCAAATATTGTCCTATTCTAACAAATACATCCATACATCAATGGAAAGCTTATTTATTCAGCTTTCAGATGATGTACAAATCTCAGTTTCCATTGGTTTTGTGGTCTAAGGTCACAAATGGTAATTAATACGCCAAAACACCATGGTTAGTACACTTTTACTATAATAAAACCGTGGTTAATTTTCGTAAGGGAGCAAAAAATGAACATTATGTGAAAACGGACATTTCTTGTCATCATGTTCGATTGAAGTTACATTTCTTCTTACTTTTGTCATCTGTTATGTGTTTTATGTTAAAATTTGTGTTGTTTGTTTAAGGTTTACAGTTGGTTGGAAAACTATACCTCAACATTTTCAAGGGCAGACAAGCCTTTTCGGTCTGAGGAGAAGTTTTGATGGAACTCATCTTCCATTTCATTTTTACTTAGGGTCTTTACAGACAATGTTTAATGCTGCTCAGAGGTGGTATAAATGCTGTTACACACCAAATACAGCTATTTCTTGAAATCTTGAAAACTGTCAGAGCTGGCTTAATTTTGTCTGGCTTTTAAGCAGCATTAGATTTTTACACGGAATTTTGAGCAGGCACAGACCAGCCTTTATGAAAATTAACCATAGTTTTTTTTACTACAAATAAGACTAAAAACATGGTTACTACAGTTAAACTATGGTAACAACAAATTAACCATGGCTTTGCTACACTAACGATAGTTTAACCATGGTATGTGTGATAAAACTGTGATTTATACTGTACAAAAGGTAATTAATACGGCAAAAAGAAATTAATCAAATGATTCGAGAACGCGCACGAGAGTGTGTAGTGAAGAGCGTAACACGTAGTAGAAAGTAAAGTTTCTTTTAATAAGTTTCCACAACACAGGTTTTTCACAGGCAGACGGCAGGAACACACGTACACAATCCTAAAATAAAATGTTATGCCTTATTTTTAGTCTAGTTTGAAATTTACCACGAACACACTACAAAGTCCCGAAATGAATCCCGAACTGAATCAAATGATTCGCGAACACACTACAAAGTCCCGAAATGAAGGAAATGATTTGTGCACACACTTTAAAGTCCCGACATAAATCAAATGATTCGCGAATGCGCACATAAGTCACGAATTGAATCTAATGATTCGCGAACACACTAAAGTCACGAAATGAATCAAATAATTCGCGAACGTGCACCGAAGTTCCGAATTGAATCCCGAAATGAATCTAATGATTTGCAAACGTGCACCGAAGTCCCGAATTGAATTAAATGATTCGCGAACCTGCTCCAAAGTCCCAAAATGAATCAAATGATTCGCAAACACACTATAAAATCCCAAAATGAATCAAATGATTCGCGAACGCACACCAAAGTCCCGAACTGAATCAAATGATTCGCGAACACACTACAAAGTCCCGAAATGAAGGAAATGATTTGTGTACACACTATAAAGTCCCGAACTGAATCAAATGATTCGCAAACACACTACAAAGTCCCGAAATGAAGGAAATGATTTGTGCACACACTATAAAGTCCCGAACTGAATCAAATGATTCGCGAATGTGCACCGAAGTCCTGAATTGAATCAAATGATTTGCGAACGCGCACCAAAGTCAACTTCCAGAAGACGGATACGAAGGAAAAGGTAAGCGCTATAAATTACGATACTTACGGTGCGTTAACTATTAAAATCCTAAAATAAAATGTTATGCCTTATTTTTAGTCTAGTTTGAAATTTACCACGATAAACTATACAGTATTCACTTTTCAAATTAACTTCAACCGTTGTAGTTGACTGCATGTCACTTGCACTTGATTATGCTCATACTAGCCTAGCCATATTGTGAACTTAAAAATAAATCACTATATAAACTTTTAATTAGGCCGAGTGCTATGTTATGTGGTTATTTATTAATTATTAATTTTATTTTTATGCTTCGTGGTTTACTTTTAGTTTTTCAAGCCATGTTGTACCTCCGACGCTATTTGAAACCTTGTTTGTTTTAATGATGTGTAAATTCGTTGAATCACCTGTGTAACAAAAGGAGGCATACGTAGGGAGGTGGGTGCTTTTGTTTTTCCTCAGTTTTCTCCTGTTTTGAGGCTAGTAGGGAGGTAAGACTATGTTGTTTATTTTATTCTTTATTTTGAGTAGGAAAGAGATGTAATGCGGTAGATAGTTTGAGTTTGGTTAATTATTTAGGCTTTTCCCCCTCCTGAAGTTTTCAGTTTATTTGTCTCCTATTAAAGGAGTAGTTAACTTTCAGAGCAAAGATTTACAGATAATGTACTCACCCCCTTGTCATCTAAGAAAGAAGGAAAGAAGGGTCTTAGAAGGAACAAACTAATTCCTTGTGAATAGTTAAACTATGGTAACCACAAATTAACCATGGTTTCCCTGGTGAAAAAAACAGCTAGTCATAGCTAGTCAGCCGGCTGGTTTTAGAGGGGTTTTGGCCACTTTTCAGGCTGGGAAACCACCAGCTAAAACCAGCTGCTTCCAGTTTAAACCAGCTAAGTACCAGCCTAGGCTGGTATTAGCTGTTTTTTTTTCAACTGGATTTACCATAGTTTAACCATGGTATTTGTGATAAAACTGTGGTTATAATGTACAAATGGTAATTAATACGCCAAAAAAACATGGCTAGTACACTTTTACTATAATAAAAACCGTGGTTAATTTTCGTAAGGCAGCGTATGGCAGATTATGTAAAACGTAAAAACGTAATTACTTTTGTCATCTGTTATGTGTTTTATGTTAAAAATTAGTGTTTGTTTAAGTTTTAAACTTAGTGGGAAAACTATACCTCAACATTTTCAAGAGTAGACGAGCATCTTTAGTCTGAGGAGAAGTTTTGTCGGAACTCATCTTCCGTTTCACTTTCACTCGGACGGACAATATTAGCTGTAACACCAAACAAATTGTCAATTTTAACACGTGCGGGATTTTTGCTGAATGTTTGCGCGCTGTATAAACGTAGGCATCTTATCTATATAGATTAAAACACTTATACCGTGACAGAATGGTTGGGAAAATTAAACGGGCCCGACAGAAGCTGCATCACGACGCTGTAAAGCTGCAAAATGAGCACGAAAACAAACCCACGCTGGGTAATCTGGAGAAGATACAGATGAAGCCCATTCAACTCACAAAAACAGATGCAAAACTCAACACATCTGACAGCAGTTTAAACGATAATTCAAAGGTATGGCCATTTGTTTGTATTGTTGTTCATTTGGTATATTCACGTCAGTGTCGTATATTGTATTCCCAGTGTCATTTCTCCTCAGATGACCTGCTCTAAATTAGATATTTTTTTTATTCTGCTTCATGTGTTTTTCCACGTAGGCGTTCAGTTTTCCCGCAGGAGTTTTTGCTGGAACTAAAATCTCCCCTGAGTCTTTAGTTCAAACACTAAAGATTGATGAACCATCAAATGTGACCATAAACAAACAGTCTGCAGGAGAACAAAAAGGTGAGATTTCTTTCTTTCTTTTTTAAAATCTTTATATTTTAAAATGTAATTTATTCCTGTGATCAAAGCTACATTTTCAGCATCATTACTCCACTCTTCAGTGTCACATGATCCTTCAGAAATCATTCTAATATGTTGATTTCCTGTTCAAGAAACATTTATCATTATTTTTTCTGAACTTTCTATTCATCAGAGATTCCTGAAAAATTCTACTTGGCTGTTTTTAACGTAATAATAATAATAATAATAATAATAATAATAATAATAACTGTTTAATCAGAACATTTGAATGATTTCTTAAGGATCATGTGACACTGAAGACTGAAGTAATGATGCTAAAAATCCAGCTTTAAAGTCTCAGGAATAAATTACATTTTAAAATATATTAAAAACAGTTATTTTAAATAGTACAAAAATGTAAAACTTCTAAAGATTTTAGCTGTGCTTTGGATGAAAAAAATGCAGGCTTGGTGAGCAGAGACTTCTTTGAAAATCATTAAGAATCTTACTGTTCAAAAACTTTTGACTGGTAGTGTATATATTATTAAATAAATAAATAAACTAGATTTTATTGTATTGTAAATCTTTTTTTTTTTCTTTTTTTTTTTTTACATTTGAGTCTGAAATCAGGCTTTTATTAAGTTTTTAAAACTTTTATTTTGAGTTTATTTAAAAATGTAGGTAATTTAATTTAGATTTTTAAAAATGTGTTATTAATATTATTTTTTACTATAATAAAGTATCAGAATCACACAATATTTTTGCATTTAAATCTGAGCACTTTATCTTTTTGTAATGCCAAACAGAAGAGTTATACTATTATATTTATATAGTATATAATATTTTATTATACTTGCAAAAGTTTTTGCTTTTAATTATACCATTAGGTTAACTGAACGTTACATATTCAAAATATTCAACATATTTAAATATAAAGCAATGTAAAAAAAAAAAAAAAATGTTTATTCTATTTATAGGTCATAATCATTGAATATTAAATATTTATTTTACTTTTACTAATATAATGCCATTATATATTTTTTTCAGATTTGCTTTTAGTTATGCAAGTATTTAAACAAAATAGTACAAGTATTTATTTAATTTATTGATTTTAGTGCATACTCCAAAAATATTATTATAATACATTTTTATTATTGTAAAATAATTATTGTTAAAATTGATGAATGCCTTTTCGTCTTTTATTGTGTAAAACAAAGAAAAGATATAATGCGGAATGAAGAATAAATGTTTTATTTATTATTTAATATTATTTTATTATTTAATAAGTGTTCTAATGCATTCTATTTATAGGCCATAATCAGTTAATATTCATTTGACATGGTCTATTATAATATTTGCATTTTTGTTTTGCACAGATGTGTTTTTTTTCCACCCACACACATGTATTTCAACTGAATATTACAAATATTTAATCTTAATATGTACTCCAAAATATATGAAATATAGTTTTGTAATATTATAATTCATAATATATTATGTTTTGCATTTGAATCTGTAATTGCATTTTTATGATTCTGACAAATGTAAAACAAAGAACTTATAATGCAAAATGAAAAAGTTTATTCTATTTATAGGCCATAATTTATCGTTTATTTTGTTTTTAGTATTATAATACTATTTAATATCTTACATTATACCATAAATATAATATTTAAATGCAATTATAATAAAGATTTTGAGTATTTAAATGCATAATCTTGTTGCCAAAAATGCACACACGTTTGTGGCCACAAGATGGCAGACTATAACAGTTTTTTTAAGTTGTGTAAAAATCTATTATATTTTTTTCTAAATTGTGCATAAGAAACAACTGTAGCATGTATTGAACGTTGGATTTTTACAATCAGTGAACAAAGATTTGATTTCTGCTGTAACTGTAAGATCCAGGCTCTGAAAAGTTGTTGGTTCGAACCCTGGAAGTAAGCGAGAAGCAAAGTTGAAGCAGTGTAATGAACATATAATGTGATGGGATGAAAGTGAGAGTGTTTTTCACCTCGCATGTCCTCTAGTTTTGATTGGTCTCTATAAATGTCATCTGTGTTTGAGTATTGAGGTTGGGTAAGGAGGGCTGTTCTATTCCTGGCTGTCTGCAGTATAAATAACTCATGCGTGAACGTCACAGCGCTGCTGCATCAGTGCATTGACGTGACCGCTGACTCCACCGCTGCTCACGCTAACAAATCTCACTTTCTCCTGAGGAGAACTTCAGGACTGAGAGATGAGACGACTAGTAAAGCTGGAAGACTATGATTATGACTATGATTATGATTATTAAGATTATGACTCACTGTGGCCTAGGCTACTATAGTAGTCTTGATATTTCTGCAGAGTACAATACAGTGTACGTTTACTGTACTTATTATGCAGACTTAGTATGTGGGTGTTTCTTGAATTCTTGGCAGTTTTGGTACTGTAGACTTTTTTTAGAAACTCCCTAAAGCATATTTGTTGTGCTTTTAATATATTTGTATTTGTTCAGTATTGGTAGAAGCAAAAAAAAAAATCCTTTAATTTCCTTCACATCTGAGAATATGTAATGTTTTGTCTTGGTTTGTGGTGGAAATGTCATTTCATTGTTCATATCTAGCATTTCATGTGTCCTAAATGCACAACATCAGCATAACTTTATTTTACTCTTCATTTAGATAATACTATACAAATTCTTTTCTTATTTTGTGATTTTTTCTATTCTTTTCAATTAATCAATATATTATTTTACTAATATCAATTACTTGTTTGAAAACGTATTCATATTCATGAATTAGGAGATATTTGAGAACAATATTTTTTAAATAAATTATTTATTTTTAATAAATAGTTTTTAAAATAAATAATTTAAATCTATTGAATACAAATTTATTTTTAATGTAAAAATGTTAGTTTTTATTAAATGTGAGTATTTAATATTCTGGGTTAATTGTTTTTTTTTTTAATTAATTGTTTTTGAAAGAAGTCATTAAAATTGTTTTAATTAAATTAAAATAAATGATATAAAATACAATTTTTTTATGTTTAAATAATTTTTTATATATATATATATATAAATGAATCGGACACACACATGTAATATAAAAAGGTTTTATTTTAAGTGTTTTAATCAATTAAATTGTTACATTTTTTAAAAAATAACTTTTTTTAAGATAAATTAAATTGTTTTTTATAAAGTTGTTTTAAAAAATATTTAAATGATTTTAATTAGATTTTTTTAAAAAATATATAAAATAGAAAATATATTTTTAATTGTTGTTCATATATAAATCACATTTTATAAAATGAAATTATCCTTCATTTATTGTTTTTAAAAGAAATCATTTATAAAATTAACATTTATTTTTAATGTTTCAGTTAATAATGATATATAAATGAATATAACACAGAATTGTTTTTAAAAGAAATAATTAAGAAGATTTTAAAGTGGAAAAAATTTAATCTAGAATACAAATTTATTTTTAAATAATATTCATATATAAATCACAGACACGCACACAAACATTCACATACAGTATATAATTGAAAAGAATAAAAAATGACTTATTCTTAATAAAAAATTATTTTTATTAAATGTAATTTAATATCCTTGAATTATTGTTTTTATTTTTTAAAAGAAATTAATAAAATTGTTTTAATTAAATTGGAAAAATGTATATATAAAATACAAATATTATTGTAGAAACCTAAATTTTCTGTACAGCTGCTTTCCACGATTTGTATCGTGAAAAGCTCTATACAAATAAACTTTTTATTTAATTGAATTGAACAAATGTATTTTTTTAATGTTTAAATTAATATTCATATAAATTAATCACACACACACACACACACACACAGAATGTTTTTATTTTTAGTATTTTAATAAATTCAAGTGTTTTTAAATAAATTTGTTTTTAAAAGAAAGAAGTAGCATGATTTTAATTAAATAAAAAATATATGTAAAATACAAATTTATTTTTAATGTTGCAATTATTCATATATAAATTAATCACACACGCACACAAACAATTGAAAAGAATAGTATTTAAAAATATATAATTTATTTTTTATTAAAATATTTTTTTATTAAATGTCCTTGATTTGTTGTTTATTTCAGTAAATTAAATAGTTTTTAAAATAATTTATTTTTATTGTTTAAATTAATATTCCAAATATAAATGAATCTCACACACACACACACACACACACACACATCTATATGTGTATATAAATATTCAGTCTGAGTAATATATGTTTTGTTTTTAAATTTGTGTTATTTATAGGTTTTGTACATTTAACAAATAAGCAAATATTTATATATAATATCCTTTTTTTGTATGTGCTTTGTAATCAGTCAGACAATTAAAAATAAATGTTTTATATATTACAATTAAATTTTTTTTATGTTTCATTTATATAGTTTGAAGATCTAGTTAAATGTGTCTCAGTTGTGGCTGCGCTTGAGCGAGGTTAACTTAGAGGATGGATGTGCCCGTGGCACTGCTTTGACAGAACGAGATCTCTCGTCTCTTTAATTGGGGGTATCGGTGTCTCGGCGTGACCTTGGAAATTCACCTCCTTCACCTCCAACTCAGCTCCCCAGACGCCCTGCCACCTCTCTTCACAACGCTGGCGGGACGGGGAGATGAAGTGCAAGTGCAGAGGGGCAGGAAAGGGCAGCCTGGTTGTTCGGTCTGCTCCTAATTGGCGGTGTCCGTTTCAGCCAGCTCTCTGAACATGATGCTCTCTCTGGAATGGATGTGGTGGGAATGATGGATTTTTTTCCCTATCCCTGGTTTGCGGCAAACAGACGGATGCAGAGGCGAGATTGGGTTTCCAGCATCAGGAGTGGTGCAGGGAGATATGAGGGTCGGAGATCCCTATCGGGCAGATACAGCAGAAAAACACCTATGTTGTTATTTCTGTGGTGGATCGACTCGCTGACGGGGTTGTTTCTGATCTGAGAGCGGTTTAGTGATGGCTTTGAATGGTTGAAGGTGTGGAAACTGCTTGTGGATCAGGCAGGGACTGGAAATTGGCAAACAAATGTCTTGAAATAGTTTTGATTTTTGCATTTTTAAACTGGTTTGCAAATAGCAGATTATGGTCGTTTTGAAATTGGTTTTAAATTATACTTTAAGTGTAAGTTTCAAAGTCATCATATTTGAAGGAAAACTGTGATGCTCAAGACATCTAACATGTTTCTGCAGCCTAGCAGGACGTAAATCTCAATCCATTCAACGCTGTTGTGCAAGGTTTTTTTTAATAGTGTCATTAAATATTTTTCTTTAACTTATAGGTTATATATGTTCATCAACAACTAAAAACCAAAATCCAATCTTAAATTAGCTAGCATCTACTGAGTTATATCTAAATTAAATTCACTATCTATCTGTCGTTCTATCGTTCTGTCCATCAATCTATTCAACCCTGTTACCGAAAATCATATATATCTATCCGTCCATCAATCAACCCTGTTAGCAAAATTTGACCAAAAAAATCATATCTATCATCTATCTGTCTATTCAACCGTTACCAAAATTCTACCAAAAAAATTATATCCATCCATCATTATTCAACCCTGTTAACAAAATTCTACCAAAAATGATATATATCCATCCATCCATTATTCAGCCCTGTAAGTCTACCAAAAAAATCCATCATCCATTATTCAACTCTGTTACCAAAATTCTACCAAAAATGTCTATTGTTCTATCTATTCAACCCTGTTACCAAAATTCTACCAAAATATCATATCTATCTATCCATCTATATATCTATTCATCCCTGTTACCAATATTCTACCAAAAAACCATGTCTATCTATCCATCTATCTGTCTATTCAACCGTTACCAAAATTCTACCAAAATATCATATCTATCCATCTATATATCTATTCATCCCTGTTACCAATATTCTACCAAAAAACCATGTCTATCTGTCCATCTATCTGTCTATTCAACCGTTACCAAAATCCTACCAATAAATTATATATATATCTGACCATCTGTCTGTTCAACCCTATTATCAAAATTCTACCAAAAAAAAATCCATTCTTCCATTATTCAACTGTTAACAAAATTCTAGCAAAATTTATATCTGTCTATCGTTTTATCTATTGTTCTATTTTTTTCAATCGTTACCAAAATTATACCAAAAAATCATATCTATCTATCATTCTATAAATATATTCATCCCTGTTACCAATATTCTACCAAAAAATCATATATATCTATCTATCCATCTATAAATCTATTCATCCCTGTTACCAATATCTACCAAAAAACCATGTCTATCTATCCATCTATCTGTCTATTCAACCGTTACCAAAATTATACCAAAAATATCTATCTATCTATCTATCTATCTATCTATCTATCTATCTATCTATCTATCTATCTACTACTGTCTGTGTCTATTCAACCCTGTTACCAAAGTTCAACCAAAAAATATCCATCCATCCATCATCCATTATTCAACCGTTACCAAAATTTGACCAAAAATTATGTCTGTCTATCGTTGTATCTATTGTTCTATCTTTTCAATCCTGTTACCAAAATTCTACAAAAAAATTATATCCATCCACACATTATTCAAACCTGTTACCACAAAAATATATCCATCTGTATGTCTATCTAGTATTCAACCCTGTTATCAAAATTCTACCAAATAAATTGTCAGCCCTGTTATCAAACATTTTACATTCCATAAATGTACTTACTCGATTTTACTTGTGTAATTGTGGTAAATGTATAATATGCTATATATAATATAGAAATATATATATATATATATATATATATATATATATATATATATATATATATATATATATATATATATATTTCTTATTTTGTTCTATGCAACTTTTAATGCAATATGTTAATGAAATATGTTAAGATAAAATAATGTTAAGAGTTTCAGACTCCCCCTTTTTCACATCATTGTCATTTTCCCAATGGCATTTGTGTAAAAACAGTTGTTTACATTGTGCTTATCATATCATTGAAGGATGCAGAGGCCCAGGGCATTTGTGTCTGGACTTTACATGCAGGTCTTTCTGTCAGAGATTGTCAGTCTGGAACAAATAGGATAGTAGGAAAATGTGGGTTGCAGGACATGACGTTTATCTCTCTTATCGAGGTCTCCTTTCCAGACACGTTTTCAGAGGACAGAGCTCATTGTGCAGTTTGTCCAAAGCTGTTTCATGCCCATATACAGACAAAAACACACAGACGTCTGTGCGTGTTCATAACGCTGAGTGAAAACTTGTTTTGATGTGTACATGACACGTAATCGTTCAAGACTCACAAGTAACTCTCATGTTATTCTCTTGAGGCTCCTGCATCAAATCTGTCCAGTTTCAGCTTTCCTTCACAGGAAGATGATGGTCATTTGAGATGCTGTTTCTCTTAGAAACACACACACACACACACACACACACACACACACACACACACACACACAACAGGGCAGTCATCTCAAAGTGATTGACGCATACAAAATAGCAGACATAAATGCACAGAAATGTGTGCTGCTCATGTGGCTACATTTTTCCAATTGGATTACAGATGTTGATTCACTTTGCACGGCTGGGAAATTAGTGAAAACAGTGTTTCGTATTAAAATTTGGAAAAGCACATACAGATATATATGGAAGCTCGTTTCCAACACTGACTAATAAAGGTAATTGTGAATTTTTTTTGTCTCACAATTCTCACTTTTTTCTTGCAATTGCGAGTTTACATCTTGCAATTCTGACTTTTCTCACAATTGTGAGATATAAGTCCAATGTTGAGGAGGAGGATTGATGATTGATTGAGCACTGATATTTTCTTAGAATTGAGAGTTTACATCTCAAAACTCTGTCAGAGTCTCAAAAAAAGTCAGAATTGCAGTATATAAACTTGCATTTGCGAGAAAAGAAATCAGAATTGTAAGAAAAAAGTCTGAATTGCGATATATAAACTTGCATTTGTGAGAATATCAGAATTATGAGAAAAAAAGTCAGATTTTCGAGATATAAACTCACATTTGTAAGTCAAAATTCCGAGAATAAAGTCAGAATTTTTAGATAAACTCACATTTACAAGAAAAAAGTCAGAATTGCAAAATAACTCGCATTTGCAAGAAAAAAAAATCTGAATTGCGAGAAAGAACTTCAGAATTTTGACATGTAAACTCACATTTGCGAGAGAAAAAAGTCAGAATTCCGAGAAAAAAGTCAGAATTGCGTCATAACTTCCATTTGCGAGAAAAAAGTCAGAATTGTGACATATACATTTGCAGTTGTGAGAAAAAATTTATTTTGCATTTGCAAAATACGCATTGTCATGCGTATCTCATCAGTAAAGCCGGGTCTGTGATTAGTAGTAAATCTCCATCACGTGCGTTCAGATGGCGAGGTATTTAAAACACTGAGCCGTAGATCACTGAAAAGCTACGCAATATCGCTTGCAAAATCGTGGATGAATCGCATTCGATTTTGAACGCGATATTGCGTAGCTTTTCAGTGATCTACGGCTCAGTGTTTTAAATACTTCGCCATCTGAACGCACGTGATGGAGATTTACTACTAATCACAGACCCGGCTTTACTGATGAGATACGCATGACAATCGCATGCGATTTATCGCGCAGCCCTATGCGAGATATAAACGTTCATTTGCTAGAAAAAAAATCTGAATTGCGAGAAAAAAGTCATTTTGAGATATAAACTCGCATTTGTGAGAGTCAAAATTACGAGAATAAAGTCAGAATTTTTAGATAAATTCACATTTGCAAGAAAAAAGTCAGAATTGCAAAATAACTCGCATTTGCGAGAAAAAAAATCTGAATTGCGAGAAAGAAATTCAGAATTTTGACATGTAAACATACGTTTGCGAGGAAAAAAAGTCAGAATTCCGAGAAAAAAGTCAGAATTATGAGATATACATTTGCAATAGTGAGAAAAGTTAGAATTGCATTTGCAAAAAAAAAGTCTGAATTCTGAGAAAAAAAGAGAATTGCGAGAAAGTCAAAATTGTGACATCACAACTCACATTTGCGAGGAACAAAGTCTTGCAAATGCGAGTTTATATCTCAAAATTTAGACTTTTTGCAAGAAAAAAAGTCAGAATTGCAAAATAAAAACTTGAAAAAAGTTGGAATTGTAAGATATAAACTCGCATTTGCAAGGGAAAAAAGTCAGAATTGTGAGAAAGTCAGAATTGCAAAATAACTTCAATTTGCGAGGGGAGAAAAGTCAGATTTGCGAGATATAAACATGCATTTGCTAGAAAAAAAATCTGAATTGCGAGAAAAAAGTCTGAATTTTGAGATATAAACTCGCATTTGTGAGAGTCAAAATTACGAGAATAAAGTCCGAATTTTTAGATAAACTCACATTTGCAAGAAAAGTCAGAATTGCAAAATAACTCACATTTGCGTGAAAAAAAAAATCTGAATTGCGAGAAAGAAATTCAGAATTTTGACAAACTCACATTTGCGTCAGAATTCAAGAAAAAAGTCAGAATTGCGTCATAAAAACTTCCATTTGCGAGAAAAAAGTCTGAATTGTGAGATATAAATTTGCAATTGTGAGAAAAGTTAGTTGCATTTGCAAAATAAAAACTCGCATTTGAAAAAAGTTAGAATTGTAAGATATAAAGTTGCATTTGCAAGGGAAAAAAAAGTCAGAATTGTGAGAAAGTCAGAATTGCAAAATAACTTGCATTTGCGAGGGGAGAAAAGTCAGATTTGCGAGATATAAACGTGCAATTGCGAGAAAAAAGTCTGAATTTTGAGATATAAACTTGCATGTATGAGGAAAAAAATCAGAATCGCAAAATAAAAAGTCAGAAGGAACGAGGAAATGTGCGAGGAAATGATTAGTTATGAATTTATTTGGAAAAAATGATATTTCCTTAAACTAATCTAACACTGAATGTAACAAAAAAAATTCTAAAAATATGGTTTTACAAATCTGTAATTGTGATTATTGTGATTTAAAATATGCTTTATTTTTTTGTGCAAAACATAATTTATACATTATTTCTTTTGTTTGTGCAATGATATGTGACCTCATGTGCTTCTGTCCTCTCAACCCCACCTGCTATTTCCCCCGTGGCGGTACTACTGTTAAAGATACAGATGTTGATTTTGACCAAAAAGCTCAGCTTAAAATTTATATGTATTCAGAAATGAACATGAACAGGCAGGCGAGAGAGGTCACTGAGGTCAGCAAGGCTGTCAAACCCTCCCGTCTCTCAGTGACTGCATCTCTGCAGAGCTGTGAAGGCGTTTTTCATGATCAAATATCTCACACAAACACTCTTTTGTGTTGCTCGGCAACCAGAAGCTTGTTGAGCTGAGTTTTTCCCCTGGCGATGGGAATTGCAGAGGTCGACTCATTTTCATGCGCTTCTCAGTTTAACGCATTTGTGTTATTTTTGGACAAGCGGTCAGTTAAACAGTTTTTAGACTGTTGCACAAGGCAGTTTATGTTGTTTCTGTGGTGATTTGATTCATAGTGATTCAATTATTACTAGTAATTAATAGCATGTACTATGAATTACCCGAACAGTCAGATTGTTATTATAATATTAAATTATTAATAACAACTGAATCATTTTTAATAAACATCCAGTTTGCATTTTGGAATTTTCAATGCTCTGTAATATACTCATTGTTATTACAACAGTAATTATTATTCATTTAGACTAATAGTTGGAATATTATCATACAATTAATTTATTTATAACCATTTTATGAATCTCCAAATGTGCATTCTCTGAAAGTGAAGTTATTAATTATATTAACAGTAACACTGTTATAACAATAAAAAAAGGTCTTTTTAAGTTCCGATTTTCTGAAAGTGAAGCACGTAAAAATGATTTTAATGCACAATTATTTAAATATTATTATGAATTATATGAACAGTTGAACTGTTATAACAATATTCAATTATTAATAACAATTTTGTCTTTTTTATTAAACAACAAAATATGCATTTTCTGAAAGTAGCATGTAAATCTTGACATTTTCTATTTTTTAATAGTCTGTATTTTGCTATTTTTATTAGAATAATAATTATTATTCATATATTAAACAATTGGAATAATAAAATTTAATTATTAATATAAATTTTTATTAAGCATCCAATGTACATTTTCTGAAAGTGAAGCATGTAAATCTTGTGAAAATTGTATTTTTACAATGCACAATAATTAAATTGTTTTAATAATTGTTGTTGGTGTTGTTATTATTAATTATTGACATGATTGTTTTTTCAGTGCACAATAATTTAAATAATATAACAATATTATTATTATTATCAATTATAGTCAAGCACGTAAATCTTGTCATTTTCTATTTTTTTCAATTATCTGTATTTTAAATATATTTTATTATTAATAATAATTGATTAATTATTCATTTATACTAACAATTATACTAAAATTATTAATAACAATCATCCCAACATGCATTTTCTAAAAGTGCACGTAAATCTTGTGATATTTTTCTTTGTTCAATGCACAATAATTTAAATATTATTTTTATATTTGTTATTATTTTTATTAATTATATTATCAGTTGCATTATTATGACACTATTAAATGATTGGTAACATTTTTTTTTTTTATTATTATACACCCAATGTGAATTTTCTGAAAGTGAAGCCTGTAAATCTTGACATTTTTCAGTTTTTTTGTAATGCTCTGTATTTTAAATATTTTTATTAATAGTAATTTTCAATAAATATAAATAACAATTTGTTGAAGCTCTGAATGTGCATTTTCTGAAAGTGAAGCATGTAAATTATGTGAAAACAATTTTTTTAATGCACGGAGATTTCAGTATTATTTTGAATATTTATTACTATTCTTCATTATATTAACAGTTGTTAATGACACTATTAAATGATTAATAACAATTTAGTTTTTTTTTATTAAACACCCAATGTAAATTTTCTTAAAGTGAAGCCTGTAAATCTTGACATTTTTCTGTTTTTTAATGCTTTGTATTTTAAATATTTGTATTAAAAGTAATTATTATTCATTTATACAACAAAAATGGAATATTATAATAAAATTAATTCATTAATAACATTTATTTGAAGATCTGAATGTGCATTTTCTGAAAGTAAAACATGTAAATCTCGTGAAAGCTGTATTTTTTTAATGCACAGTGATTAAAATATTATTTTTAATATTTATTACTATAATTATTATTAGTTATATTAACAGTTGTACTTTTATGACACTATTAAATGATTAGTAACGGTTTCGTTTTTTTATTAAACACCCAGTATGAATTTTCTGAAAGTGAAGCCTGTAAATCTTTTTTTTTTTCAATGCTCTGTATTTTAAATATTTTTATTAATAGTAATTATTCATTTATACAACAAAAATTGAATATTATAATAAAATTAATTCATTAATAACAATTTTTTGAAGCTCCGAAATGTGCATTTTCTGAAAGTGAAGCATCTTGTGATAAATTTATATTTTTTGATGCATGACGATTTAAATATTATTATTATTATTATTATTATTGTTATTAGTTATATTAACAGTTGCACTGTTATGACACTACAAAAATATTAATAACAGTTTAGTTTTTTAATAAAATATCCAATATGAATTGTGTGAAAGTGAAGCCTGTAAATCTTGACATTTTTCTGTTTTTTTTCAATGCTCTGTATTTTAAATATTTTTATTAATAGTAATTATTCATTTATACAACAAAATTTGAATATTATAATAAAATTAATTCATTAATAAAAAAATTTTTAAGCTCCGAAATGTGCATTTTCTGAAAGTGAAGCATGTAAATCTTGTGATAAATTTATATTTTTTGATGCATGACGATTTAAATATTATTTTTAATAATATTATTATTATTAGTTATATTAACAGTTGCACTGTTATGACACTACAAAAATATTAATAACAATTTAGTTTTTTTTATTAAATATCCAATATGAATTTTCTGAAAGTGAAGCGTGTAAATCTTGACATTTTCTGTTTGTTTGTTTTTTCAATTCTCTGTATTTTACATATTGCTATTAATAGTAATTATTCATTTATACTAACAATTGGAATATTATAATAAAATTTATTCATTAATGAAAATTTTTTTTTGGACAACTCTGGATGTGCATTTTCTAAAAGTGAAGCATGTAAATCTTGTGATAGGTTTTTTTTTTTTTTTTCAATGCAAAATAATTTAAATATGATTTCATTAATTATTTTTTCTGAAAATGAAGCACGTAAACCTTGTCCATGACATATAAAAGAGGTTTATTTGTGGTTTGACCTGAGTGGTCTGTGAATGACCTCTGTCAGATGGAAATTACGCTGATCCACTCACATATAGATTCCTTGCTACACTCGATCTGATCCCCAGAGGTCAGCACAATCGTTAAATACACACAATATGCTCTCTCTGATAAGACGTCACCAGCCGGGAACAGGATGTTGCATGCAGTTGAAACAACAGACATCCTACAGTAATCTACACACAATCCCACAGCCATTAATATTCACTTTAGATTCAAAATAGTGACTTTTTATGTCATTTCAGAACATCTTTTCTCCCTCAGTTAGTTTCAGGTTTACATTAGAAAGTTAACCACATTGCTAATGCAGTTTCATGTCATTTTAGAGTGTCTGTGTGCGTTTATGAAGGGCACAGTGATGTTGGAGCACATTAGTGATCTCAGCAGTGCAGTTCCTGCTCATTTCTGTCGGGAACTGAACCTGCAACCTTTGTGTTTCGCAGCCACGTCCTTAACTGATTGGCTGCCGCGGCGTTATTTTGACAGGTGCATGGAGTTCATGCTCTGCAGACAAAACAAAACCCCAATGAACCAAAACAACTGCATTTAGATCAAAAATAAAACCCTCTTCAAAGAATCATTTGAAAGTCTTATGCATTTGATCTGCTTTTTTAGTTTAAACCACTGTTGTTTCTGCTATCTAAAATTAAAACTATTATAATAGTGTATTGATTTAAAATAAAGCTTAAATAAAATAAAATATAAATATCAGATAAAAAACTTAGCTTCAGGTTAAACATTTCTAACCTTAAGAAATTAAAAATAGGTTTCACCAATTAAAGGAAGCTAAAATAATTGAAATATAAATATCAGATGAACGGTTTTAACATCAAAGTGTTTTAACTGTCTTGAATTGTTTAATTACAATAAAATTCAAATAAAATAAAATAAAATATGAGAAACTTTATTTTTTTTAAAGATTAGAAATGCTTAAACTGAAACTATTAAAAAAGGGGTTTCATTAATTAAAATAAAGTTCAAACAAAATAAAAATGTAAATATCAGATTTAAAAAAAACTTTTAAGATTACAAATGTTTAAACAGAATCTTAAATAGGTTTTATTAATTAAATAAAGCTCAAATAAAATATAAATATCAGATAAAATACCTAAACTTTATTTTTTAAG
This sequence comes from Garra rufa, assembly GCF_049309525.1. Lineage (NCBI taxonomy): Eukaryota > Metazoa > Chordata > Actinopteri > Cypriniformes > Cyprinidae > Garra > Garra rufa. The sequence continues at coordinate 20,669,585 of NC_133367.1, read as the reverse complement.
ATGTTTAAACTGAAACTATTAAAAAAAGGGGTTTAATTAAATAAAGCTTAAATAAAATAAAATATAAGTATCAGATGAAAAACTTAAGATTAAAATGTTTAAACTGAAACTATTAAAACTAGGTTTCATTAATTAAAATAAAGCTGAAATTAAAAAAAGAATTGTTTAACTGAAACTATTAAAATAGGCTTTATTAATTAAAATAAAGCTCAAACAAAATACAATATAAATATCAGATTTAAAAAAACTTTAAGATTACAAATGTTTAAACAGAAACGGTTAATTAAAATAAAGCTCAAATAAAAAAATGTAAAAAGATGGCAAACTTTATTTTTTAAGATAAAAATTGTTTAAACTGAAACTATTAAAAAAGGTTTTATTATTTAAATAAAGCTCAAATAAAATAAAATATAAATATCAGATGAAAAACATTTTTTATGATAATGTTTAAACTGAAATTATTAGAAATAGGTTACATTAATTAAAATAAAGCGGAAATTAAAAAAAAATTATACATGAAAAACTTTACTTTTTAAGACAAAAATGTGTTTAACTGAAAACATAAAAAAAGGCTTTATTAAATAAATATCAGATTAAAAACCTATACTTTTATTTTTTTAAGATTAGAAATGTTTGAACTGAAACTTTTACAATTTTTAGCTAATTTATTTAATCAAATTTTTTCTGCGAATTTATTTATTTTACATGTTTCCATTTAATGCTTTTCAAATTCCCTCATGGCATTTTAATATTTATATTTTATTTTAATTTGTGTTTCAGTGTTCTCATGTGTTTTTATCAATTTTTTGCCCCTTTTTATTTAAGGACTCCTTATTTTATGCATTTTATTTTATTTGAATGTACTTTATTTTTATGCCTTTTGTAATATATACATATGTTTTACACATTTTAATGTTTTATTTAATGCTTTATTTTTAATTATTATTTTACTATATTTATACTTTTCATTTTTTTTAGTTAACATATCTATTTTTTTATTGTACGCTTTTATTAAAACCCTGAAATAAGTTGAAGTGTAAGTATTAAAATTACTAAAAAAAAATTAGAAAATAAATAAATTTAAGCTCAGTAGACAATAATAAATGAACTAAATAATAATTAAATACTAAAATAACACTGGTTTAAAAGTACTATTATTTTCCCCATTTTTGATTATATGCCTTTCTGTAATATTCTACTCATTTTTTTTTCTTCAACTTTTTATGGGTTTATTTTATGTCATTTTATTTAAATGTTTTATTGTAAAGCTTTTTTATTTTTATGGATTATTACTTTTAGTTTTTATTTTTTGCTGCATTTTCTAATCAAATTGCATTGCATTTTAAAATAAATAAAGCTTTTTCTCTTTTCTCCTTTTGAGAATACTGATCATTAATGTTTCAATTTTATTTTTAAGTGTTTGACCGCATTAAATGCGTAAAATCTTTGTAAAATGAATCAGTATTGATCCATATGTTTTTGTTTTTCAGTCACAGGAGAAAAGAAACAGTCGAAGAAAGAGAAAATGAAGGAGCGCAGGGAAAGATGGCTTAACAGTAAGTATTTTTTCACCTTCAATTCTTCCCTTTCCCGCTAATATCATCAACCGTCCTGGAGAACACAATCCAGAAACGCTCACGTGAGGCTATTTCTTTCATTCTCTGATGGGTCGACGGGAACTTCAGAGATGGATATGTGGGGATCATTAACGCCACCGCCCCGATTCTGACGCCTGTAATCGCTCCGGCCGATCAATGCGGCGTGTAACACAAGCTGCGTCCGAGGTGATTATAATTAGGATCTAATGGGGCTCACGGCTCTAGCCGAAACCCAAGCCTCAGACTGCATGTCGCTTTGGCAGGAAATTAAAAAGGGGGGAGGATTAAGATGTTGATGGATTCGGAAAACCCAAAGACCTTCAAGGTCTTAAAGGATAACTGTTGCCAAAATGCAACCTGGGCTGTTTTTTTTTTTTTACTGTAAACGAGACAAACTTATATCTAAAAGCATAATTACGACAAACGGGCCGTTTTTGAGATTGACCGTGATTTCGTTTTGTGGTCAGTGAATGGGAGTACTAGGGGCATAACTTTGAGTGCATCAAAATCGATATTTTTACAACACTAAGAAGGCTCGACACACCATGAAACTTTGCTCGAAGTATCGCCTGGGTCTCTACACATGAACTCCAGCATTGAGAACATTGTTTGTGTACTGTTATGACCCGATGTCTAGGGGTCAGACGCGCACACATGTAAGTGACGGGATTCCAGATACTACAAATCACCAAACACTAAATGATAAAGTTAAATCATTTATTAATGAAAAAGAATTAGATAAGAAAAATATATATGAAGAAATGGAGCATTGGTTTCAGGATGACCCAAGGCCAAAATAACAAACAAAGCCACTAAGAAAATAAATCATATAAATAACCTGTAAATAAAGAAAATAAAATTACAAATAACTTCCCTTCCTCCCTTACCAAAAACACATCGCAAAAAATGATTCAAAAATAAAGGGCAGGTCACCCCTACGCTCCAAGATACGGTAACAGAATGCGGACACTAAACAAATCAAAAGAAAACATTTAGCGGTCCATTGTAGCACTGGAATCCGGAGCTCCACACGCCTCGACGCACACGCTTAGAATGAGCTCGCCATGTTTCAAAAACACCGCCCTTTTATCAGCTGGCTCCAAGTTCAGCAATCACGTGATCCATCACTACACCAATGGGCCACCTGCACACACAAAAACACATGCACATACACAAAGCAAATCGCGCAGATGCGAGGAACGTAACATCCCCACACACAAAGAAAAATCAACACAGTTGATTTTTATTTTTTTTATACAAATTCAAAAGAACGAGACAATGCATCTGCTAATACGTTTTCCTTACCCTTTTTATAACAAATTTCCAAGTTAAAATTTTGAACAAATAAGGACCAACGCATAATTCTTTGGTTTGCATTGCGCATACGGGCCAAGAATACCAGAGGATTGTGATCGGTAAAAACCCGCACAAGATTAGGATTTGATCCAACGTACACTTCAAAGTGTTGCAGTGCCAAAAGCAACGCTAATGCCTCTTTCTCAATTGTGCTATAGTTTTTTTGGTGCGATAAAAACTTTTTCGAAAAATATGCTACAGGGTGCTCAATTCCATCAGCATCATCTTGCAGAAGAACTGCACCTGCACCCGTAGCACTGGCGTCAACGTCAATTTTAAAAGGACGTGAATAATCCGGAGCGGCCAACACTGGCACACTACACAGCAAAGTTTTAATAGCATTAAAAGCGTGCTGGCATGCCGCATCCCACACAAACTTTTGAGACAAACGAAGCAGGTCAGTTAAGGGTAGAGCAACATCGGAAAAGTTTCGGCAAAATGCTCTATAATAACCAGCCATGCCGAGAAAACGGCGAAGTTCACGCCTGGTCTGAGGCACAGGAAAATCAACAATTGCTTGCACCTTTTGAGCAACAGGACGCACTTGTCCTTGACCAACCTGTCTCCCTAAATAAGTGACAGTGGCCTTTGCGAACTCACACTTTGACAGATTTAAGGTGAGAGAGGCATCACGCAACCGTGTGAAGACAGTAGTCAATGTGTCCACATGCTCTTGCCAAGACGACGAATAAACCACAATATCATCCAAATATGCTTTACAATTCTGTACCCCTGCTAGCACGGAGTTCATCAACCGTTGAAATGTAGCTGGCGCGTTACGAAGTCCGAAGGCCATGACCGTATAGTTGAGGAAGTTATCAGGAGTGACAAATGCGGCTATCTCGGCTGCACGTTCGGTCAAGGGAACTTGCCAGTAACCCTTCAGAAGATCTAACTTTGTCACAAACTGCGCCGAACCCACATTGTCAACACAGTCCTCCATCAACGGTAAAGGAAACGAATCAGGCTTTGTAATCGCATTTACCTTACGGTAGTCAGTGCAAAAACGATGCGTTCCATCGGGCTTCGGAACCAGCAAGCAGGGCGAACTCCAAGCGCTCGAACTGGACACAGCCAAACCATTCTCCACAAGATATTTCACCTCAGACTCAATGATCTTTTGTTTAGCTGGGTTCACACGATATGCATTCTGTTTAATAGGTGGATGATCATATACCTCAATATCGTGTTTAACAACAGTAGTCTGTGTTGGAACGTCAGAAAATAAACACAAAAATGAATTAATTAATTTCACAACGTCTGCACTCTGAACGTCACTTAAGTGCAACAAGTGTGAGTTCAAATCAGACAAGACTGCAGAGTTATTCAGTCTAACACTGGATGTGGGCATACTTCGCAAACACAGCTCATCATCATCATCATCAGTACGGGACAATGGCACCACCGAGATAGAAGCGGAAGGAATAATAGAGCTTTTTGACTCTTTTTCCTCTCCTCGCACAACATAGCGCTTGATCATGTTTATGTGGCACACTCGAGTTTTTCGCTGTCGATCAGGAGTGCGAATGATGTAATCCGTGTCGCTGAGTTTTCGCTCCACCACATAAGGTCCTGAAAACTTTGCCTGCAACGCAGAGCCAAGAAGAGGTAACAAAACCAAAACTTTGTCTCCCTTCTCAAACGAACGAGCGGTTGCGCGTTTATCAAAATGTTCTTTCATTTTGGACTGCGCATCCGACAGAGCTGACTGAGCAAGCTCACAAGCTCTGTGAAGACGTTCCCTAAAAGAACTAACATAGTCCAACACGTTAACGACAGAATGCTGTTCAGACAACCAATTTTCTTTCAAAAGCTTAAGCGGTCCACGCACCGTGTGCGCAAAAACTAACTCTGCGGGACTAAAACCGAGAGACTCCTGGACAGTTTCTCTCACCGCAAACAAAAGCAATGGCAGACCCTCATCCCACTCCTTCTCTGACTCAGTACAATAAGTGCGTAACATGGTCTTTAAAGTCTGGTGAAATCTCTCCAGACTTCCTTGAGATTCCGGGTGATATGGACTTGAAACAATATGCTTAATGTGCAACTGAGTTAAAATCTGATTGAACACACGTGACATAAAGTTCGTTCCTTGGTCAGTCTGAACGACTCTCGGAAGGCCAAATGTTGAAAAAAATCCAACAAGAGCTTTAACAATCGTTCTCGCTCTCAACGAACGAATTGGTATAGCCTCAGGAAAGCGAGTCGCAGCGCACATCAGCGTGAGCAAATAGGTATAACCAGATTTTGTTTTCGGTAGGGGTCCTACACAATCTAAAACAATACGGTCAAATGGCTCACCTATAACAGGAATTGGTTTAAGTGGCGCCGGAGAAATAACCTGGTTGGGTTTTCCAACCATCTGACATGTATGGCAAGATCGGCAGAACTTCGACACATCCGAGTTAATACCAGGCCAAAAAAAATGACGCATCACGCGATAACGTGTCTTAGCTACACCCAGGTGACCAGCACCCTTATCATGAGCAACAGACAATACCTGTTCTCGAAAACATTCAGGAACTACAATTTGAAAAATCATGTCACACCCTGACTCATCTGCCACAGACGGCGTCCATTTGCGCATTAAAACTCCGTCTTCAAAGAAATAACCAATTGATTTAGTTTCAATTACCTCTCTCGTGACAGCGACCTCCTTACAATGAGAAAGTGACGGATCTCGTGCTTGTTCAACGATAAAGGACTTACGATCGACGGACAATAACACATCAATGGAATTACTTTCAGCATCAGTGCCAGGGGACAGCGACTTCAAATCAGACACTTCAGGCTGCAAGAAAACAGAATCAAGTGCGTCTCCATCCATCAAAAAACTATCAGAAAGATCAACAACAGTAGGGAATTTTCGTGACTGAGCTCGAGTGATAGCACAGGCAGGGAATACAGTCAACACTGCCGCGGGATCTTTATTAAAAACCGGAGGTTCATCGAACGGATTATCCACGACTTCGGGAAGGAGATGGACCTTTCCACCTGCCAAGTCATTCCCAATAATCATGGAAATTCCCTCTATAGGTAACTCAGATCGCACCGCTACCTTCACAAAACCAGTTACTAGTTTAGATTGAAGGTGCAACCTGTGTAAAGGGACCTTCACAATTCCCATCTCAATGCCTTGAACTAATACATTCGACCCACAATACGTTTCCTTCGAAAAGGGCAACGCGCTTTGTAAAATAAAAGACTGCGCGGTTCCAGTATCACGCAACAAGGTAATAGGAACTTGATCCTTCGATAAACCGGTTAAGGAAATCATACCCTGCCCAACAAAAGGTTCAAACACATTATCAATTTTTGGCTGTGATGTCTGACTGACAGTTCGTACGAAACCAACACTTTTTGTTTGTTTCAACTTATTTTTCTTCTTCAAAGTGGGGCATACAGCAATCAAGTGCCCAACCTCGTGACAATAAAAACATTCACGCGCATCAGATGGTTCTAATGACTTCGATAACTTTGAAGTCTTCAAATTCTTGTCCGAATTCGTAAGATGAAACGGTTCACGCCGGCCAGAAGTTAAAAACACATTTTTGTGCGTTAGAACAAATTCATCGGCACCAGTGTTGGGTGTAACGCGTTACAAAGTAACGCGTTACTGTAATAATATTACTTTTTTCAGTAACTAGTAGTGTAAGGCATTACTCGTCTGAAAATTGTAATATTATTACAGTTTTCCCGAGCTAGTTACTTGCGTTACATTTGCCAGTAGCACCTTCATCACACACAAGGCACACGACAACACAGAGAACAGAAGGGAAGGGGAGGGGGGCGTGAATGGAACAGTGATTGGTCTGGGTTTGGCACGAGGTATCATTAAATTACCATCACCGATTGGTCGACACCCGGCAGCCAGCAGCAGAGCGGCACTTGCAAATAGAGACCTGCAAACCCGCGGGACCCAACGCAACAGAGTGCGGCGCGGGACAAAACTTGATGGACAAGTGCGTGTGCTGGTGCGGGCGGGTAGAGACTCGTGTGTGTGTGTGTGTGTGTGTGTGTGTGTGTGTGTGTGTGTGTGTGTGTGCGGGATGCGGGAAAATAAAATGATTCGCGGGACTCCCGCAATATAGAAATATCTAAACATAAAATATCTAAAAAAAAAAAAAAAAAAATGTTATTCATCTATTGTACAAAAGCAGCAAGAACAACATATATGATTAGTAAGAGCAAGAATAAGCAGTTTCGATTTAAAACTTGTTTGCAGCATGAGCAATGTAGCCATCTGCTGATTTTTGGAACGCATCGCCAATCAATGGTGTTTAAGATAGAATTCACTCACTGCTCAAAAGTTTTGAACAGTGCTGAATATTGCGTGCTTACGAATCACAACACACGTAGACCTTTATGAAAGATTAATTGTGCATAATATCCATTGTGTTATAAGAGCTTTATGAGATCGCGTATGCACTGGATGCACGCAGTAGGTCATGCTTTTTTGTTTAGAATAACAGTTTTTTGTGTAAGAAAAAAAAAAGTAACTAGTAATATAACTAGTTACTTTCTCCAGGGAGTAATAAAGTAAAGTAAGGCATTACTATTTTTGACAGTAATATGTAATATGTAATATATTACTTTTTTGAGTAACTAACCCCAACACTGATCGGCACACACGGCGGCCTCGGCAAGAGTAGAAACCTTTTTCTCGTTTAAATAGACCACAATTTTGTCTGGCAACGAATTCTTAAAATCCTCAATTAAAACGAGTTCACGAAGCTGCTCAAAATTATTCGTTTTGCTGGACTGACACCACTTATCAAAGAGAACACCCTTTTCACGGGCGTACTCAACGAATGTTTGATTGGCAGATTTCACATGCGTGCGAAACTTTTGGCGATAAGCTTCGGGGACAAGCTCATAAGCTCTCAAAACCGCACATTTAACCTTGTCATAATTTAAACTGTCATCAACCGACAAAGAAGAACAAATTTCCTGAGCCTTTCCAATCAAACGACATTGCAACAAAAGAGACCACGCTTCTTTTGGCCATCTCAAAGCTGTCGCGATGCGCTCAAACGCACCAAAATACGAGTCCACTTCAGACTCTCGAAAAGGTGGCACAAGGTTAATTTGTCTACTCACATCAAAATCAGAAGAATTGGGCGAAGCGGAGAACGAATGATCTAAGGTCTGATAAGAATCTCGGGCATCTTGAGCTAGAACAGGTGTGGTTCTAGGCGGTCGTTTACCAGCCTGCAACTCCAACTCACATTGCCTAAAACGCAACAACTGCGTAGTGTGCTCTTGCCGCTTAACTTCCAAATCAAGCTGTTTGAGCTGAATCGCAAGTTGTAAATCAGTAGTACTCAAACCAGAAAGTGAGTGCAACACCTCACCGCCTGCTCCCTGTTCTTCATCACTCGTGCCCTCGTTCTCATTCATACCAATACCATGAACAGAATCAGCTGTTGGTAATACACCTTGTTGAACCAACACGGTTAATATGACCTCACGCACATCTTTTTTTCGAGCGGTTTTAACTATTGGAATATCATAACTCTCAGCAATCAAATACAAATCGGCTTTACGACATAAAGCTAAAGCTTCACGCGATGGCTTCTGCCGAAATTCATCAACATTGAACTCCATAATTTCCCCCCTAAACAAGACAAAACTGCCAATCAAACATTCACAAAATCACCAGCAAAACGAAAAAAAGGTATACGTACCGTAGGACGAGCCCCCATTTGTTATGACCCGATGTCTAGGGGTCAGACGCGCACACATGTAAGTGACGGGATTCCAGATACTACAAATCACCAAACACTAAATGATAAAGTTAAATCATTTATTAATGAAAAAGAATTAGATAAGAAAAATATATATGAAGAAATGGAGCATTGGTTTCAGGATGACCCAAGGCCAAAATAACAAACAAAGCCACTAAGAAAATAAATCATATAAATAACCTGTAAATAAAGAAAATAAAATTACAAATAACTTCCCTTCCTCCCTTACCAAAAACACATCGCAAAAAATGATTCAAAAATAAAGGGCAGGTCACCCCTACGCTCCAAGATACGGTAACAGAATGCGGACACTAAACAAATCAAAAGAAAACATTTAGCGGTCCATTGTAGCACTGGAATCCGGAGCTCCACACGCCTCGACGCACACGCTTAGAATGAGCTCGCCATGTTTCAAAAACACCGCCCTTTTATCAGCTGGCTCCAAGTTCAGCAATCACGTGATCCATCACTACACCAATGGGCCACCTGCACACACAAAAACACATGCACATACACAAAGCAAATCGCGCAGATGCGAGGAACGTAACAGTACACAGAGTTTACTAAAAAGAAAGTTTTTGAACAACTCACTTTCACTGTTTGGGTTTCCGCTCGCGGTCGTCTTGCCATTCAAGAGGTGTCGTTCTCCGAATGCGAGGATGGATAGCTCCTAAAGCATATTTCCGTATAAATGCACAGCTAATTCGTTGTTTTGTCGCAAGTGAAAAACAATATTAAACTTCTAGTTGTAAAAAGAGCCTCATATAAGCCTAATATTTCGTCCTATGGAGTCCATTCATTCGCATTCGGAGATCGACACTTCTTGACTGGCAAGACGACCGCGAGCGGAAACTCAAACAGTGAAAGTGAGTTGTTCAAAACCTTTCTTTTTAGTAAACTCTGTGTACACAATGTTCTCAATGCTGGAGTTCATGTGTAGAGACCCAGGCGATACTTCGAGCAAAGTGTCATGGTGTGTCGAGCCTTCTTAGTGTTGTAAAAATATCGATTTTGATGCGCTCAAAGTTATGCCCCTAGTACTCCCATTCACCGGCCACTGACCACAAAACCAAATCACGGTCAATCTCAAAAACGGCTCGTTTGTCGTAATTATGCTTTTAGATATAAGTTTGTCTCGTTTACAGTAAAAAAAAAAAACAGCCCAGGTTGCATTTTGGCAATAGTTATCCTTTAACAAATGGTCTACAGTAACACTTCTATACAGAGAACCAAACAAAATGGCCGCTCGTGAGATGAAAAATTATATTTCTTTCGTGTTCGCAAAAAGACGTAGTGCTTCTGTCAAAGAAGTGCTTCTGTGTCTGTTTTTTTTCTTCCCTATATGTACTTTGTTGCTTTTGGACTGAAGCTCTTGGCGTGTCCTGCTTTCCGTCTCAGAGCTTCGCTTTGGTTGTAGATGGTTGGGTGACATCAGTTCCTGCTGGAGTTATTTTCTGTCTGTGAGCTGGACAGGAAGTCATACTGGATTTAGGCCTACTGGAATGAATTGACCTTTTTAAACCAACTTTTTTATTTTTTTAAAATTGTGTGTGTGACCTACTGTAAATTTACTGTGATATGTGTCTCTTTAGATGTTGTTTAAAACATTTATTCGTTTAATTCTTTGCCAAGATTAAATTGAGATTTTTTTTTTTTGGTTGTATGTATAGGGTTAGGTTTAAAGTTATTTGTTACGTATTGGATTTTATTTTATGCTTTTTGTAATGTATTTTTGACATATGTTATATGTTTAATTTCAGAAATTTATATTAGGTACTTTATACCTTTTTAATGTATACCCATTTATGTACACATTTTTATCTTTATCTTTTTTAAAATATTTGTTAAAACTAAGATGGTAGATTGGTAATACTAAAGTAACATTTTAAATTTTATGCCTTTTTATTTTATTTTCACTCTAAGAAATTTTAATTGAATTATTTAAAGTTTTTATATATATATACTCTTGTTTAACACATTTTTATCTTTTTGTGTTTATGCTTGTTTTTTTTATTCATTCATTCATTTTATGCTTTTTAAATTCCTTAATACCATTTTGTTATTTATATATATATATATACCTTTTCATTTTAAACATTTTAATGTTTTATTTAATGCTTTATTTTTTATTTCATAGACTAAAAAAAGTTATTCTATGCCTTTTATATGCCTTTAAAAAAAGATATAAAGGCAAATATCCTTTTAATATATACTTATTTTTTATTGTATGCTTTTTCAAATTCTTTACAGGTTTTTTTTTTATAAGTCTTATTTGACTATTTTCCATATTTTTCCCTGTATCCCCTTTTTATATAAACAGTTTAATGTTTTAATGCTTCACGTTTTATTTTATGCCTTAAAATAAATCACATATATATAATTTTTTTTTATTTCAATTTCTTTTTATTAGTTTTTTTATAGCTCTTATTTTAAGCTTTTCTTTTTTTAGTATTTATTTATTTTTATCATTTTTTTATTCCTTTCCATGCCTTTAGATGATAATGACAAGCAAAAAAGGATGAGGAAATGACTTCACTTTTGTTTCCCACATTGTGAAAGTGTGTCTGCTGCTCATTGTTACCAGAAAAGCACTTTTCTCATTTGTAGTTTGTTTGTCTCTCTGCCATCTCCAGAGATCAGTGCGATCAAGCTGGCACGTGAGCAGCAGGTGGCGCAGGCGCGGAGGAAGGCCACTCCCGTGGTGGGCGACATGAGACCACTGGCCGACGCTCTTCCCGAACTCTCCCAGCTCCTCCCGTCTCTCAGAACCCCTGGCAGCACACAGCGCAAAAACAAAACGTGAGCCCTCAGTTTTCTCATTACTACACACATGCATATTGGTTGTGTATGCTGGCATATCCTCAGTGATAATTTATGCATGTGTGTTTATTTTCTGGCATGAATTAGTCTCAAAACAACACTTTGTACAAACAGATTTCATTCAACAGCTGTTTCTCTTTTTTCTATTCATTTTTTGCAAGCTAGTGTACATATTTTTTCTCTTTATACCCTCTTGAGTTCTATAAATTTACTTAATATTTACAGTAAATTTAAACCAGGGGTGCCCAAACTTGGTTCTGGAGGGCCGGTGTCCTACAGAGTTTTGCTCCAACCCCAATTAGACACACCTGAACCAGCTAATCAAGCTCTTACTAGGCATGCTATACACTTCCCAGCAGGTGTGTTAAGGGAAGTTGGAGCTAAACTTCGCAGGACATTGGCCCTCCAGGACCGAGTTTGGACATCCCTGATTAAAACAATTAATTTTTTCATTCCGTTTTTAATATTATTTTTTATTTATTTCATTTTTCAGTGAAATGTAGAATTAAAATGTATTTTAGAAATATATTTTATATTTATGTTTCATTTGAATTTTTGTTAAACTTTTAGTGATTTTGTTGTGCATTGTGATTTTTTTTTAATTCAGTTTGTTTTTCCATCACATATTTATTAATTTTTATTTCCATGTAAGTTTTTTTAGTAAATGAATGAAAAGACGAATAGCTAAAATAAAATGTTTTTTTTTTCTTTACTTTTGACAAATAATTTTTTTAAATTTCTACATTTTTGAAAAGTTACATATTATACAATTTTAAGACATTTAGGGGAAATTATTTTAATAGCTAGATTTTTTTTTTCAATAAAATGTAATTGCAATGTATTTTAATAAATATATATTTCATTTATTTTTTATTTCAATTTAGTTGTGCATTTTGTGAATTTTTTTTCTTTTTTTACATTTTTACAATTTTTTTTTTTTTTTTTTTTTTTTTTTTACAATTTTTACATTTTCAAAAAGTTATTAAATAAGATATCTATGTATGGAAAAGGAATGTATAAAAATATGATTTTAAAAACTTGTGGGAAAAACGTAATCGTTAGAAATTTTTCAATTTCTTTTTTCAATGAAATCTAGAATTAAAATGTATTTTTATAAATATATTTATTTTTCATTTTAATTTTTGTTAACCTTTTAGTGATTTTGTTGTGCATTTGTTTTTTGATTTTTCAATAATTTTTATATTTTTTGAAAAGTAAAAAAACACACACATATATATATATATATATATATATATATATATATATATATATGGAAAAGCCATTTATATAAATACCAATTTCTAGCTTTTTTTTTACAAAACGTTTTCAAATCGTATTTTTTTCAATTAAATTTCGTCATAAATTAAAATTGATTTTTATTTATATATTTTATATTTATTTTTCATTTTAATTTTTGTTGATTTTGTGATTAATTTTTTTACATCATTATTTTTGAAAAAACTTAGAAATGTTGCTGCAGCAAATAATAAAATAAAAATGAGTTTAAGGTTGTTGTTGTTTTTACATTTTTACAAATTTTTGTAAAAAACATTTTAAAACCGTTTTATAATTTCATTTTATTTCAAATATTGCCTTAGCAAATAGCTAAAATAAAATAAGTCGAATATTTTTTGTTCATTTTACATTTTTACAAAATTACTTTTTTATTAGAATTTTTATTTTTACAATTTCTGTTGTGCATTTAATCTTTTTTTTATAAGTCTTTTTCACATTTTTATAAATTTATTTCCGTTTTTGTTTTTTTAGTACAAGTTAAAGTGAATGAAAATTAGAAATGTTACCTTGGCAAATAACTAAAATAAGTCTAAGTTTTTCTTTTTACATTTTTACATTTTGCCTTGGCAAATAGCTAAAAATAAGTATTTTTTTTTTCTTTTTACATTTTTACAAACTTAATTTGAAAATTAGAAATGTTGCCTTGGCAAACAGCTAAAATAAAGTTTGTTAGAGTTATGGTTTATTTTATTTTAATTAATGAAATTTTTAATTAATTAAAATAATTTTCACTTTTTTAATTTTCACCGAAAATGATCATTTTTACTTTTAAAGGTTTTATGAATGTTTTTTGTTTTTTCAACAAACAGAACACTAAACATTTCAGGCTTAGATATTTTGGTCAGATTATGGTAAAAAAAAAAGTATATTTATAGCACACACAGGCTCTAAATGTATTTCTTAAGTGATTAAACATGCCACGTGTCGACAGCAGTCACGCTGTTTTGTAGATGAATTGGATTTGGCAGAACGCACTAAACTCTGAAAGCCAAAATGTTTCTCACAACTGTTTAGTTGCTTTGATCCGAACCACATTAATCTGTTTTCTCAGTTTGTTTGTGGTTTTTATTTGTTAGTCATTTGATGTATGTTGTGAAATCTTGCTTTGTCTTGCGTGAGTAATAAATAACACTTGTGTGAGCAAAGCCTGTGCTCTGGAGAACTTCAAAGTGCATCTTCAAACATGCCTCTAAATCGCTATATATAAAACACTTGAGCTTTTTTCTGACATGTTATTGTTTTAAGTTAATGATGATAAATATAAATGGTTCTATATGTAAACACAGTTGTTTGTTCTTGTTTCTCGCAACAGTCCGGTTAAGAAGAAACCAGAAACCACCAACTACAGCCAGATGAAACCAGCCCAGAAACGAAAACTACTGTAAGATAATGGCTTCCCTTTCATTTCCACACTGTGCTAATTTTGATTTCACATGTTTTATTTCATCAATCATTCAGCACCAGAATTGGTATAAAAACCTAGTGGTTAATGGGAAAATCTCTCAAAAACCTCAATCACAAAAATCTCTCAAAGAATATAAAACCTATAGGGATATTACGATTTTTTTTTTTTTGCATTATTGTTGTGACAATTTAACACATTTAAACACAGAGTTCCTAAAAAATAAATAAATACATAAAATACAAATATGAAAAAATAAATACAGTTTGTAATGTGAGATAGAATTCCTGTTTTTTGTAACGTTATATACTATTATGTAAAATAGTATATAATGTTACAAAAAACAGGAATTAAGCATAAGATGCAGCAATTGTTCAATTGCAAACAATTTAAATCATTTATTTGAACACACATATACACATATATATATATTTTTACTTAAGTATTATTTGAGTATTGTATATTATTTAAAAATATATAATTTAAATAGAATCATTAAACCATTGTTATTAATATAAATTATAATATAATATAATAAAATTGTTATTGTATAAAATGTATTAAACATTTAATTTATTATAAATTACTTATTTAATTTAATTATTTAAATAAATTATCAAACATAATTGCCATTAAAAAAATATTTTCATTAATTCAAATAAAATAAACTTTAAAATAAAAAATTAAATCTAAAGAACCTTAAATTCAGTTTATTTTAGCTATTTGCCAAGGCAACATTTCAAATTTTCATTCAGTTTAACTTGTATTAAAAAAAAACTACAATGGAAATAAAAATGTGAAAGACATTTAAAAAAAAAATAGTGAAATTGAAATTATAAAAATGAAAAAAAAAAAAAAAAAAACTAAAAATTGTAAAAAAAACCCCCTACATTTCTAATTTTGTTAAAACATAAAACTGATTTAAAAAACACATTGCACAACAAAAATCACTAAAGGTTTAACTAAAATTTAAATAAAAAAAATGTAATTTTGTAAAAATGTTTTTAAAAACTTATTTTATGTTAGCTATTTGCCCAGGCAAAATCTATATAACATAAAACAAAAACTGATTTTAAAAAAAATCACTAAAAGTTTTATAATTAGGTATTTCCCATGGGAATATTTCTAATTTTGTTAAAACAAAAACTGTTTTAAAGAAAAACACATGAATCACTAAATGTTGAGCAAAAATTAAAATTAAATTAATAAAGTAATTTTTTATTGTAGCTATTTGCCAATATATGTCACAAAATGCACAACAAAATACTAAAGGTTACTAAAATTTAAATAAAAAAATAAAGAAATAAAGTAATTTTTCAAAAATTCTCATTTTGTTAAATCAAAAACTGATACAAACAAAATCACAAAATGCCCAAAAAATTAATAAAAATGTGAAAAATACATTTTTAAAAAACAAAAACTGATCACAAAATGCACATAACACTACAAAGTTTAACAAAACAATTAAATGAAATAATCAAAAATAATAATAATTTTGGAAAAATTTAACATTTATAAAAATGATTTTACTAAAATTTCTTCTTAAGACTGTATTAATATACATGACATTTCGATAATGTAAAAATTGTTTAAAAAAAAGTAATTTTACTGAAATGTCAAAGCAAAAAATAGTCTGCGTTTTACAAAGTTCCCTAATTATCTTTATAATGGAAATATATATAATATATTTTTATACAATTATTTACCTTCTAAGGTAAATTTAAGGTAAGGTAAATTTAGCAGGTCGTCTTGTTCACCATTGTAATTTTTATTGCCAAACGAATTATTTTTATTTTTTTTTTTCCAGCGAGACAGAAGCATCTCACTTCAGAGAAGCCCTAAAAAATCCCGCCTTCAAGACCAACCCTTTATTGGCGATTGGCGAACACCTGCGAAAACGACTCAAACAGGAAGACGAACAGAGTTAATCTTGACTCTGCCCTATCGGTAAACTTCAAGAACTGTATTCTATTATACTCCAGTACATCGAAACAAACAAATACAGTAAAACAGCTTTTGTACTTCATAACAGAATATGAAAACAGAGGAATCCAGAGATTTATTGAGATAATTTGCTTTATTTGACTCTGCGTAAACTCTATGGACAAAACAGTTTATCGCAGTTTCTGTTTGTGTAAAACGAATTGCTTAAATAATCATGTTACCACATATTTAATGAGTGTTTTTACACCATCTGTTCCACATGCTCTTGGTAAGATAAAAATAAATCCAGTGGAAAATGATTACGCATATGTTTTTTTTCTTGAATTATTAAAAAATCCCATAGACATACAGTGAAAATGATGCATTCCTCACTATGAAATTGACTCTACCTGCTGTTTTGGTTCATTGAATATCACAGACAAAAGCCTCTAATTAAAGCGAGATCTGATATATCAGACGTTTAGCGTGTGTCTCTGTATTTCCATGGCAACTCCTTGCAAAAAGACGGAAAGGGCGGCAGCAGTGGCAACACTTTTCAGAGATAAAGGAGAAATGGAAACCCAAGCCCTGTCATTAACCTGACTTCTCTTAATGGCTTCACGAGCGCAGACTGCAGGGGCTTTTGGATGTCTGATATTGAGAAGGACCTTCTCTTGGATGTCGTTTCGGCCGAATTGGATCCACTTCGCAACCCCGTCAGACGCTCGGTTGAGCTTAAAACGATATAGCAGAAGCATATGTAATGTTTCATGACTGTGATTTTTAAGCGAGCGAGGAATGTGGGTGTAGATAGTAGATGTTCTTCACCCACACAAGATTCATCTCAGCGTGTTGCTCTTGGTGTGTCCGAAATCCATCCGTACTGTGTTCCATTTCAGTGACGGGCAGTTTAAAGACAAGAAAAGCAACATTTCTGTCTTTATATCTGCTCAGCAATAATCGTAGCCACATTTGCAATCAGTGTCAGAAGTGAAAAAATATTCCTGGAACCACAACAAAAACATTTTGTGTGACTAAACATAAACAATGCCACTGAACCGAACGAAACTCGGATGTTTTGCTGATTATAGCTGGTGAAAATGGTCAATTATTGTCATGTTTTGGTCTGCACTAATCGGTTGGATCAGGGAAAACATTTGGAGTAACGTTACTATAGACTGCCAAAAGTTATAACAAATCAAGGAGAAGAGTGCAACTCTCTGAGGAACAAAAGGCGTTTATGGTTGGTCAAACTGAACCGGGATTTCCAGGCCAAGAATCTTGACAACATTAGTGTTTGTTCTTATCATTTCCTGTCAGGTAGGTGAAATATTAGTCTAATATCTTAATTAATACTGCTTGTATGTATCTGTACCACCTATTAACTTAGGTTTGTCAAAATATTTCGCCTTTTCCTGCTTACTAAGACTGTCTCTATATGATTTAGCAGCTTCCACACATGTATTCTGTGGTTTAGACAGTATAAATTAGCAGGACAACATTTTCAGTTGCTGTTGTTTACATCTGAGTACCGCCAAAATGGCCGCGCATCCAGGTAACTGCAAACCGTGAGGTAAGTGTAAACCGTCTATTTTGACTAAATCCACACAATGTGCCATTCTTTTGTCAAGGAAATTGTGTTGAATTCTTTGCGGGTGAATTAATTCTGCATCTAAATGGTAATATTTCTGTTAAAATGATATGTAAAATTACAAAAACATCACATACCTCGTGATTTATCGAAGGTAAGCCTATTCTGTGAACGTGCCAGACTTCCGGTTCATTAGCCGCTGTAAGAAAATAACGAGAAGAAAAACAAAGTTCAGTAAACAGTAAAACTGTTTGCACTACAAAGTGGTGTGTTCATAATTAAGATACAACATAAAAAATAATACGGTAAGACACACAAGTTTAACATTTGCAGTTCGCAAATGAGGCCGGAAGTAGACATTTAAATTTGTAAGTGGCCGCGCCCACTGTTACTGCAAAAATAAAGCGGATACGTGATCTATCTATCTATCTATCTATCTATCTATCTATCTATCTATCTATCTATCTATCTATCTATCTATCTATCTATCTATCTATCTATCTATCTATCTATCTATCTATCTATCTATCTATCTATTTTATCTAATCTTATCTAATCTATCAGTTTTTGAACCTGGTCAGTGTTCGTTACAATATTTATTCATTCTTACACATTTAAGTTCATGTATCACATAAAAGCTTCATATTATATATTAAAAGTATAACAAGAAAAGGTAGGTGTTGTTTAATGTACTATAACTAGATTAAAATGAATTATGAGTCATCATTAGTTAATTTGAATTACTGAAGAACTGTATTAGTAATTTCTCAAAATCTGCCAAGAACATGTCTGGGCAATAATTTACACCCAAAAGGAAGAAATGACAAATATAAACATGAAATATGACTTTTTTTTTAATCGTGACATTATTTGTGGCAGCTAAACACGGTTTCCTCTTAATTCTCTCGCTATGAATGACAGGCTAGTCCTATTTTTATGTTTATACCAATAACGTTAAATGCTATATTATAGAGATTTTTTTGTCCTAATGCCATGCAAAATAAGCTTAGCCTAATTTTCATTTTGGTCTCAAATTCTTGCAGCGTGTCTGAACTCAAACTCTGCTGTTATATAAAGCAATATGCGTCAGTATATGGAGGCGGCCGCTGCTCGCGTGCCCGCGCTCTGATTCCTCCTCGAGTCCTCTTCATCCTTCAGCGGGTCGGACGCTTAACCAGAAGCGACGCAGGCGCACCCCAGTCCCCCCTCATATGAGTGAGTCACACACACGGGGTCAGGAACCACGAAAAGCCTCCGTTCATTAGTCTTTATCAGCAGTCTCAAATGCAAGCATTATAAAAAATATTTATTTGTCTGTAAATGTTATTAATATATATTTTTTGTGTGTGTTATTTAACTATAAATGTAACATTTTATTTCAATATAATGACGATAACAATAATTATTTATATCCTTTAAACTATCATTCATTTCATTAATCTTTGTAAACAAAATGTATGTATTAAAGTAATAAAATATCTATTTGTTAGTAAATTTATATTTTTAATTAAATAAAATAATAATAATAATATTATTATTATTATTATTATTTATCTCTTTTAGACAATCATTCATAATTTCATTAGCCTTTATCAACAGTCTCAAATGTATGCATTATAAAAAAATTGTTTATAAATGTATTTTTATTTAAATATATTAATAATAATAATTATTATTTATCTCTTTTATACATAATTCATTTATCGACAGCCTCAAATTTATGCATTATAAAAATATTTCTATACATTTAATTTTTTTATTTAAATATAATATTTATTCATTTATTTATCCCTTTTAGACAGTCGTTCAACATTGTATTAGTCTTTATCAACAGTCTTAAATTTATGCATTATATCTCAATAAACATTTATCTATAAATGTAATATTTTTACTAAAAATATTAAATATAAAATAATTATTATTATTTACTTATTTATTTTTCTCTTTTAAACAAGCATTTATCACTAAATTAGTTTTCATCATCTATCTATCTATCTATCTATCTATCTATCTATCTATCTATCTATCTATCTATCTATCTATCTATCTATCTATCTCTTTTAGACAATCATTCATCATTTCATTAGTCTTTGTCAACAGTCTCAGATTTATGCATTATAAAAATGTTTATCTAAAAATTTTGTATTTTTAATTAAATATAAAATAATAATACTTTTTATTGTTATTATGTGTTATTAATTAATTAATCTCTTTTAGATGATCATTAGCAGTATGCAGTGATTTATTTCAGCAAGTTAAATACTAAAAAAGTCAAATTTTGCATAAAAACATATAATGTGTGTTATGATGAAAATGTGAAAATTGTGCCTGGTGCTACTTTTGGTTGTTTAAGCACACTAACTAAATAACTAAATAAATATTTTATATATGAATAACTAAACATTTGTACAAATAAATATATATATAAATACGCTTTAAATGTATTGAAATAAAATCAAATAATATTCAATATATATAATTACAAATATTTATGTATTACTTATGTCATTTTTAAGTATATTTAATACATATTGTGAATAAGAATGCAAAAAAAGCTAAAAAAAAAAAAAAAAAGGAGAGAAAGAAAGAGTATTGTAACAGAAAAATCCTGAAAAATCGTCCATCTTAGAAAGAAGAAGATAGATAGTGAGAGGAGAGACAGATGTTTTTTTATCAATAAAATATGTAGGTAATGAGTTAGCTTGACCTAAAAAAAACTGGCATCTGTGTGTCTTTAACTATGATCGATACTAAAATATCTATAATGGTTTAAGTACACACATCTATAAAAGTAAAATATGTTACACATTATACATATATAATCCATAATATTCAGGTAGTAGTTTTACGCCTCTGTACGTTTAGTGTATAAATGAAACCCTGCGACCCTTTCTCTATCCAATCAACGTTTGTATTTGGCCCGTCACGCTGTGATACACCAATCAAACGACAGAGAATAGAAGAGCCCGCCCACACACTGGCCAATCAGGTGTCCGCATCGGTAAGTACTCCGTTACATCACTGTATTCGTATCACAGATGCAAACGCGCATAATTAAATGACTCGCGGTGTGATACACACTGATGCTCCGCGTGTTAAATCAACGGCTGTCGAGAAAACCCGCAAGCCTGCTTACTAACATATTCTGTTAGGCGTTTATCTACATTTTGGTATTTACCTTTGATTTCGCGCTGTTCAACGGACGATTTTTGTTCCTCAGGATTCACCTCAGCCCGGGATTCATCTCAACCCAGCATCGCTATATAATACTGTGAGTAATATTCACATTCATTCATTTATACAATTATATATTCAATGGTTTTAATTTACATTATCGTGTGTTTTATTCATACTATAAGATCCCTGTATCAAATAAATACGGGTGAATATTAATGAATGGTCCGGTATCTAACGCTAAAGCTCAGCATCCAGTGGTCCACCAGCAGCTTCAGATATCACTTAACGTTTGACACTGATGTGGTTGATTATATTTTGTGTTATAAATTGATTATATTTTGTGTGTAAAGTGACTTGCAACCAAATGTACGGTGGACCACTAATGACTGATGAGTTTTGGGACGCCCAAGTCAAAGGAGCATCTGTCCCAACTGCTTTTGTCTCTCATGAGGACTAGCAGTTGGCCTTTTTTCACACATATGTGACCCTGGACCACAAAACCAGTTAGAAGGATCCGTTTTTTGAAGTTGAGATTTATACATCATCTGAAAGCTGAATAAATAAGCCTTTCATTGATGTATGGTTTGTTAGGATAGGGCATTTGGCCGAGATGCAGCTATTTGTATAAATCTAATATGAGGTTGCAAAAAAATCAAAATATTGAGAAAATCGCCTTTAAAGTTATCCAAATGTTCTTAGCGGTGCTTATTACTAGCCAAAAATTAAGTTTTGATATACTTACGGTAGAAAATTTTACAAAATATCTTCATGTAACATGATCTTAACTTAATATCCTAATGATTTTTGACATAAAAGAAAAATTGAGCATTTTGACCCATAGAATGTATTGTTAGTATTATTTTGTAATTTTATTTTATATATATATATGATTACAAATTTACAAATAAAAAATACTAAATAATATTTATAGTTATTTTTTATTTATTTATTTATTCACAATTAAAAAAAAAAAAAGGTTGAGCATCTCTTTTAAACAATCATTTAGTCAGACATTGTTTTAAAGTATGCAGTATGCAACGATATAATTCAGCAAGTGGCATCCATAAATAGGAAAAAAAATATATATATATATTTTAAATTCTATTTTTGCATAAAAATATATAATGTGTGTCACGATGAAAATGTGAAAATTGTGTCTGGTTTTACTTTTGGTTGTTTAATCACATTAACTAACGATCTAACTAACTAAATATTTTATTTACAATAAATATTTATTTATAATAAATACTTTATATATAAATAGATAAACTTTTGTATAAATAAATAAACAGATAGATAAATATGGTTTAAATGTATTTAAATAATTTTAATATGAATACAAATATTTATGTATGAATTACACAATTTTAAGTAAGTATATATAATATACAAATATATATATATAAGTGTATGTAAAATTTGTCTTTGTAAATAAATAAATCGTAAATAAAAAAGTTAAATTACTACTACTAATAATACTAAAATATATATATATATTTTTTTTTTATTATTATTATTTATTGTACATTAGAATTAGAATAAAAAATACAAATGCGGTCTTATATTTTAAATATTTTTATTTTGTAAAATGTTTTATTACACATATATGTTTCTATATTTTCATATATAAAATTACATGTAATATGTGACCCTGGACCACAAAACCAGTCATAAGGTAAAATTTTACAAAACTGAGATATATACATCATATGAAAGCTCAATAAATAAGCTTTCTATTGATGTATGGTTTGTTAGGATAGGACAATATTTGGGCGAGATACATCTATTGGAAAATCTGGAATCTAAGGGTGCAAAAAAATCAAAAATACTGAGAAAATCACCTTTAAAGTTGTCCAAATTAAGTTCTTAACAATGCATATTACTAATCAAAAATTACATTTTGATAGGTTTACAGTAGGAATTAGACAAAAAAAATCTTCATTGAACATGATCTTTACTTAATTTCCTAATGATTTTTGACATAAAAGTAAAATCAATCATTTTGACCCATACAATGTATTTTTGGCTATTGCTACAAATATACCCCAGCGACTTAAGACTGGTTTTGTGGTCCAGGGTCACATATATGGTTTGTTGGGATAGGACAATATTTGGCCGAGAGCTATTTGACAATGTGGAGTCTGAGAAAATCACCTTTAAAGTTGTCTAAATTAAGCTCTCATCAATGCATATTACTAATCAAAAGATTTGATATAAATAACAGCATATAGAGTTAATCCAGATAATAATCCAAATTAGTTTAAGGACACCAGTTGTGATCAATGCAAATATAATTTGAACTAAATCTCTGTCGTTGTTCTGTGCTGATGCTGAAAGCGGCTTTGCTCTTTTTGTTTGGATTCCAATCATAGTTTGTTTAAGGAAAAACAATCGAAACCACTTGCCCGGGCGAGTATGAATTCTGCAAGCAAAAAAAGGTGCGCAAAGATGTGGAATTGAGCCTGGTTTGACAAAATGAAAGCAAACAATAAAATACACATTTAAGTCAATGAGAATACATATATCAGAGCATTTTCAAGTTTAGACTTTCAGTGTTTAATCCTTATATCAAGATGTTCATCAGATCTTGGTTGGTTGTGAAGTGCAGTGATCTGCAAGTGGCTTTGATAGTTTGCCGGTCATTCTTAGCACATATAAGCCTGAGATCAGGCACTTTGCCAAACCTTGATCTTTCATAAGAGCTCTTTAAGAGAAATTGCATTTAGGAGGCTTTGGTTAGATGATCTTACTGAATTGCTGAGCAGCAGCCGGGTTTACATCAAATTCAATCATAAAGAATTAGGATATTTTCGTACCACAAATTTCACTTAAACCCACTGATCTATAATAGAGAACATCATATTATTAGATTTCCTTATATAGATCAGTGCTTAAGACGCTTTTGTGTAAAACAACTCAGTAAATTAGGAGCGCAATACCATACCCTGTGCAAAATCTGCTTTTTATTTTGAAAAAAAATAAGAGGCACTGTAAAAAACTGCAGTAAACATTTTTGTTATTTAATATAACAATTATTATTTATATTTTAACTTCAAATAAGTGAATAAAATGATAACAGATTATTTCTTTATAATTATTTCTTTATTATTTATTTGTCTGGAAGTGAACCTACCCACTGTTCTTGACTTTTAAAATGCTTAACAATTTTACAACATCTTAACATCGGCTTATGCATGTCTTTTATTTTGAAAAGCTATATTTTGTCTCTGTTGTTGGTTTCCTCTTCCTGGTTCACTCCACCTGTTTGACAATAGTATATCTACCCATGTGTTTGCTGCTCTCAAATACGGGAATCTATGAGCTTATTGGTGAGTCTGTGGTTATTGTTCTTTATTGTGTGTTTTCATATCCAAATCATATTTTTTTAAATTAATTGTATATATATGGAACACCTGGATGGCATATAGCATTTGCCAAAAGTGTATTTGGCAACTAGAACATCCTACATCTTAACAAACGAACAAACCTGAAGCGATGTCAACCATGATTTTAAACATCTCATTGGCTCACCCAAAAATGAAAATTACCCTATGATTTACTCATCGCCAAGCCACCCTACACTCAAAAAAATGCTGGGTTAGAAATATCCCAAACTTGGGTTATTTGGCAACACACTGGGTAAATATTGGACAGAGCACATGCTGGGTTGTTTTATTGAAGTCAGCTAAATTCAAAATCACTCACAGAACTATAAAGGCAACAGTAGCAATCAAAAGATGATTATTATCATTTATTATTAAGCAAGAACACCCATGGACAAAAATATAAGTCAAATTGAATTTATTTGGGTGAATACAGCATAGTTTACAAGATTGCACACATTTAAACTTGTTTAACAAACATTTTAGAAATAAAAATATGACATTTAAAAGTAGCATTTTAATGTAAGTGTATTCAGACATTCTCTGTAATCACTTTCACAAATAGTTTCATACATTATTTGTTCTTGTGCCGGTGAAATCTAAGCCGGTGATGGGCTGTTGTTTGACTGAACGCGCTTGCAGGAAGTGTCACGGAGGACAAGTAAAAGTTGAATAAAGTCTTCTGTTTTCTTCGTGCACAAAAAGTTCAGCAGCTGCCTTAAATTTTTAAGTTAAATCAGCTTAAAACTACAAATCATTTGAACTTATTACAATAAAAATGAGTTGATTTAACTTAACATTTTGAGGCAGCTGCTAAACTTAAGTTTTTAAGTTGAAACTGGTGAAAACCTTTTACAGTGTAGGGATGCTCCGATCAGGATTTTTGCAGCCGACATGAGTACAGATTTCCTGTCATGGTGAATAATGAGCTTTGAGCTTTATATAACTGATATGTAATCTCTGATCAACATTCATCTTTTTTTCAGATAAAGCGTTGATGTTGCTTTTGCTTTTTTTTTTTGATACATTTTTACAGTAATTATGTAATATATGTAATGTAACTATTGTTTTAACAGAGTAATAAATAATCACTCATCATGCACTGAACATTTTAATATGCCTTCAGAATTGGGTTTATGCCTAAGGTGTGCAATTATTTCCAATGTGCACGCCGAACGTACTTCCAGGCAGCTCTTAACCGCATTATGTATCCATATCACTTCACCACATAATTTCAGTTATTTTAAAGATCATTACAGCCTAAAACAGCAAAATAGCCAAAATCCACAATGACACTTGCCAAACTAAATACGGTAAACAATAGGATAAAAACCACAGATTTTTCCATGTTTTAGCCACAAAATTAGATTTTATGTTTTTACGGAAAGCACTTACTCTATTTCTCCCACTCTCATTCCCTCACAGACGCACACACATACAGTTAAAGCATACTGCTTTGATGATTAACAACTTAAAAACTATGTGACATTTCTCACAAGTGAGGTAACAACGGCACTGTTCCTAAAGAAAATGAACTTAAAGTTTCACTTTTAGTAGAGACGGTGCTGTTGCTAATCAGTTTTGAGAGACGCATAGACTCAGAGAGGTAATTCCTCGTTTTGTACTTCTAATTCGTGACTGGTGTTTTGTTTTGCTCTCTCCTCTACACTTCCGCAATTGTCACTTTGTTCGCCTACATCAGGGGTGTCCAAGCAATGGCCCGTGGGCCTTCTGAGGCCCGCTAACAGTCCTGTGGCGACCCGTGAGGGATTTTAAAAAAATTATGCGAAATCTGCAGAGGTGGGAAAACTATGGCCGTTTTCAGCCACACGGGGGGCAGTTGGTCCAAAATGGCTAATTTGATGCAATATCAGAAAAAAATCCAATAGATGGCACTGTAGCCTGTAGTGCAGTTTATAACCCTAATTTATACCGGTGCTGCGCTCTAACGCGGGCAGTGGCTGGCGAACTCATTTCAACCCGGGTCTCCGTGCTGCTTCGCTAAAGATAGGCACCTAGTCTAGATTTGATGGACACTGCGTCCAAGGTACACAGGAAATACAAAATAAAAAGTCAAAATATACACCCTACAAAACTGCCAGAATTATAAATAAGTTACTTGTGTCTGTAGACTTTCCAGTAAGAGAACAAATGCCAGTGTTATCCTCCTGCTCACGGCACTGTAATTTTGTGGGGAAAACATGGAAATAATTTGACGTTTTATCTTGCACAGATATGCTTTCTTCTTCACATTTTTATGAAAATGGATACAATACTGTATTTTCTGGATTATAAATTGCGTTTTTATCATCTGAAACGTGCTGCGATTTCCAAGGCGATTTATAAAGCAATCAAGCTCAAACGCAAATCACGCACATTAGGATTGGTGACGAATGAGAAAGGCTGGGCATTTTTGAAAAATGATTACAGTGAATTAGTGTTTGTTTTTTACTTATATTTTTGTTCTGAACACTGCTAATTTTATGGGATTTTTTTGTGGAGTGAAGGGAATATAGATACATGTTTCTAATGTTTGTAAACGTTTAGTTTATTTCACATTATTTCTAAATTAAAATGATAAAATCTTATACATAAATCGACTTGTACAATAATGCAACTTATCTGTGTCATAAAGTGCTCACAAAAAATAAGAGATGGTACAAGAATTGAACTGCTACAGTGCATTAGTGAGTGTCAATTTGGAATTTAAAACAAAAATAAAAAACTTTGTTTGTCATAAACTAATTTTGCGGCCCCTCGCTTAAAGGAGTAGTTCACTTTCAGAACAAAAATGTACAAATAATATACTCACCCCCTTGTCATCCAAGATGTTTATGTCTTTCTTTCTTCAGTCGTAAGGAAATTATGTTTTTTGAGGAAAACATTTCACGATTTCATATAATGGACTTCTATGGTGCCCCGAGTTTGAATTTCCAAAATGCAGCTTCAAAGGGCTCTAAACGATCACAGCCGAGCAAGAACGGTCTTATCTAGCAAAACGATCGGTTATTTTCTTAAAAAATTGCAATTTATATACTTTTTAACCTCAAATGCTCGTCTTGAGCAGCTCTGTGTATACTCTGTGTAGAGATTAAAAAGTATATACATTTCAAATGTTTTTAAAAAACAACCAATCGTTTCGCTATGATAAGACCCTTTTCCTCAGCTGGGATCGTTTAGAGCCCTTTGAAGCTGCATTTAAACTGCATTTTGGAAGTTCAAACTCGGGGGCACCATAGAAGTCCACTACATGGAGAGAAATCCTGAAATGTTCTCCTCAAAAAACAAAATTTCTTTCTTAATTTCTAAATTTTGTTCTGAAAGTGAACTACACCCTTTAATGTGGAAAACTTGATGTGGCCCTTGAGTCAAAAAGTTTGCCCACCCCTGGCCTACATCCTATGTCATCTGCTGGAACGCAGTGTTGTTTTCGTCAACGATGACGAAATCATTTCGTTGACGCCACTTTTTTTCATGACGATAACGAGACGATGACGAGATAAAAATGGCTCGTTGATGACTAAAACATGAGACGTGTGTGAGTTTTCGTTGACGAGACGAGAATAGACGAAAATGTTAGTGGGTGGTCCGTCAGACGTTTAAAATGCATGACATTTCCGCTTATTGTGCATGCCAATTAAAACTTAAAAAGTATCTGACGCTATGGCAAGCCGTTTTAGCATTCTATCCTTGTTTGTCTTCTATGTTTTAAAACATTCCTTCATTATTGTAATTATTGGTGAAAATAGTCGATCCGGAAGCTCACATTGTGTTGAACTATAGATCTGCTATTTTCAGAACTTATAAGTGACACTACCCAACAGCAAAATACTTACTGACCTACATTAATTTGTTAAAAGACTACCTTTTTTCCCTTTTTTTGACTAAAACTAGACTAAAACCTTTTTGACTTTTCGTCGACTAAAATTGGACTAAAACTATCACATATAGAAGTGACTAAAATTTGACATAAGACTAAGACTAAATCTAAGATGGTTGTCAAAAACAACACTGCTGGAACGCCACACTTTCGTAAAAGCACGTACGACAATTAGCGAAAGCTAGAGATTATGGTTTATAAAGTTTTAAATATGGATATTTGACATACACAATGCATTGATTCCCTTCAGAAGGCCTTTATTAACCCATGGAGCCGTGTGGAGCACTTTTTATGATGGATGGATGCACTTTATTGGACTTCAAAAACTCAACACCCATTCACTGCCATTATAAAGCTGGGAAGAGCCAGGAAAAATTTTTGTAATATTGGCCGATTGTATTCATCTGAAAGTAGAAAGTCATGTCCACAGGATGGCTTGAGGATGAGTAAATCATTTTAATTTTCATTTTTAGGTGAACTATCCCTTTATTTAAAAAATGTTGATAAAAAAATAGCTAAAAAACAGAAGTATACTGTACTTTTTAGTGACTACAGTAGGTATTTTGTAGTGAAAAAGGTACAAAGCGTGGTTCCTGCATCTAATTAAACAGGCCACGCCAACCAGAAGCAGATGATCTGAACAACAGCAACATAAAAACTGAGCAGGTGGATGTTTAGCATGAGTCTTTGTTTTGAAGAGGCTCTTGTCCTCATGATGAGGTGGATTTATAGTTCTCGGCTTTTTTGAAGTCACGAGCCAGCTGTTAGCAAAAACAAATGGAGCGTCTCGCTGAATCATCAGGTCACGAAGCGTGAATCATCATTTTTTTGCCTCATGGGTTGCGTGAGAGGTACTCATTCGGTAAAGAGTTGTTTTTTACACTGTTGTGGTTTATATTTTCACTCAAGCACACTAAAAGTGCTAGTCTTTCAATGTCTTGTACCAAATAAATCAAACTGTATTGAGAATGCTAACACTAATGCTAACGGATAGCTTTCTCTTTGTTTGTTATAGTAGTTTGTACAAGTAATCTGACAGGTTTTCTCTAATCTGTGTGTTGAGTTATAGAAAATAGTAGTTGTGGCTTCCAGTTGTGTGTTTCCACTGAAGCATTGATCTTTATTGAGTGCTTTACAAGAGAGAAAAGGCTTAATCCATCGCTTTAATGATCTTCTGTCAGGCGGCCCCATCTGTACAGTGTTTCTGCCAGCAAATGAATGAGGTTTTCAAGAGCCGAGAGTTGAGTAAAGACGGATTACACAAGATTTGTGGGACTTTAGGATGGAAAGAAAACTGGGAATGCGTCTTTCTAGGTCTAGGTCTAGGTCTGTGAGCGGCTGTTTAATTGAGACTAATATGTATTTATATGTGTAGGATTTTGATGTAAACTGTTAACTAGGTTTCATCAAGGAGCATTAATATCTTTTTCATTGCGAGACTGACATTTTGAGGCTGACAAGGCGAAACATCATTTGTCCCGTTGCAAAAGCGAGCCCATTAGAGTCATGGCCACTCGGTGAACTTATTCAACGGGAACATTTTAATTTGATTTCTCCGGAGTAGGTCAGACCACTTTTTTGACATTTGTTTTTAAGCTTGTTTTTCCTGGATTAGAATAAGGATGTGCAAAAATGTACTTTTTATTAAGTGGCTAGTTGGATAATTGGTGTTTATAGAACCCACGGTATCAGACTTTTTAAGATATTTGTAAATATTATTAGAAATTATTTATTAATTTACTTACGTTATATATGTGTGTGTTTTATAAAGTTTTCTTTTAAGCAATATAAGATTCTTTTGTCTTTTTTCAGTTTTAGTATATATATATATATATATATATATATATATATATATATATATATATATATATTTTTTTTTTTTTTTTTTTTTTTAGAAACAGCAAGTGTGTTTTTTCTTTCTCTTTAGAACAAGGGAAACTATTTTATGAATCATATGCATACATGTTAGGGCATATTTTAAAATTCTTATTTTTTTTATTTTAATTTAATGTTAATTGTTTCAGTTTTAAATCAAAAATAAAAATAAAAGCTAAATGTAAAAGTGAGTTTTGGCACAGTTAATGAACAGCTACTAGTTGAGCAATAATGAAATAAAATCCAAAATAAAAGATACAAAGATGAAATAAAATAATATAATTAATTAATAAGTTAATAATAACAACGGAAAATTAAAATAAATTACTTTAAATAAAAAATATAAGCATAGTTCATACAAATTAAAAGAAATACTTTTAAATAAATTAAACAAAAAAAAAAACAAAAAAAA
This sequence comes from Garra rufa, assembly GCF_049309525.1. NCBI lineage: Eukaryota > Metazoa > Chordata > Actinopteri > Cypriniformes > Cyprinidae > Garra > Garra rufa. The sequence continues at coordinate 20,639,125 of NC_133367.1, read as the reverse complement.
TTAAAACAATTTTAAATGAATGAATAAATAAATAAATACATGCATACATTAAGTTTTTTGAAGGAAAGTATCATTGTTCAGATCATTTTTTACATGTAAGCCAGTAATTTTTCATATAATTAGAGCTATTTACTTTATATATACTTTTTAATTATTTTTTGTAAAATATTAACTATATTGTTTTATTCAAATTAGTTGTATTTTTTATTTAATGTTCATTTTTTTTTTTATGTTTGAATAATTTTTCATCAGTATGCGTAATGCTATTTTTGATTTGTTTTATTTTCTTATTTAATTTACTTTTTTTAATTATTTGTGCAAAAACTGCTTTCTTTAAATCAGAATAAAAGGACATTTTGTATATGATTGCAGCTATTTACTTTATATAAATGTGCATATATATACTTTTGGCCTTTTTTTATTTATTTTATATTTTTTGTCAAATTTTTATTTATTAATTTTAATTTCTATATTTTAAATTGGAATTATTTTTCATCACTATTTGTAATACTTTTTAAAATTTATTTTTAATATTAATTAATTTATTTTATATATACATACATACATATATATATATATATATATGTATATGTATGTATATATATGTATATGTATGTATATGTATGTATATATGTATGTATGTCACGACCACACACAAAGGGAGAAGGTGAGTATCTTTCAAGGTATTTATTAACAAACGTGCACAGTTCAACACACGTGCAATCAGGTGAGTAAAGGTCTCTGTGGTCTAATCTTCAAACAAACACAACAGGTGAGTTCAAGTTCATAAGGATCATAGCGTTAGCAATAGTCACTTCCCTCTAACACGATTCACGTGTTTCACAGGAGAACATCAGAGCAATCCACGAGGAGCACAGGAGAACATCGGAAGAATCCACGAGGAGCACAGGAGAGATAACAGGAGGGGGAGAAGATCCACAGAGAAGCATCCATGCAACTTCGATACCAGCCGGTGAGTGAGTGGCAGAGGTAGGTATATAAAGGGTGTGGTGATTGCTGGTGCAGGTGACGGTGATTAGTATTCTGGTGATGGTTCACGGGTGTGCTGTGGTGGTGATTGGCTGGTTGGTGGAGGATCGTGGTGATTGGGGCTGAGGGAACGTGCAGAGGGTGTGACATCACCCCCTCCTCCACGGGTGACTCCTGGCACCCAAGAACGGCGACGGGGACGACCACGACCTCTGGGAGCTGGGCGTTCGGGATGTTGGCGGTGGAATTCCTCGAGGAGAGTCGGGTCCAGGATGTCGTCACGGGGTATCCACGATCTCTCCTCGGGTCCGAACCCCTCCCAGTCCACTAGGTACTGGAGCTGGCCGTTCCGCCGCCGGGAGTCTAGGATTTCTTGGACTTGGTAGATGTTATCTCCAAGGATCTCTGGCGGGTCGGGAGGAGGAGGTGACTCCGATTCTGTGGAGGAAGGGAACAGGGGTTCAGTGTGGCGTTTGAGTAGGGAAACGTGAAACGAGGGGGCGATTCTGTAATGTGGAGGTAGGTTTAGACGGTAGGTGACAGGGTTGATCTGTGAGTGCACGGTGAAGGGCCCTATGTAGCGGGGACTCAGCTTCCTACTGGGCAGCCGGAGGCGTATGTCTCGAGTGGACAACCATACCTGGTCCCCGGGGAGGTAAACTGGGTTGGGTAACCTACGGCGGTTGGCATGTTCCGTATGCCTCCGTACTGCCCGCTGGAGATGGACGTGCGCTGAGTCCCACACCCTCTCGCTCTCTCGGAACCAGTGATCTACCGCGGGCACCTCGGAGGACTCTCCAGTCCATGGAAACAGAGCTGGTTGATAACCTAGAATACATTGGAATGGGGTTAGACCAGTAGAGGTTTGACGGAGGGAATTTTGCGCATACTCAGCCCACGGTAGATACTGGCTCCAGGTGTTTTGATGTTGGGAACAGTACGTCCGAAGGTAGCGGGAGATTTCCTGAATTTTCCGTTCGGTCTGCCCGTTCGTCTGAGGGTGATATCCGGATGACAGGCTGACTGTGGTACCCAGAAGTTGGAAGAAGGCCCGCCAGACCCTGGAAATGAATTGGGGTCCCCGATCGGACACGATGTCTTCTGGGAGTCCGAAGTTCCGGAATACATTGTGGAACAGTGCCTCTGCGGTTTCTAGTGCTGTGGGGAGACCTTTGAGAGGTATTAATTTGCAAGCTTTCGAGAATCGATCGACTACCACTAAAATTGTGGTGTAACCCTGAGAGGGGGGCAGGTCTGTGGCGAAGTCAATGCCCAAGTGTGTCCAGGGTCGGCGGGGAATAGGTAACGGTTGTAATTTACCTTCGGGTAAGCGGCGTGGGGTTGTGTTGACGGCGCAGACCGAACATCCTTGGACGTACCGTTCCACTTCCCTGCTCATGTTGGGCCACCAATATTTCTGCTGGAGGAGCGAGAGGGTTCGCCTGCTGCCAGGATGTCCTGAGCCGGGGGACGTGTGCGTACTATCCAACAGAAGGGGTCTGAGACGGCTTGGGACATAGACACGACCCGGGGGAAGCTCCGGTGGTGCAGGTTCCTCGAAGGTGGCGGCCCGTATATCTTCATCCAGCTGCCATAGTATGGGTGCGAGAAAGACAGATGGGGGTAGAATTGGATCAGGATCGTCAGAGGTAGGTTCAGGTGAGTGCATACGTGATAGGGCGTCTGCTTTGGCGTTTTTATGGCCGGGTTGGTAAGTAATGTTGAAATTGAATCGGGCAAAGAATAATGACCAGCGAGCTTGGCGGGCATTTAGTCTCTTGGCGTGCTGAATGTACTGGAGGTTCTTGTGGTCGGTTATTACGGTGAAGGGGAACTGGGCTCCTTCCAACCAGTGCCGCCACTCTTCGAGGGCGAGCTTTATGGCCAGCAGTTCGCGGTCTCCAATTCCATAATTCTGCTCAGCTGGGGTGAGTTTTTTGGAATAGTACGCACACGGATGGAGGGATCGGGGTTCATCAGACCACTGGGACAGCACAGCTCCTACGCCCACGTCCGCCGCATCTACCTCCACCACGAAGGGCCTTGAAGGGTCGGGGTGCTTGAGGATGGGAGCGGTGGTGAACATTAGCCTTAGACGGTCGAAGGCTTGCTGAGCCTCTGGAGTCCACTGTAGTACCCGGCGTCCTCCCTTTAAGAGGGAAGTGAGTGGAGCCGATAGGAGGCTATAGTTCTTTATAAAGCGTCGGTAGAAGTTAGCGAAGCCTAAGAAACGCTGAAGCTCCTTCACCGTCTTGGGCTCCGCCCACTTGGCCACTGCGTCCACCTTGCCGGCTTCCATGCGAACTCCCTCCGCAGTGATTACGTATCCGAGAAAGGAGATGGAGGGCTGATGGAATTCACATTTTTCTAATTTTAGATAGAGTTGGTACTCACGGAGGCGTTGGAGAACCTGACGGACGTGGTCTTGATGTTCTTTGAGGTTACGTGAGTAAATGAGGATATCGTCAATGTAGATGATTACGAATCGATGGAGGTAGTCGCGGAAGATTTCGTTCATGAAATTCTGAAATACGGAAGGACTGTTAGCCAGGCCATAGGGCATCACCTGATATTCATAGTGACCGGTGGGGGTGATGAAGGCGGTCTTCCACTCATCTCCTTCTCGGATACGGATCAGGTTGTATGCACTGCGGAGGTCGAGTTTGGTGAAGACGCGGGCTTCCCGTAGTTCCTCCAAGGCAGCTGGCACTAGAGGAAGTGGATAGGCGAATTTCACCGTGGCGTCGTTGAGCACCCGGTAGTCTATGCAAGGTCTGAGCCCACCATCCTTCTTGGGGACGAAGAAGAAACTGGATGCTGCTGGGGACGTGGAAGGTCTGATGAACCCCTGTTGGAGAGCCTCCTGGATGTAATTCTCCATGGCTTCCTGCTCAGGACGTGAGAGGGGGTAGATCTTCCCGTGGGGTAGTTTGGCGCCTGGCAGCAGGTCGATACTACAGTCCCAGGGCCGGTGCGGTGGTAGTTGTGTGGCCCGTTCCTTGCTGAAGACATCGGTGAAAGACTGATAGACGGGGGGAATGGCGGTGGCGGATTGAGTGGCAGGGCTCTCTATGGTGGTGGCGTGCAGAGGGATAGGACGGTATGGAGACTCTGCATCTGACGAGGAAGGACGGTAGCCGTGGTCCTCACACGTCTTGCCCCACTCCAGGACTTCTCCTGTGCTCCAATCTATGCGGGGTTGGTGCTTAATGAGCCATGGTCTGCCCAGGATGACATCCACGTTGGCTCGCGGGAGTACCAGGAGGGTCAGATGTTCACGGTGGTTGTGTTGGGAGACGAGGGTCACTTTTCTGGTCCGGCGAGATATCTTACCATCGCCCAATGGTGAGTTTTGGATTGTGGTAATTTGGTATGTGACCTCATTTTGAACGGTGGGAATTCGATGTTTAGCAATGAAGTGTGATGAAACAAAATTGCCAGCCGCTCCGGAATCCACGAGCACATAGATGGGGAGAGTACGAGAGTTTACTATTAGTTCAGCGGTAATATGGGGTAAGAGAGACATGGCCGGAGTAATAGATACGGTACTCACCATTGGACGAGGCGGGCGGACTGGACAGGCACTGATGAAGTGAGAGGCTTCTCCACAATATAGGCACAGACGATTATTAATTCGTCGTTTCCTCTCCGCAGGATCCAGGCGATAGGAGTCAGTAATCATAGGCTCTTCCGCATCTCGTTGGGGTGACGGTGTTCGGAGTGGAGGGAAGCTGGGTACAGACTTTGTAGAAGGACACGCTGAGAGATGTTGAGAAATGCCTACTGCCTTCTTAATAAAGGTTTCCAGCGGCACGTTGTCATCGTAAATAACCATATGCTTGCGGATCTGGGGTTTAAGCCCCTTACGGTAGGCTGCTAGGAGAGCTACTTGGTTCCAACCACTGGTGGCCGCTAGGGAGCGGAAGCGCAGGGTGTATTCATGGATATTGGACGCACCTTGATTCAGAGTGATCAGTTCGTCGTGCACGGAAAGGGGAGTGAGCGCAGCTCCAAACACGTCCTTGAAGTGGGCAACGAAAGCATTATAGGAGATTAAAGCGTCGCTCCGTGAATTCCAGAGTGCGTCTGCCCATTGGAGTGCCTGCCCAGTGAGGAGGGAAATCATAAAAGATATTTTAGAAATTTCGTTAGGAAACTGGTGTGCGTTGGCTTCAATATAGAGGGAACTTTGCAGGAGGAAACCATTGCAACCACCCGGGTCTCCGGAATAACTCATGGGGCGAGAGAGGGGCGTGTTGGAAATCGTCGTTGGAGCAGCAGGTAGAGATTGACGAAGGACGTTTACCATATCCGCAAATGGATCGGGGGTGTCTTCGGTGATAGCGGCGCTCGCCTCCATGAGTGACGCGGTGAGTTAATATTTTATGGGCTGGTATCCTGTCACGACCACACACAAAGGGAGAAGGTGAGTATCTTTCAAGGTATTTATTAACAAACGTGCACAGTTCAACACACGTGCAATCAGGTGAGTAAAGGTCTCTGTGGTCTAATCTTCAAACAAACACAACAGGTGAGTTCAAGTTCATAAGGATCATAGCGTTAGCAATAGTCACTTCCCTCTAACACGATTCACGTGTTTCACAGGAGAACATCAGAGCAATCCACGAGGAGCACAGGAGAACATCGGAAGAATCCACGAGGAGCACAGGAGAGATAACAGGAGGGGGAGAAGATCCACAGAGAAGCATCCATGCAACTTCGATACCAGCCGGTGAGTGAGTGGCAGAGGTAGGTATATAAAGGGTGTGGTGATTGCTGGTGCAGGTGACGGTGATTAGTATTCTGGTGATGGTTCACGGGTGTGCTGTGGTGGTGATTGGCTGGTTGGTGGAGGATCGTGGTGATTGGGGCTGAGGGAACGTGCAGAGGGTGTGACAATGTATGTATGTATATATATGTATGTATTTTTTTTAATTTAATTTATTTGTAATTTCCATTTTTATTTTTAAAATTTGAATTATGTTTCACTACTTTTAATACATTTTAAGATTATTTTTAAACTATTAATTTATATACAGTCAAACTAAAATTTTATTCAGACACCTTCAACGTTTCTCACATTATCACAGTTTATTCGCTGTAGTTTAGAAAATGGTAATTAAAATATGACAAGAACTCTTCGATAGAAAACTTTGATAGAAAGGTATATAACAAAACATGGTCAGGTCAAAGTGTAAAATTTTTGGTCCCAAAATTTGATCAGTTTTACTCATAGTCCACTGTATGAAGATTTTTTTAGTTAAAATATGTCACAGTTTACTTTATTTTGCTATCCTCACTTACATAAATGAACTATAGTGTCCTGCACCCACTAGTAAAAAATATAATTTTTTTAATTTATTTTTTAAATTTGAATTATTTTGAATAATTTGTACAAATACAGCTTTCATTGAGTCATCTTTTAATATATTAGTTAATATATATATATTTTTAAATTTTCATTCTTCTGAAACAATAAACAAGTATTTTTCTCATCAGAAAGAAAAGATTCATATCCATAATCATTTAACATCACAGGTGTGTACATTCAACAACTAATATTTAATTTTCTAATATTATGTTTCCACAGTCAGCTGTGTCTCTTGAAGTTACATTTTAATTTGGAAACAAAAACTGTTTAATTAGACGTTGTTTTTAGCAGCTTGTATTCGTCTCGTAAACGGGGCTTTGTGTGTTTTGCGCAGTTAAACAGCGACTACAGAGTCGAACTGCGGGATACTGCTGTTTATTTTTAGCTTTAATTGTCAATGTTAAACAAAAGGCGGCTGGCACAACCTGAGGAGATTAGATGGGAAATCATTAAAAAATATTATTTGCGTGTTTGCCGTGGCGAGCCGAAAATGATGTGTGCTGGGAACGTTTCCTCCTGTGGGCTTTGCAACCTGGGACTTGTTTTGTTGTAAATGTATGGCAACAGTTAATAACCTCATACTCTTTGAAACGCATATTGATTCAGAGCCAATTGTTTAGGTATTTGAGTCTTTGCAGGGGTCGGATACAAGCGCTTACGTGCTAAATGTATGCAAATGTGAGTTAATGATTCATATGGGACTGAAGGTGTAGTCATATGAGCTCAAATGTTTAATGAATTAATGAAGGGACGCTGACGTAATAAGAAAATGTTAGGGGTCTATGGTAATGCTTTTTAATATTTCAACAGGGCCCTGCCTTCAATACAGTGTATGTGTGAGAGAGAGAAAGAGATACTGTTTCATTGTGTTCTAATGGTGGTTTAATTTTAATGTATGTAATATTCTATTACCCAGTTATATGGTAATGTCTGCAAAAGCATATATATATCAAAGCATTTGCAGGTGAATTGGGGTCCATAAGTTCAAGAATCAAAAAGAAAGTCATTTTGTACATGTGAGCTAGTTGTTGTTTTTTTTCTTATGATTGCAGCTTGCAGCCTTTTATTTTTAGTTTGACATGCATTTTTTTTTTAGCTTTTAACAATTATTTGAATTATTATTTTTTCATTTGATATTGTTTTTTTTTTGGATTTTGATTTAAATTAATTTATTTTTATTTGATGTTAATTTATTGTATTTATTTGACATATTCTACTTAATAAATGTTTTTTAAATATTAAATTTTTAATTCAATTTTATTTAATTTCATTATTGTTTAACTAGTAGCTATTTATTAACAGTGCTAAAACTTACTTAAAGTTTGTTTATTTATTTAAATTTGTATTCTTCTTGGAAACGGAAGAAATATATTTATATGTATTACTTTTATTTAATTTCCTTTTTTACATTTGAATTATTATTATTTTTTTTTAATGTGTTTTCTTTTTGAAAATTGAAGCAATAAACAAGCATTTCCTCTTCAGAAAAAACAACTGTACACAGGTTATTGTGATTTTATTGTTTTATATATTTTATTTTATAAACATTTTATTTTGTAAATGTTTATTTTTTTTATTTTTTTTTATTTCATTATTGTTTAACTGGTAGCTTTTTATTAACAGTGCTAAAACTTACTTAAAATTTATTTATTTATTCAAATTTGTTTTAATTTAATTAAAACAAATTTTTAGATTTGAATTAATTTTTATCACAATTTTTTCATGTTTAATTAATTTTTTATTATTCTTGGAAACTGAAGCAATAAACAAGTATTTTTCTCTTCAGAAAAAAAAACTGTAGACAGGTTGTTGTTTTATTGTGTATATATATATATATATATACACACTTACAGTATAAAATATGTAATTTCATATACTTCAACTGGTAGCTGTTTTTTAACTGTGATAAAAATGTGATAAAAAATTACTTTATTTTAATTTGCCGTAATAATAATTAATATTATTTACGAATGAATAATTGTCATTCAACAATAGAAAGGCCAGTAGTAATTTATTAAACTCACTCAAACATTAAGCTTTTACCAGTGTTTCAAAATAACAAAATCCAGCACAATTCTGCAGGCATGGTTTCAAGTACAGTATGTGTACTTTATTCAGTCAATGACAATGTCATGTCAGGACTTGTATTAGCGTTCACACACGTGGGCTCTTATCACAGCAGGTGCTGTTTCATTGTGTGTGAGTTTTTAACTCTTCTCAGGAGTCAGCGAGAAACTCTTCTTTCAAGACTGTCTTTAAGATATTTGCTAGCACCATTTTTTTAACCCCCCTTAGAAAGACAGTATAAGTTTAGTCTTTCTTTGTCTCCTTTCCAAGTCCAGTTTTCTCTAATGACAATTTGTGTTCTTTTAATGTCTGCTCCATATGCAGATGACGGTCTGAATAAAAAATAGACGCTTGTAAGACTTTCAGATCCCATTCAGGACAATGAAGCGCAACACAAAATGCACATATGTGATGTTAAAACAGTGTATGTTCTTATTTTAGGTCTAAAATGCTTACGCAAGGTTATCCCGAATCCTTTACAAAGCAAATCCACAATGTCAAACAACATCCTATGATAACTGAAGCCTTTTTTTTTTTTTAAGGTTTTCAACTTTTCTGATCCACCTCAAATCACAAAGAACCCAAAATAGTACTTTTTAAGTTTAAAATTCTTCTTTTACAAACCTTTACATTTTTTTACCTACATATTTGACTGATATATTATTTTAAAGGACGAAGGCAAATCAGCCAATCAGACAAGTTTATTGTCCGAAGCAATCAAATTGTTTTTTTTTATGTAACATTCAGCAGAACATTATACAGTTTCACAAATTTGACACTTTCTTTGGTGTATATATATTTTTTTTATATTTTTTAGTGTTGTAATTAGGTTGTTAAAGTCACAAAGAAATTAATTTAATTTAATTGGAAATGTTGAAGAAAATTTACATTTATGAATATAATATCAAATGTAAATATTAAACCTATTTAATTTAAATGAATGTATTTTTATTTAATTGATTTTATAATTTGGAATGAATAAAAATAATTGAATTTAAACAATAAATATCCTATTTATATTTAATTAAATACATAACCATAAAACACATTTTAATTTTAAATTAATTTATGTTCATTTATATTTATTTAATTTTATGTAACACAAATTATTTTAAATTAAATTAATTTAGTTCATTTCAATGTATTCAATTTAAATACATTTCCTTTTAATTAATGTATTTTTATTTAATTGATTTTATAATTTATAATTAATTCATAAAAATAAGTGAATTTAAATAAAAATATCCTATTTATATTAAATTAAATTCATAAACATTAAACACATTTAATTTAAACATAATTTACGTTTATTTAATTTTATGTGACAAAATCTATTTATTTATTAATAATTTATTTCAATGTATTTACTTTAAATACATTTAATTGTAACGAATATATTTTTATTTAATTGATTTTATAATTTAGAATTTATTAATAAAATAGTTACATTTAAATAATAAATAGCCGATTTATATTTTATTACATGCTTAAACATTAAACTAATTTAATTTAAATTTAATTTATTAATAAATTTAATTTTATGTAATGAAAAATGTATTTACTTATTAATAGTTAATTTAAATGTATTTAATTTAAATATATTTAATTTTAATACATGCATTTTTATTACATTTATTTTATGATTTTTAATAAATGAATACGAATAATTGAATTAAAATTTCATAGTTTAATTAATGATGTCATTTCATATAATTGTTTATTTTCGATTTTATTACAATGAGAATTTGTTACATTTATTTAAATGACATTTTATTTACATTTAAAAATAAAAAAGGGCAAAATAACAGATTGATACTGTAAGGTAAATTTTGTTTTTTTTTTACAGTTTAATTTAAATTAATAATTGTTTAGCTCATGAAATTTCATTTGAATTTAATTTATATATTATACATTTATATTCAATTGTATTTGAATTTAAATAAATACATGAGACTTAATAAGAATAGTTTTCAGTTGCATTAAAGTTAAATTGTGTTCAAAATATTGTTTTTAATCTAAGTATATACACATATTTATTTAAAAAATAAAATTAAAATGACATTTTATTATTTAATCTTACTTTGAGAATTTTAATTGATTTAAATGATATTTAGTTCCTTGATCAAATGTGATCAAAAGTGTTCATGTTGAAAGCAAAATGCTGCGTGAAGGAATAAAAATTTCAGCCAGTCAGAATGAGGAGCATGATTTTGAACCAATAGAATTTCGCGATGGGCGGGGCTTCGTAGAACGGCTTCGTTAGCGCCTCTGGTAGATTTTGTCGAAATGTATATAGAAGCATAATGTGTGTGATAATATTTAGTTTTCTTTAGGTGTATCTGATTATTTGCTTGTCTCTTTTGTTATTAAATAGTTATACATTATAGCATCTCTATTGATGTTCTGACTTGATTTGATTTAAGTTTGAGCGGGAAGTTCACCTGTTTACACTGAGTTTACAGCGCCATCTTTTGGTAGCTTTTAGCTACTGCGTGTAAAAATGCTGTTTGGTCAACACATCGAAACTACATGGTAAATTTGGTCCTGAATTTAATTGTTTTCCTTTTTAACATGTGTTTCTTTTTTCTTCATTATTTTTAAGTTAAGTGCATAAATAGGACAATTATTAAATAAAGAAGTAGAAAATATGGGAGTGAACTATGAAAACGCTGATATCTCTGTTCTTTTCTTACAGGTTTCAAAGTACACTGTGAGTTTGTGAAGAAAAGCTGGCTAAACATTCAGGTGGGTTTCATATTTAAAGCTTCATTTGCAAATATATAGCGATCTGTTGATCTGGTAACTTTGCATTTGTTGCCTGATGGTACGGTAATTGTGGTGTTGTTATACTAAATGTCCACCAGAGGGAGGCAGAGGTTTGTTAAACAGTTTGTAGGGGCTCAGACTTTACCTCTTGCTCTGGTTCTGCTTCAAAATGTATCTGTGGATGGCGTTTTTAATGTGAGTTGTTTAAATGTTCACATCTGAAACTGAATTATGTAGCTTATTATGTAATTGCAAGGACCTTTGGGATTTAGTGTATGAACGCTTTTCTGTGTTGAGTTTTTATGAGGGTATTTTGGGAGAGCAGCGCTGTGTGTTTGTGAGGTTAAGTGTTTGTGTGAAATGAGGTTGCTATGTACTGCCTAATTAAAAGGTTAATAACTTGTTCACTCGAACAACATTTTTGGTCACATATAAAACAAAATAGACATTAAAATTTTAATGTTATTATTTTTTTGTTTAATTAAAATGATTTAAAATTAGTTAATTTAAAATGAGTTAAAATACTACATGAAATATTTATTTACATTTTAATTTAACAAAGAATGTTTAAACACATGAACATTAAACAAATTTAATTTTAATTTTTTGTTGAATTAAAATTATTTAAAGTTAGTTCATTTAAAATTGTTAAAAATAATAAATGAACTATTTATATTTTAATTTAACAAAAAATATAAACATTTTTATTTAAAAAAATGTTAATTTTAATTTATTTATTGTTAATTATATGTATTTTTGTTGAATTAAAAGGATTTAAAATTAGTTAATTTACAATTAGTTAAAATAATACATGGAATATTTATTTACATTTTAATTTAACAAAAAATACTTAAACACATGCACATTAAACACATTTAGTTTAAATGTGTTTAATTTTAATTTAAGTTTTATTTATTTTTTGTTGAATTGAAATGATTTAAAGTTAACTTAAAATTGTTAAAAATAATATGAAATATTTATATTTTAATTCAACAAAATTATTTAAGTTATTTAATAATAATGGTTAATTTCAATGTATTTATCGTTAATTCAAATGTATCTTTGGTTAATTAATTTAAAATTATTTGAAATAAGTGAAAGTTTTTTACATTTTATTTTAACATAAATAATTTTTAAAGGCATTTAAATCTGTTTAATATTGTAATTGTAAGTTATAATTTGATGTAATGAAAAACAGTATTGAGTTCATTATATAATAAAATTAATGAAAATATATGCAATTTTAATTGAATTAAAATGTAAATAATGGCATTTTGAATGAATAAATAAACACATTTAATTTAAGTGTGTTTAATGTTAATTTACGTTTATTTCATTTTATGTAATAAAAATAGTATTGAATTTATTTGTATTAATTTTATAATCTATAAAAACAAAAGTAAAAAAAAATCATTTTTAATTTAATTAAAATAATTCATTATTCATTATGAATAATTATAATTATTATTCATTTCGAATATTTTAGTTAGTTTTGAATTAATAAAAATGGTTAATTTAAATGTATTTAACTTAAATATATTTCACTTTAATGAATGTATTTTTATTAAATTAATTTTATCATTTAGAATAATTGAATTTAAACAATAAATATCCTATTTATATTTAATGAAATACATTAACATTCAACACATTTCATTTAAATTTAATTTGTTAATTTATTAAATTTTATTTAACGAACATGTTACTTAGTTATTAATAGTTAATTTAAATGCATTTAATTTTAATTTATTTAATTTTAATCAATGTATTTTTATTTAATTGATTTTATAATTTAGAATTAATAAAATAATTGAATTTAAACAATACATATCCTATTTATATTTAATTAAATGCATAAACATTAAACACATTTAATTTTAATTTAGGTTTATTTAATTTTATGTAAAGAAATTTTTTTTTCGCTATTAATAATTCATTTAAATATATTTAATTAAAAAATATTTAATTTTAATGAATGTATTTTTATTTAATTTATTTTATGATTTATAAACAATTGAATACAAATAATTGAATTTAAAAAATAAATATTCCATTCATAATTTAATAATGTAATTTCATATAATAGTTAACTTTAAATTTTATTACAATGAGAATTTATAAAATTTATTTAAATTACATTTTATTTATATTTAATAATAAAAAAATGGCAAACAACAGATATTAGCCTTAAGCTGTAAGATTGATACTGTAAGGTAAATTTTGTTCTTAACAGTGTTTAATTTAAATGAATATAATTATTTAGCTCATGAAATTTCATTTGAATTTAATTAATATATTATACATTTATATTGAATTAAATTTTAATTGAATTTAATAAATTACATTAAAGTTGAATAAATGCACGAGACTTAATAATAAGAATAGTTTTCAGTTGCATTAAAGTTAAATGGTGTTTAAAATAAAAATATTTATTTAAAAAATAAAATTTAAATTACATTTAATATTTAATCTTACTTTGAGAATTTTAATTGATTTAAATATGCAATTCATTTTATTTAAATGTAATAAAAAAGGTGACTAATTAATAATACCAACTGGCAAACAACAGGTATTAGTGTTCAGTTGTGTGTTGAGAAGATAAATAATGTTCTGTAAGCATTTGATTAAAGAAAAAAGCTGGAATCACAAAAACCGAGACGTGTGAAATGCCAGTAATTATGAGGGAGTGACTATGAGAGTTCACAGCAGGTTACGTCGCACCATCAGCCCTATAACAGCACCGTCAGCCCTCTCTCCCTCTCCACAACACATCTCTCCTCCCTCTCGCTCCCTCCGTCTCAGCCCTCACTCCCGCTCAAGTTGACTTCAGAAAGCGAGATCGTGCTCACGGTTAGCGTACGGCGCTATGGCTCAGAGTCAAAGCTGCTCTAAGGGCATGGGCGCATATTACTGCCTCGTTCGCAGGAGGTTCAAGAGAAGGCGCAAAAAACGATCTGAACGCAAAGGTAAACATTTGTCTTTTCACATTAAACCTAAATCACTTTGAGTCGCTCTGGATCAAAGTTCTTAGATAAATGTTCAAACACCTGTAAACGTTTAGTCGTAAACATTTGTGTGAACGTTTAATCGCAAATGCTTATGTTTACGTAACGGTTTGTCTTTTGTTTGAAACATGTTTTTTTTTCTTCTAATTTTCTTTTATTTGTTTGATTAACTTTGAACTGGAATCTACAAAAGACTCAACTAAATGGTTTATTGACTTTTTTTGTATTTTGAGTAGATTTAACTTCTGTTTGCGCAAATTGTGTGTTAGTATTAGTATTGTTTGCAATGCTTTTGTTTGCGATTTATGAACGCCAATATGTAGTTAAACAAGGTTTATGATCTTGGAAAACCTGAAAATGTTTTGCGATTTTGAACAGTAATGATATATAAAGTATTTAATCTTAAAATTAGGATTTTTTTGTTAATAATGCACAGCAAACATAATATTTAGAGTTGAGTATACTTGATTTATATAGGCGTCAATAACAGTGCAAATAAAAGTCGAGCTGGGTTCATTGTTTACTTTTTTGATTTAATAAAAATATATTTGTAAATGTATTTAGTTGTATTTATTAAATTTATTTTAGAATTTATAAAAATATTTTATTAGAATGAATATTTACATTTTCATAATATAATAGAAATTTTATACATTTTATTCATTTAATATATAGTGTCATTTTAAATGTAGTTATTAATATTTAATCTCTTTACAATTAACATTTTAATTAAATGTTTTTTTATATCCATTACCTTAAAAAAAATTCAATCTTAGCCATTGAAAAGTAAATTTTCCCATATGTAAAATATTTATTTACATTTTTATTTAACAAAATTGTTTAATTTAAACATGTTTAATGTTTATTTAAATACATTTAATTTTATGTAATGAAAAATAGAACTTAATTCATTTTTATTATTTTAATTTATAATAAAATGAATAAAAATGCAGTTTTTTATTTGAATTAAACATGTAAAATAATAAAATATATTATTATTTACCTTTTGATTTACTAAATGTTAATTTCAATGTATTTAATTTTTAATTTGAATTAAAACATTTTACATATTTATTATTTACCTTTTGATTTAGTAAAGATATTTAATCTAACTGTATTTATTTAATTTATTTTATAATTGATAATAAATAAAAATAATTAAATTAAATTAATAAATGTTTTATTTACATTTTAATAATAAAACCATATTTTAAATTAATTTATTTCAATTTAATTAATCATGTCATTTTTAATTTACTTTAAATACAATCTAATGTACTGTGTGTATATAATATATAATTATAATATATTATATACAATCTAATGTACTTTATATGTAGCATATAATATATAATGATAAAAAATACATTGTATTTAAATGTAATAAAGGGATTATTAATAATAATGATGATAATAATAATATAAAAAGGTGAACAACAGATATTAGTCTTCAAATGCATGTTGATAATGTAAAGTAAATGTTATAAAAATTTTATTTATTTAAATGTATATAATTATGTATTTAATGAAATGTCTTAATTTAAATAATCTAAAATGTTTTGAATGAGAATTTTAATTAATTTAAATAAAATGGAAATTGTATTCAATTTAATAAAAGGTATATATAATTAGTATTTTTGTTTTATATTATAGATTCTAAATATTTTTTACAAAAATTATAAAATTATGATGGAATTGGTGAAAAGTGTATATATAATTTATTATTTTTATTTTATATAAAAGATACATTTTTTATTTGATTGAACGAGACCTTTATAATTTTAATAACTTTAATAATCTAATGGAATGGAAAGCTGGAAATTCTAATGGAAAATGTTCCATAGTAAATGTTCCTTTAGTCCTTTGGACAAAAGGTTTGTGTGTTGTTGCAGTCAGTGATAATATGAAGTGTCAGACTGAATTCTTACATACTAGTTGTTGCGTTATAGCGACTGTTATTTTGGTCTACGACTTGTCCTTACTCAAGGTTCGTAACGGCTCGTACTGCGCTTCTCTCTCTCTCTCTCTCTCTCTCTCTCTTTCTGAGTGTGTTGTCAGTGCTGAAGGCAGCAGATAGCAGGTTCAATTCAGACAGCTCCTCATGTGTGAAGTTTAATCCGTCTCATTAGAACGGCCACTTCACGCCGCTAATCTCTCTCCATGGTTACGCCGCCAATCCAGTCCAGCGCTGCCGCCAGTCCAAAGATGAGCAATTGAGTTAGCGTTCAGATAAAAGATTATATCATTCACTTGTTTAGTGAACAGATAACCTTTTAATTCCCCTTCACTTCAGCAGGTGCGTGATGCTCTGATGGACACACGACATACCTGCTAATTTGTAGCTCGCGGTCTCTTGATATTCCTGGATGGAGATCTTGATAAGCAGTTGTTTTAGTATAATACAAACTTTCAGTCTTAGTATGATCCTCCCAACCTCTGCGCTTCAGTAATTAGTTTTGCAGCTTTCTAGTCAATGGGAATCGCAAGCAGTGTATATAATAATAATAATAATAATAATAAAAATAATAATAATGTATTATTAATATAAAATTATTTTTAAAAAATGATATATTTATATTTAATGTTGTAGTTATAATATTAAATATAAAAAATAATTATTACATTTTAGTATTTATTATTATATTTATATATATATATTATTATTTTTTTTTTATTGTTTCCAGATTAATTCCTTTGAACAAGTCCTTATCAACAACAATAATATTTTTTATATTGTTTTATCTATTTTCTAGATGGTGATGATGATAATAATCACAATAACAATAATAATCATCAAGTTATTATATCTATATTATTATTTTCAGATTTCAAGTCCTTAATAATAATAATAATAATAAATGTAAATAGAAAAAATTTAATAGAGCTAAATTTTAACTATATATATATATATATATATATATATATATATATATATATTTATATATAAACTATATATTTATATATAACTATATATTTATTTATATAATGATTTTTATTATTTATATTTGCAATACTATTATTATTGTTATTGTTGTTATACTACTACTACTACTTCTATTTTCAGATTCCTTTGAACAAGTTAATAATAAATAAATAAATGTAAATTGAATATATAAAGCAAACAGAAAAAATTAAATAATTATTAATCTAAAATAATAAATATTACAATTTATATATATATATATATATATATATATATATAATGTTTATAATAATATTATAATATATATTATCTATAAAATTATCTATAATTTCCAATATATATGCTTTTATATTTATAATAATATAAGATATTTATATTTATTGTTATAATTATAATATATATTCATAATATTTATTATTATATTTTAATATTTATTATTATATCATTGTTTGTTCTTTTTTTAATATTATTTATATTTATTATTGTTTTTATTTTCAGATCGATTCCAAGTTCAATTCCTTAATAATAACAATAATAATAATAATATTGATAATAATAAATAATATAAATAGAAAAAAATGAATATAATTATTCATATAACATTAATAAATGTTAAAATTATATGTAGTATATTTGATCTATAATAACATATCTATAATTTCATCTATATATTATTTTACATTATTAATAATAATATTATAACATTTTTATATTTAATGTTATATTAAATATTTGTAATAATTATTAGTATACATTTTACATTACATGTTACATTATATAATTTTATATTATTTTGTAATATATTTAGATTGTTATTTTCAGATTGATTTCTTTAAACAAGTGCAATTCCTTAACCTTTACTATTATTATTATTATTATTATTATTATTATTAGTTTGTTATGTTATATTATATTATTATTATTATTATTATTATTATTGTTATTGTTATTATTATTATTTTTTCTGATTGATTTCTTTGAACAGGTCTGATCCTTAACATTTACAATTTTTTTTGTATTTTTTATATTATATTATTATTATTATTATTGTTGTTGTTGTTGTTGTTGCTATTATTATTTAATTTAAAGTCAAATTCCTTAACAATTCTTTAAATTTTTTGAGTGATTATTAGTGAAAATTATTAGAAAACAAAGCCTGTTTATGAAAAATTATGGAAATGTAATATATTTCAGCATGTCTTTTTTTTAATCTAAAGGCAAATTGAATTGATAAGTGCAATGGTAATTTTTTGCAAAACAAATAGATCATTTTACATTTGTTATATCTACTAAAATATTTATATATTAATATATTGCATCTTTTGAATAAAAAGTTCTTAACTTCTTCCAAAAATGCGAAGATGTGAAGAAAATCAGTCGACCGCTGTCTAGGAATAAGTCTGCATTGGTAAATAATCCTCAAGCGAGGATTACAAACTGAAAATATACATAAAAAAGCGCCAAGTTATTTCCTTTTGGATGCCCGCTTGAAAATATTGAATTTTGAACAGAAATGGGCCACAGCAAATTAGATAAACATGGTTACTTAAGCGTTTCCACACCCTGTGCCGTCGTCTCTCATGCTCAAACATGGAGATAAAAAAACCCATTTCCTCCAGACCAAGAGTAGTGGAGTGAAGTCCCAGGGGACGGACTGTGTGAGTTTAATCTACTGGAGGGGGGGAATAAATTCAGCATTAGCTCAAGCGGTTCAGGTTTGACCAGCCGAAACCGAGAGCGTGTCCAGCCCACCTGTCTCCTCCTCTCACTTTCACTCTCTCTCCCTGTTTTTTTTTTTTTCCTTCTGATGGACTCAGCGATATAGATCCGTCTCAGTGGCATGTGGTCTGGTCTGGAGCTTTGCTGATAAAGTGTGTTATCTGTCCCACCTGTTCTCACCCGTAACATCAATGGCACCTGTGTTTGCTCCTTTAGACGCTCCTTCATGTGTTAGGGATAATGGGGGCTTTTCACAGTTTTAGAAGTTTGCTTCTAGCTCAAACAAGTTGTGTTGTTTACTCGCCCTCATGTCGCTCCAAACCTGCAGGACACAAAAGTAGATATTTAGAACAATCTTACAGTGGAAGTCAATGTGGTCCAAAACGACATAACATTGGACACCATTCTCTGAGTCCATTTTTCTAGCTCTGTGTTTCAGTTCATGTATGTTAAATGATGAAATCGCTTGATTGGCTTATCAAATTGACACGCAGCCCTGCCGCCGCCCGCCGAGTCCCTACGGAGTAGACACTAAACGGATGCTGTCATAAAAATTTTACAGGTCCTGTGGTGAAGACATGGCGGTACTGGCAGCTGCTAATTGTCTGAAAGATGGCAAGCTTTATTTGATCAACTCTGAAGCTAAAGCCTGTGACCGGCTGTTAGCATTGTGCACCCTGAGAGTTCGTAGAGACCGAGACACATTTGCAAAGCTGAGCTCACAATATAATGGTAGTAATGTTGTTAGATAAAGGGATAGTTTAGGTAAAAATGAAATTCAGTATTAAATTACTCATCTTCATGTTGTTTCCAAAGCATGGAAGAGAAGAAATTGTTGAATAAAGTTGTTTTCTACGTGCACTAATGTAACAAGCTATTTTAACGATGTCCTTACTACATTTCTGGGTTATTTGAACGTGTCAGTTGTGTTGCTGTCTATGCAGGGTCAGAAAGCTTTCGGATTTCATCTTAATTTGTGTTCCCAAGATGAACGAAGGTCTTATGGATTTAATGACAGATTTTTCATTTTTGGCTGAACTATCTCTTAAAAAATGTGTATACATTTTGTAGTAACTGGTATTATGATTTTTAAATGTAATATATTGGTTTGTCACTAATATATATTTTTTCCCTACAGGGATCATCAGCAAAACAATGAATGAAGGTAGGCAGAAAAACGTCTGTTATGTTAGTTGAGTTCTCATGTGTTGTAAACCAATCTCTGTTAAAGTAGATCCTTTTAATCTGCATTTTGTTTTTGAAAGAAACTGTGGCCATAAAAGTGGTCTTTAAAATAAAACAGACTGCCTTTTGGTGACTTCAAACTGTATAATACAGATTTTTAGTGACCCCGGTCATTGTAAAATAGGGGTTGAACGATATGTGTTTTTCTGATGCCGATACAGATTATTACAGATTAAGCAGACCAATAACCGATATTTTGAAATTGATATATATGTCTGGTGTAAAAATGAAAATTAATGTCAAAATTAAGAATAGCAAGGGCTCTGACAAAAACTTTCTTTAAATTATTTTATCGGCATATCTATCGGTTTTGAAAATGACGCTAACCATAAAAATGCTTAATATCGTCACAGATATTGTAAAGTATGTCTATGTAAGTCTTAATAATGACAATTTTTTTGTGTTGCATAGAAAAAATATGCAGGTTTGCAACAACATGAGTAAATTGTTTTCTGTTTTTTTTTATTGTTAATTTATTTTTTATTTACTTATTTATTTATTTTTGGTCAAATTTTAGAATCAATATAATGTAAGTCGATAGGTAACCAAATGCAACTGCCTTCCATTTTTCAAACTGAGTTCTTTTTTTTTTTTTAGCTTTAGTCTATTTCACACTGTTGGTGTGTGTGTGTGTGTGTGTGTGTGTGTGTTAAGAATAAAAGTTAAGAATAACAAGAGCTCTGACAAAAACTTTCTTTAAATGCTTTTGAATTATTTTATCAGCATATCGGTTTTGAAAATGAGGTACTGATAACCATAAAAATGCTTAATACCAGCACAGATAGTCGTCTAGGCTAATAATCTATCAACCCCTATTGTAAAAAATAACAATTAATGTCAAAATTAAGAATAGCAAGGGCTCTGTCAAAAACTCTTTAAATTATTTTATTTGCAAATCGGTTTTGAAAATGACGATAACCTTATAACCATAAAAATGCTTAATGTCGTCACCGATAATCGGTCAAGTCCTATTGTATAGTATACAAGTCTTATTACTGACACATTTTTGTGTTGCATAGAGTAGAATACAAGTTTCTACTCAAGGAAACCATTTTCACCTTGAATAAACATTGACAATTTTCAAATAGAAAAGTTAATGGTTTTCAAACAGGTTTCCTAAATGCTGTCAATGTCCGTTATTGGTCAGCCAAACAGATAGCCAAGCACCAAACTCACAGCATTGGTCGAGCCAATGTTGGACAGATCAGGATCTTAAAGGAGAAGTCCGGTGTGATATTGACCTAAAGTGTGTTGAATCATCATACCAAGTGTGAACGTACCTTGCATATCTCATCTCGGCTTGTGCCCTGAAATCTGGGGATAGTTAGCCGATGCTAACAACAGGTTGTCAATGAGAGTGAATAGGGCATCGGAATAGCCATGTAAATAAATCACTGTTTTATGCCATTTACGAGGCACAAAGTAGCTCCACACTTCATTGGTAGACTTCCAAGGGCCCTGACATTTAAAACGAGACATTGAGAACTCAGAAAAAGCACCGGTAGTTTATTTACAAGAAGATTTATACAGACAGTACCTGGAAGAAATTTAGCGGCTGCCGCCATCTTGAATTTAGTCACGATAAGTCGAGTGTCGAATGTCAGGGCCCTTGGAAGTCTACCAATGAAGTGTGGAGCTACTTTGTGCCTCGTAAATGGCATAAAACAGTTATTTATTTACATGGCTTCTCCGATGCCCGATTCACTCTCATTGACAACCTGTTGTGAGCATCGGCTAACTGACCCCAGATTTCGGACTGCAGGACACAAACCGAGATGAGATATTCAAGGTACGTTCACACTTGGTATCATGATTCAATACACTTTAGGTCAATATCACACCGGACTTCTCCTTTAAAGGAGAAGTTTACTTCCAGAATAAAAAATGAAAAACATTCCAGGATTTTTCTCCACATAGTGGAGGGGCAATGGGATGAAGGTCCAAATTGCAGTTTCAGCGCAGCTTCAAAGAGCTGTATACGATCTCAGCCAAGGAATAAGGGTCTTATCTAGTGAAACAAGTGGCCATTTTCTTGAAAAATTATTTTTTATTGTATTAGAAAATGTTTCATGTTTGCAACAAAAGTAATATTGTTTTTTTATTTTATTTTTTATTTACTTATTTATTTTCAGTCAAATTTTAGACTCAGTATAATATAACTCAACAGGTAACCAAATGCAATCTTTCAAACTGAGTCAATTGTTTATGTTTTGTCTATCACACTGTTGGTGTGTGTGTGTGTGTGTGTGTGTGTGTGTGTGTGTGTGTGTGTGTGTGTGTTTGTATGTGTTAAAAATAACAATTAAGAATAACAAGAGCTCTGACAAAAACGTTCTTTAAATCATTTTCAATTATTTTATCAGCAAATTTTATCAGTTTTGAAAATGAGATACCAATAACCATAAAAATGCTTAATATCGGCACAGATAATATGCCAGGCTGATATTTTGTCAACCCCTATTGTAAAGTATCTTGTAGTCATCACTAGTGTGAGCAAATAGAAAAGCTGGGTGTTTTCAGACAGGTTTTCTGAGCACTGTCCTTGTCCGTTAATGGTCAGCCAAACAGATAGCCATGCCCCAAACTCACAGCATTGGTCGAGCCAATGTTGGACAGATCAGGATCTTAAAGGATTAGTTACTCACCCCTGTGTCATCAAAAATTTTCATGTCTTTCTTTCTTCTTTTCTATTTGGTCACACTAGGGATGCAGAAATTACAAGGTTTTACTCAAAGAAACCATTTTCACCTTGAATCAACACTGCAAGATATTTTACAATAGGAGTTGATTGATGAACGCCCTGGCCAATTATTGGTGCCGATATTCAGCAATTTTATGGTTATCGTTATCAGTCATTTTCACAACTGAATTGTGATAAAAAATAATTTAAAGACATGAACATCTTGGATCACATGGGGGTATGTAAATTATCAGGAAATGTTCATTTTGGCATAACTTTTAAAACCACAAAAATAAGTTTGCATTTCTGTTTGGCGACAGCTCTGTTAGTTGCGCTTACCTTTAATCCAAGAAAACATGAAGTACTTGTGGACCGTAATACCTTATAGGCTGACACCGAAAGTTTGTTTCTTTGCTTTTGCTGACACTTGGAAAGAATCAGGTCGAAATGTCTTTTTTCTATCTGCACAGCACTTGCACACAAATGCCTTCCTCTATCCCAGGGGTTTTCAAAGTCTAAGACAGTGGGCCTCCCTTTTGACACAACTTACCCATTGGCGCCCCCCCCCCCCAACACATATATAAACACACAGAAAAATGTCAGACTGTTAACTCACTTTTATCATTATTTGTGTTAACATGAAAAGTGCAATTATTCACAGAGTAATAACAATAAAAACTTCACTTTGAGAGACTATTCTGAGAGGCCATATTAAGTGAATCTGAACCATAACAATAAAATCTGAACTTTAACAAGAAAGGTTTTCAGACTTTATTAACCAAAAATGATAAAGTAGTTTGTCGTGTCTGTTTGTTGGGCTGCACAGTTCAGACAAATGTTGTTTTTAATCAATATAAATCTGATTATTTTAATTACTAAACATTAAATTACTAAACATTAAAACTAAACAGTATTTACTGTTAATGATTATTTATTTGACAGACAACTGCAGCATGACCTGTTAACATGCAGGATGCCTAACTATAAATGTTCAGAAAGGTATAAGGATTTATTCCAAAATAAGTTATGATTAAAAATCTGACAAAAAAAAAAAAAAAAATCATATGCATTCACTGAGGGAGTGAAAAAAAAAAAAAACTCTACACTGGAGGAAAAAAACTTAGAGAAAAGTATTATTATTCCTATTTTGACCCAAAATAAGGTGT
>NC_133367.1:20531652-20614693 GCF_049309525.1 Garra rufa | reverse complement strand
TATCTTAAAATGTCCAACTGGATATGTGCAAAAAAAAACTTTCAAGCAACAACCAGAGTTTATCAGGAAAACTGCTAAGGTAACAATACGTTTTGTTTTATCACTTTTGTTTTCATTTATGATAATATTATTATGAAATATTATATTATGTAATATTAACATTTTTTGAATATATATATATATATATATATATATATATATATATATATATATATATATATATATATATATATATATATAATAAAATATCAACAAGGAAAGCATGTACTAGTTAATAACGTATAAAGTTATTAAAGACTATGGGTGAGACTTCCGGTTCATTAGCCGCATATAGGGAACTAACGAGAAGAACAACTGCAGTAAATAGTAAAACTGTTTGCACTACAAATTAGTGTGCTCATAATTAAGATACCACATTAAAATAATATTGTAAGACACACTAATTTGCAATATTAAGCAGCAAATCGAGCTGTTTTGTACAGCTAAAAATAGCTAGATGCAGATGAGATGGAAGCCAGATCCATTGTAGGCGACGACAAAAGGCGGGAAACGTGAGTAAAACACTGTTTCTGAATAAGAAATATGATTACACTCTATATAAAAGATTATCTGATTAAAAATTTGCCAAATATATGCCATATAGCAATCCCTGAGGCGAATTTCCTGAGGTGAAATCTTGCCTCTGAAAAAACTATTTTTCAACAGAGCCAAAGTTATACAAATGTATTCATTCATTTGTAATACTTACGTTTGTTTGAATTCTTACATTTGTTTCTACATTTCATGTGTTTTTTTCATGTTTTTAAAAGATTATTTATTAATGATGAAGCCACACCCACAAATTGCGAAGCTACTCGTACCACAGGACAACACTGGGCGGGAAACGTGAGTAAAACACTGTTTCTGAATAAGAAATACGATTATACGTTATATAAAAGATTATCTGATTAAAAATAGGCCAAATATGAAAACGTAACAGAGGTGAAATCGGTCTTGCCTCTGAAAAAACACATCATCAACAGAGCCACAGTTTGTATTCTTACATTTGTTTCTACATTTCATGTGTTTGTTTTTTTTTTTCATGTATTTAAAACAATATTCATTAATGATGAAGCCACACCCACAAATCGTGAATAGTTGTACTGAAGGACAACACTGGGCGGGAAACGTGAGTAAAACACTGTTTCTGAATAAGAAATATTATTCCACCCTATATAAAAGATTATCCGACTAAAAATATGATAAATATGATTTTCTCAACAAGAAAAACATACCATAGCACAATCCCGAGGCGAAAATTGTCTTTCCTGAGGCAAAATAGGTCTTGCCTTTGGTCAACAGTGCCAAAGTTATCACAACTAATAATGATGATATACAATAAATTTGAATTAATATCAGATCTCCTTCAAAAAGGGAATGTAAAAATTAGCTATTTTAAGTAGGGTGGTTGCAGGTAAAGTGGGCCGTTTAAGCTTGATTGTACTGTGCTCAATGGGTTTACTTAACACTTTCAGAGCATAACAATGGTTTTCTCTAAATGATAAAATTGTTTTGGTTGATGCAATATGACACCAATTATTTTTGGCATAAACGAAAAATCTATCATTGTGGTCCAGGGTCACATTTGTTGTTACTTATGTTATAGTCACAGGTTTAATTTATTGTAGAGTTCATTTTTTATCAATATTCTGATTTTAAGATTTAATGGCAACACAACATTTCACATTTTCACTTTCAGTTGTTTGGAATTTAACACACAAATTGAGATGTAGATTTACACTTGATCTATTTTATTCATAACCTGTAGGTTGTTAAATATGTTTGTCTGATAATAATCATATGTTTTTAGTTAAGATGAAGAAAAATTTTTGATAAATAAAGGATTGGCCCACTTTACCTGAAAAGAAATTTGTCTGGTGTGCGTGGCCTCAAAATGTTTATTGGTATATATCTTGCGAATAACACCTGGACCTTAAAAGTTAACAAAAGTAATAAAGAAAAGAAAAAAACATCTAGGTATCTAAATTAAACATTTAAAAAAAAGTAGCCCATTTTACCTGCAATCACCCTACTATTTTTAATAAAAATAAACAATAAAGATAAATATTTGTGATATAATATTCTTGACAAGAAAAACCTACCATATCACAATCCCTGAGGCAAAAATTTTATTTCCTAAGGCGAAATAGGTCTTGCCTTTGAAAATACTATCCTCAACTGTACCAACGTTATTACATTTATAATGATAATATAAAATCATAATGAATAAATATCAGGTTTCCTTCAAACAGAGAATGTAAAAACTGTTATGTCCTATTTTAAGTACTTTTTTGTATTATTTGTTAATTTACTAATTCATTCTTCCATAGTTAATTGATTACTTTTGTATTTTTACAGTTCCTGATGTTTTTTTGTTTTTTTTATAGTTTCCATGATGACTATTTCTTGGTAAAACTCTGCTACTCAAGTTGGATTCTACACTCTTAGAAAGAAGCACCCCAGCAAGCAATTTTTGGTCTGAAAGACGTCTATTAGCCGTGAAAACACAGCCCAGACGTCTAGGCTAAAACAAGTTTGTATTTGGGCTGTCAGTGAAAATTTAATAGACATCTAAACATATCCCAATATTAGACTAGTAATCAATTAAAAAATGAAAAATGAAAAAAATAAACAATAAAACCTTGTAAACGCTGCTGAGTTTGCATACAGGATGGAATATCGTACATCTAACTAGTTATTTAGCCAAAAAATGGCATGCAACCAAATTCAAGGTTATTTGGGCTGGAAGTGGGTTACACATAGCCGGACTATATCGGGTTTATAGTTAACCCAGATGGTGAAATGACGACTATTGCTTGCTGGCACGTTTCTTCATCTCAACATGTTGAGCGGGTAGGTCACGTTTTCAGCACCAGGTGAAAGATTCACGTTGATGCTCTGTTAACTCAGGTAAGGTGCTCCGGTGTCTGTTCTTCCATCTGTTGACGTTAAAAGGCCCGGAAGGTCCATTAAGTAGTTTAATGGCGGCAAATCGAACAAATAAACGAGCTGTGACAAATGAAACGAGTTGCAGAGGTTTCTGGATTAAAGACACTGGCCAATCAATATGTTATCACAACAGTGTAGGCCAACTCATTCGGCATCGATTCGGTGTAACACATCTAGAGCTCGACTAAAGCCAGATACTTGAATCCAACCACTTTGTTTTATACATTGCTGTAGCACTTTGAAGTGAAATATACAGTTGAAGTCAAACACTCACTGATACTTCAGTAGAAAACACAACGCATGAAGAGCCAGGGGGTGAAAACTTTTGGAATTTGAAGATCAGGGTAAATTTAACTTATTTTGTCTTCAGGGAAACATGTAAGTATCTTCTGTAGCTTCTGAAGGGCCGTACTAAATGAAAACAATATGACATTTAGGCAAAATAAGAAAAATGTACACATTCTGTTCAAAAGTTTTCACCCCCTGGCTCTTAATGCATTCTGTTTCTTTCTGAAGCATCAGTGAGCGTTTGAACCTTCTGTAATAGTTGCATACGAGTCCCTCAGTTGTCCTCGGGGTGAAAAGATGGATCTCAAAATCATACAGTCATTGCTGGAAAGGGTTCAAATACGCAAAAATGCTGAAAAACCAAAGAATTTGTGGGAGTTTTCTTACTCGGGTCAGTACTAAATAAAAAATAACATGCATTTTGTATAATCCCTCTTATTTTGGTAAAATAAATAACAGATTCTGCAAGGTGTGTGCAAACTTTTGACTTCAACTGTATATCTATAAACCCAAGTTTTATTGTTTGTGAATTTTAACTAGTATCAGTTTAGTTCTGTGAAATACACTTGCATGTTTACTTGAGGCAAAAGGAACAAGAAATACAAGATGTCCATCAAAAATTGAACTTTGTGTGCTTTGTCCGAGGTGTAGGTCGTAAGTACTTGAGGCAATTTTCTTTGAGGTAAAATGCTTTCATCCGAAAGCTCCTGTTTTTTTCGCAACATTTCAAATCGTCTTATCTCGCTTTGGCAATTTGAAGCAACCAAAACAACCGACGTGTTGTGCCCTCACACAATGCCTTGAAATTACGCTTAACAAAAACAGTTTAAGTGGAGTGAAACGCACATCTATGACTCCAACGACAAGGGCAGAAAGAGCGCCGCTTTTCTCTTTTACACACTTCACCTTCTGAAAGGCAATTTGGAGATAAAGGTTGAAGCCGGAAACCATGAAAGGCGTCTAACGCTAATCCTGCCTCACCTTGAGTCTGATCGAACTCTGAAAATCATCCGCAAATCTCTCGTTTCTTCCCTAAACCGTAAATACATCCGCGCGGTTTCGCAAAACGGAGGGCAGCTTTCTTCTTCTTCTCGCACTGGAAGTTCTCTGAAGTTAAAGATGGTGCTGACAGATGGTGGAAGTTTTTAAAGTTTTGATGGCCGATAAGGTTACTTTATTTTGTTTGTTCAGGTTTCTGTGAAGCACAGAGATGAGGCAAATCCATGGCCAGGATTATCTTCTGCTTTCTCACCTTGCACAGGTGTGGAGAGCTGATATGGCCCCAAACCCACATGCTCCTGATGCAACATGGGAAGATGCGGGACAGCTGTGCGAGAGAAGCCACAGGTTTGCAGATTATCAGAAACCATTCCTGTACTTTCATACGAATAGGAGAGGAAAGAAATGAACTGCTTGAGAATATTCCTCTGAAAAGTCTTGTCTGAACTTTAGTTTAAGATATATATAGTGGTGTTGTCAATTGATAAAAAAAACGATTAATAACACATTTTTTTCTGAAATTAATTGCGATTAATCACACCTAACATAGTTTTAAAATATACTTTTATACTGCGATAAGTTCACATTCAGTCTTCAAATTAATGTAGATACAATAAAGACATTATGTTAAATATATATATTTTTTAATGACTGAAGGCGAGTATGACTGATACTAATATTACTTGAGTACTACAAAAGTACTTGAGTCCATTTTCTTTGAGGTTAAATGCTTTTATCCAAAATCTCCTGACGTTTTTTCCCCACGCTTCAAATCAGCTTTGCCAATTTGAAACTACCATTATGTGTTCTCACACAACGCCTGACTGTAAAGTGATGATTTGACGCTTTAAATGTATTTTTGTGTAATCAGGTTGATTACGTCATATGAAATAATATTGTTGACACCACCCTACAAAGGTCTGATGGAGTAATCAATCCCCCCCAAAAGATACCAATAAATATAGCTACTAGTGCTGTCAATTGATTAAAAAAAACCTAATTAATCACACATTTTTTCTGAAATTAATTGCGATTAATCGTGATTAAATCACAGCTAACATTAAACTTTTCTACTGCAATAATTTCACATTTAATCTTCAAATTAATGTAGAAACAACATAAAGACAGTATATTTTTAATATTTGTTAAATATTTTTAAGGTGAGTTGTATCACTGATAACTAAATTACTGATGTCCAAGATTTCGGTCATAAGTACTTGAGTCAATTTTCTTTGAGGTAAAATGCTTTCATCCAAAATCAGTTTTATTTTCCACATTTCAAATCATCTTATATTGCTAGGCCAATTTGAAGTAACCAAAACAACCAATATGTTGTGCTCTCACGCAGTGTCTGACTGTAAAAAGATGATTTGACGCTTAAAACGTACTTTGGCGTAATCAGGTTGATGATATGAAATAATATTGTTGACACCACCCTACAAAGTTTTAGTGGAGTAATCAATGCCCCTCAAAAGATACCAATAAATATAGCTACTAGTGCTGTCAATTGATTAAAAAAACCTAATTAATCACACATTTTTTCTGAAATTAATTGCGATTAATCGTGATTAAATCACACCTAACATTAAACTTTTCTACTGCAATAATTTCACACTTAATCTTCAAATTAATGTAGAAACAACATAAAGACAGTATATTTTTAATATTTGTTAAGTATTTTTAAGGTGAGTTTTATAAGGTGAGTATCACTGATAACTAAATTACTGATGTCCGAGATTTCTGTCGTAAGTACTTGAGTCAATTTTCTTTGAGGTAAAATGCTTTCATCCAAAATCAGTTTTTTTCCACATTTCAAATAATCTTATATTGCTAGGCCAATTTGAAGTAACCAAAACAACCAATATGTTGTGCTCTCACGCAGTGTCTGACTGTAAAAAGATGATTTGACGCTTAAACCGCTTAAAACGTACTTTGGCGTAATCAGGTTGATGATATGAAATAATATTGTTGACACCACCCTACAAAGTTTTAGTGGAGTAATCAATGCCCCTCAAAAGATACCAATAAATATAGCTACTAGTGCTGTCAATTGATTAAAAAATTCTAATTAAAAGTTATTATTCACACTTTTTCTGAAATTAATTGCGATTAATCGTGATTAATCACACCTAACATGTTTTAAAATATACTTTTATACTGCAATAATTTCACATTTAATTTAGAAACAACATGCAGACTATTTTTAATATTTGTTAAATATTTTTTTTGTGACTGAAGGTGAGTATCACTGATACCAATATTATTGATATTATACATATCCAAGATTTTGGTTCTAAGTGCGTGAGTCAGTTTTCTTTGAGCTGAATTGCTTTCATCCGAAATCTTTTGACGATCTTTTGCTAAACACAAAGCGGACAAATAATATGCTAACTGATTAAAGATTAAGTTTCGTAAACATGTTTTTATTTCTTGCTTTTAACATTTCATGGCAGTTTTCCATAGCTGCTTTAAATGTTTACGAAATTACTGTAATTAATTAATCTTCATATCAATATTTGTAAACAAATGTAAACATTTGTAAAAATTCAGTGTCCACGAACATCGTAAACTATTGGAAATTCACAAAAATTTGTTGCAAGCCTCTAAACATGGAGCAGGATACAAGCATGTTTTTAGACGTTCTGTGGAGAAACAAAGGCTTCAGCCCTCAAAACTGATAAATGGTAATGTAAAAAGAGAAAAAAAGAGGAAACACTCTAGAATGCGAATTAAAGGAGTCACAGATAAAAGCACTTTAGCCGAAAGTGCCATTGTTCAAAGACCAATCCGCCACAACGAGCCTGCGAGCCCAGATAAACACAATTTCACTCTAGTCAGTGCGATTACCACACCGCTAATCGCTTCATTTCGCATGTCGCTATTGCGGGTAAACAAAAGGTCATAATTTGGGGGAATCAGAATTCCAGAAACGAATCCACTTGAACCTCTTTTGTTCTTAAGAACGCAGAGAATACTGATAATGTGTTTTTAATCCCTCACCAAGTCTATTAAATTCTTTGGGTATTTAAACTTTCAAGCTTTCAAAAGTCAGCCCAATTGCACAAAATACAATTCACAAGTAAAACTTCCAGGATTACAGGAGAAGCGCGTTGCAATTACGTTTGTTTGGGAAACGTTAGAAAACAAAAAAGTTTGACAGACCAAAATCAGAACACTGTGAACATTTTATTTTCTTACAAGTACAGTTCCTTTTATCCTTTTCCTCTCATGTGAAAAGTCATGCAACTTTCTGATTCCGGCCCGGCAGAACCAGTTCAAACCCAATCCGTGCGGGACTCTAGTTCAGACAACAAAGAGCATCCTCAATTGCAGAACAAAGGGAATTTTTCCAGGACAAGTTCTCGACATATCTAGGTTGAGTTTTAGAGTTTACAATGATTCTAGAGCTCGTGCTGAGCTGAGTTAAACAAAATAATAAAACCTGGTCCCAAATGTTGCTCTCAATTCTTTGAGGACACATTTTAGTGACGTAATGCAGCATAGACTCTCTTCTGTGCAAAAGTGTGCACTGTGGTTACAAAGCACTCTTAAAAAACATAAAATATTGAACAGGACATCCTACTTGTCGGACACATGCAAACAAAAGCACAACTCCACATAAAACAAGACCAAAGTAAACAATATGAAATCTAAAGCAGTTTTCTGGAATCTGTAACATTGTAAATTAGTATTTACATAATTACAATCATTGAAAAATGTCTGACGATCAAATCTAACTTAACTTAGTTTTCTGATGATACAGTTCAGTCTTTATTGTTTCCGATAAAATTGCATCACCTTCTTAACGTTAAACACGAAACTGGATGACGGAAATCAATGGGATCAATTACTGTAGCTCAGTTTGTGTTGATTACAGTGTAATCAGACTTTAACCATTAATATGTTTTTAAAATACGGAAAAAAAGCACAAATGTCTGGGCACACCAAAACTTCTCCAGGGTCCCAAAACCCCCTCAGACCCAACAGTGTTAAACAGAAAACTAAAATGGCAAATTTACAATTGGAAAGTGATTCTAGACATAAAAAACCCCCAAACAAACAACAAACACTGGGTTTTGACTTTACCCAAAACTGGGTTTAGCTTGTCGGGTCATTTTGTTGGGTTATTTTTAGCTACGCATATTGGTCAATTACTGATATTTGCCTACATATGTAACTATCGGTGTTACTAGACATATTTAAACAGCTAATTATGTCCAATCAATCAAAAGTCAACAAAACTCTTTAACTGAATAAAGGGGCTTTCGCACCGGAGAAACCTTATTATAGGAACTAGGAACGTATTTAGTTCTAGGAAATACATTTGGAGGAACTAAATTAGCTCCTACATTCACATTTATAAATGCCGCAAATAAACAGTGTTGGGGCAATAATGCAAGTTACGTAATAATATTACTTTTTCCAAGTAACTAGTAAAGTAACGCATTACTTTTGAATTAGTTACTCCCCCCCCCCCCCATTTCTCTCCTGTCCCCATGTTGAGAGAAATTGTGAGTAAGATGTTACTTTAGTTCTAGAATAAATGTGAACATGCATTAATTCATCTCACTCACTAAAAAAAAACAGATGAAGTATTCCCTTAAAAATGAATAAAAACAGTGAAATTCAAAGCAAACCTGCAATAATTAAATATGTTAAATAATACAAATATCCGTTATGTATTTAATCCCATTTGATTGACCAATGTCTTTGCTGCCAACCTTCAGTGATCCAATTCATCCATACTAATAAGCAAAAATTACTCAAAGTAATCTAACATTTGTTTTCCCTTTTTTTTTATTGCTGAAGAGTTTTTGAACAGCTGTGAATCTGCCCAGATTTACAAAGTAACGCAAAAGTAACATAACACATTACTTTCCATAAAAAGTAATGTAATAAGTTACTTTTTTAGGGAGTAACTCAATATTGTAATGCATTACTTTTAAAAGTAACTTTCCCCAGCACTGCAAATAAAGATATGTGTCGAATGCAACCTGGAAAACTGCCCAAGAGGGAAATTGGTTCTCTCAGAACTACCCTGCTGACATCTCTGGCTTGTTAATAGCACTTAATTTTAATTATCGCAGCTCGACTGTTAAGCACCTTAAGTTAGCTAAATGTCGAAAAGATGCTATCGAGAATAAAATTATTCAATTGTACTCTAAGTTACGTAATGTATATTAGGGTGTTTAAAATGTGGCTGAAAGCACAGTACCACCATCGGTACTAGTTAAATACTCAAGTTATCTTCAAATGGGCCAGATTTACTAACAGCTTGCGTCAGTGCAAACCATCAGGATTTGTCAGGATTTACTAAAGGCAGTGAAGAATTTGCGCTGAAAAGGCGTGGACACAGTTTTCTTGTGGCTGACCTTATTTAATATGCATTTGTAAGAGTTGCCCTTTTGAGACGTAAAATTTATAGGGAGGAGAGTATTAAAATGAATCACGCAATGAAATTTACTAACGTTTGCGCTCGTCAAAGTACTGGTATGTGCGGCAATATTTAAAGCCAAAACAGGCAGTAATTTACACTGCTCTTGGTCATTATGGAAATGATCCGGCTGCACCTGCATTTTTTAATGCGCGCAATGTCAGAATTTTCCTCTCCCATTGGCAGTTTTATAGAATTGCGCTCTGAAGCTAATTTAGTAAATCTGGCCAGTTGTGTATTTTTGCGCAACGAAGCTGCTGGTTTATAGCAACCATAATATAGATCGGTTTGTCTCCTGTTCTGAGAGAAAACTTTCTGTGGGGAACCTCCTTGGTAAAATTAAAGGATTAGTTCACTTCCAGAATAAAAACTTCCTGCTAATTTACTCATCCCCATGTCATCTAAGATGTTCATGTCTTTCTTTCTTCAGTCGAAAAGAAATTAAGGTTTTGGAGGGAAAACATTCCAGGATCAACGGGTTGAAATTGCCGTTTCAATGCAGCTTCAAAGGGCTCTAACTGATCCCAGCCAAAGTATAAGGGTCTTGCCTAGCAAAATGTTTAGCCATTTAAAAAAAATTAAAATGTATATATATTTTTTAACCACAAATGCTTCCTCACTCATAACTGAATCATGCAAAAGACCCGCAGTTAGTGTGTCATCTGTGTAATTTGGTTTAAAAAGGTAGGGTCGGGCGAAAAACCTTGTTTTCTCTTCCAACTTCAAAATCATCTGTCATCGTTGCTTTACCCTTTTTTTTGGCAAGGCCGTTTGACTTTCTTTGCACACTTGCTTGGTAAATACTTTAGGTCGGTACTTTTTGCCTACATCTTGTGTGCGTGATTACGTAATGCGTGAGGTTGAACTAGTGCAAGAAGAGCATTTGTGGTTAAGAAGTTTATAAATTTGTATTTATTTTAGAAAATTTTTTAAAGTTTTGCTAGATAAGATCCTAATGCCTTGGCTGGGAGCATGTAGAGTCCTTAGAAGCTGCATTGAAACTGCAATTTAGACATTCAACCCATTGGCCACCACAGAAGTCCACTATATGGAGAAAAATCCTGGAATGCTCTCCTCAAAAACCTTCATTTCTTTTCGACTGAAAAAAGAAAGACATGAACATCTTGGATGACATTGGGGTGAGTTAATTATAAGGATTTTTTTATTCTGGAAGCAAATGAATCCTTTAAGGTTAGTTAAGACAGTCACCTAATATAGTGGGATATCGCAGAAGAGTAGAAATCAAATTCTATTATAATATGTATGCAATTATAGACACAATTTAACATCATTCTGAGGTAAAATTAAGCCAGAATTAATTAGCGCAGAATTTTAGCGCAAGGTCTTGTCCAAATTTTACCCAGCGCCAAGTTTTCAGCTGGGTTCTTTTTCATATTCTGAGTGAACACAGTGTTTTTAACAGATAAAAGAAAGCAAGCAACTCTCAGAAATAACCGAGGTGAAAAATAACGACTATGGAGGTTAGATTAAAACCTTGCATTCCATGTAAATGTACAAAAGATCTCTTGCCGACAGTTTCTTTCTCTTATCTTAAGAAGTAAGGGAAAACTGGTCTTGTTCGATGGGTTTTTCAACCCATGCGCCGAATCCCGCTTTGTAGAAAGCTTTGAAGAGAGTCTGTTTGGCCGTGTGATACTCCTCCGCTGCTTGTTTGGCCTCGTGGTAGGAGCCTGGCCGAGATCCTTGGATTCGCAGTTTTTCACTGAGCTGAAAGGGGTAAAAGAATATTTAACATAGTTAGCACATTTATCAAAAATTAAACCATTTTGATTTATCCAATGAACTACCGTTCTACCTTTACAGAATGCTTTACCTTGGCATGCAGAGAGACCCAGCGAGTATAGAGGGCATGTTTGCAAAGGTGAGATGGTCTTCCAAGATCATCTTTTCCTGTGGTGGCATTAATGATCTCCAAGCCTTGATCTCCGACTGTCCAGTTGACGCTAAAGTTGGGAGCTTTTCCAGGTTGCCTTGCTTCGGTGTTACTGATACCTGCAGATGAGGAGAAAACAGACGAGGTTGGGCAAAGAGCTGAGAAAACATACAATTAGTTGTTCATTTGAGATGTTTACCACTAAGAAGAGGTCTGTTGATGGCGAACGGCTTGGGCAGATCATCCATCTCAGCGATGCGCTGGTACATGGCTCTAGAAAGATGGTCAGCGTGGTATAGACTTCCCAAAATCAAACTGGAGAAATATATGGGCTCTGTGAAGTAACTTAGAAGAGACCCCTGCACTCCGATCACGTTCCATCTAGGAAAGGAAAAAGAAGTACAGGTGTGCACCTGGTGAACCTTGTTGACTTGTTGGTTGCAAGTGGTACAATGGAGTCGCCCCCTGTGGACATACTGTACAGCAAGATACTTATGCTGCAGTACTATGAAGGAATAAAACAACATCCTGATTTCAAGAGACCGTGCTCGCACACCACCATATTTACAGCAGCCATTGAAATTATCGAAAAAATAACACCTGGGATCTATAATCTCAATCAGTGATTTCTCCTAAGCCTTCGGAATGATTTTTTTTTCCAAAGGTGATGCATGAGATCCGAGCTCTCGAAAAGCCTCGGCTCACAGCTGGATGATAACGACCGCGTTTAACTGGAGTGGGTTTCTTGGCATCCGATGCGAGGCGCGCGGATAGTGTTTGCGGCAGCAGGCTTCCCTCAGCGGGACGGCTGTTTTTTGGAGACCATAATCAGAGCCCTAATCAGGGGCCCAATGCCCCTGCTCCAGGGAGCCCCCCGCTCTGGAGAGAGCTGAAGTGATTGGGGTTTCAGAGCCAAGAAGACAGCCAATCAGCTGCTTTCTGAGTGCCGCTGGATGCAGGCGACGGAATGCTAACGAGGGGGACTCGTTAAAGGTGGAGGGGTGTGGGCACAAGGAAAAAAACAAGACGGTCATAAGAAGCATTCGACATCGAGCAGATCAAGGAGAGGTGTCAACACAAAAGTGGGCCACCTGATATCAGCAGGTTTTTTTTCTCGAAAAGAATCATCAATTAAAGCTTCCCTCATGTTTCACTCTGAAATGTGGTGTTACAAAAAAGGAAACAAAACCCTATTTACATTCAAGACAAACTTTGATTTGAATAAACATTGAAATACATTGAAAATACATTTTTCATGCATGGAATTATACATACAATGAATTACAAATGTCCACTTTAAAATATCTGCTTTAAAGCAAATTAAAGGATTAGTTCACTTCCAGAATAAGAATTTCCTGATAATTTACTCCTATGTCATCCAAGTATCTTTCTTTCTTCAGTTGAAAAGAAATTAAGGTTTTTGAGGAAAACATGCCATGATTTTTCTCCATGTAGTGGAATTGAATGGGATCAGCTGGCTGAAAGTGCAAATTGCTGCTTCAATGCAGATTATAAAGATCTCAGCGGAGAAATAAGAGTCTTATCTAGTGAAACGATCAGTTATTTTCTAAAAAATAAAATAAAAATGCATACTTTTTTTAACCACAAATGCTCATCTTGCACTAGCTCTGCATTGCCATCAACCTTTCCAATGTCACTGCGTAATGTGTGAGGCCAAGCTAATCCAAAATGTTTTTTTTTTTTTTTTTAGAAAATGACAGATCGTTTCGCTAGATAAGAGTGTTATTCCTTGGCTGAGATCATGTAGAGCCCTTTGAAGCTGCATTGAAACTGCAATTTGGACCTTTAACCCATTCATCCCCATTGAAGTCCACTATATGGAGAAAAATACTGGAATGTTTTCCTCAAAAACCTTAATCTCTTGTCAACTGATGAAAGAAAGACACAAACATCTTGGATGACATAGCGGTGAGTAAATAATCAGGAAGTCATCTACTGATAGCATCATACCTGGCGATCTTGTCACTACATGACATGGTTAGCAGTCGTTCTCCCTGCAACACTCCATCCCAGGTCTGAATGGTGTTACTCGTACGAACGGGTATTGTCCCTTCCCCAGACTCAATCTTGGTTCGCAGTTGTCCACGGGCCTTGCGGTTTGGATGCCGGTCGCCCTGATCTAGAAAGAGCGAGCTACAATTTTAGTTTACTGTGACATTCGAAAGCAAAATGAGCAAATCATCCATGATCCATCTGTCATGGATTCACTCGTTTTACATACCCTCGGCACCAGCCTCATGAGGGGAGAAGATCCGGGCGTCTCCACAGGGCGACGTGCTGATATACAGATGGAACTGAATATCGTCTTTTAGCCGGTAGCCATGTTCGCTACACCATCTGAATATGGATTTCTCATGTTCCTCAGTGTTGTCGCTAGAGAAAACACACACACACACACACACTTGTGAGATCTTTGATGTCAACGGAGACCATTAAGAGGGCTTTGAAATGTCTATAATTGAAAATAGGTCCTTGGCCTGACAACCATCTCATCAAATCTGTCATTTATTATTTCACTGTGAATAAAGGCCGTGTCTAATTGATTACACGCACATTTCCATGTCCATTCATGCTAATCGGCATCTGGGAAATTGATACTGGGAAATCTTCTATATCCAAAGGCTAGTGTGAATGGTTTGTCAATTCTTAACAACTATAAAATAAATGGCTAATTTTCACCCAGAGCTATGGTTCAGTACAGTACACAATTATTTCTGTTTTTAATTTCAGAAGTTTTTTGGGACCCTTTCATTGAGCTACCTAGCACAGTAGTCCGGTACCTAAAGGGTGGAGCTAGACTCACTGCAGAACGCTGATTGGTTGACAGAGAATCGTCAGTTATGCATGCTACAAGGGGAATGACAACACAAGTGGAATGAAGCCCTTGTTTGCCAGCCCCCTTATCCCTGGCCTGCCCCCCATCCCAGGCCTGGCCCCCAAGTTTGGTTTCTGTCAACTGTCCTATCAAAATAAAGGCAAAAATAAGCCAAAATTTATCTGAAACAAAATAGTATGATTAAAAATATATAACTGTAGTATAATAAGTCGTAATAGATATGGACCTTTCCCAATTACACCACCACCCCACCTGCCCCTATCCCAGGCCTGGCTCCCTATCCCCTGCCTGTGTGTGTGTGTGTGTGTGTGTGTGTGTGTGTGTGTGTGTGTGTGTGTGTGTGTGTGTGTGTGTGTGTGTGTGTGTGTGTGTGTGTGTGTGTGTGTGTGAATGGAAAAAAAGTTACACTATTTGAAGTTTCATGTGCATTTGACTTGTTTATGGAGGACTCTTATTGCTCTAAGATTCTAAAATATCAGTCATTGGTCTCGATCATTGAGAACTTTGGGTACAAATGCCATCTTATTGTGCTGGTGTTTGGTAGTCTAGGTCAGTCATTCCCAAAGGCGGGGTCCCGACCCACAAGTGGGTCGCGGGAGATTTTGTATGGGTCGCCAAGTCGAGCACTATTTCTCAGTGCGCTATATACTTTTGATTAAAATTTATATGTGTAGTTCACCTATTAGCCGCACGAGGGAGCTCGTCGTTTTCTTCTGCTTTCTTTTTTTGTTGTTGTTCTTTAGCTGCGCTCTGCATCGCCTGTTTCATACTCCATCTGCAGTGCGTATGCGTTGCGTATTTTTTTCCCCACCCATGTTAACGGATTGGAGCGTTCACACTGCACGCGGTTGCTGTCCGGCAGTGCGTCCCAGAAGCAGTGCGTTTGCAGCAGAGCAGCGATCTTTTCGGCAGAGTCTATTTTTTTGCTGTGCTGCATGTGCTGAATTAAAGTGACAGCGCATTGTTCGCTGTAAAAATGAACATGTATTGACACGAAAATGTCCCATAAATGCATATAAATGAAGTCCACTGTTTCACAGTCAACACGTGGCTTTTTGGCTAGGTTTAAAATAAGGATAAGTGCAGTTTTAAAGAAAAAGGCAACATAATACGTGCACTTGATCAGGTAGAAAAGTTCTTTAAAGGATTGTTTTTAATAAAGATTTAGTGCGAAAGAAAAGCATGAGAGCCGACTGTTTCTGTCTGTGGTAAGTTTTAATTAAAATATTTTTGACAGTCCAATTTCAATTAGAAAAGGAAGCTATAACCTCCCTATGTTGTGTTTAAATGTGTTGCAACTTGCTTGAGCAACTTAATATACAAATCTAGAAGTCAAGTGCATTGAATAATACGTTGTTTTTTATTGAGTTTAAACGTGAATATGTCTGTTATTGTATTAGTTTACTGTGATAAAAGAGGATCACAACGCTGAAAAATCACTTTTGGATTTGAAATCAAAATAACAGATAAATATTGTGTTTGTGGTAAACAGCATTTTCTGCAAATCTGCATTTTACTTAAAAAAAATGTGCTTTGTCAAATATCTGTATCTCTTTTAAATAGTTAAGTGGAAGCATGACCTTAAAAATGGTCATACATATTTTGTTAATGCATAAATTATCTTCGTGATATATGAACTATATGGGCCTAATGTTTATTGGGTCACAAGGATTTATCGACTTTAAAATGTGGGTCCCCAGAAAAAAAGTTTGGGAAACACTGGTCTAGGTCATGTACATAGGCTGGCGATTCGTGGACTTTGTATTGGGGGGATTTCTAAAACAAGGGCCAAACAGTTGGCAAAGTACTGTTCAATCTCAGCAACTATAGGGAGCATGTTTGTTTGGAAGAGGCGATGTTTCCTGTACCCTTAGAACAGGTTTAATCCATAACAATGTGCTGATCTGTTTTAATCTGTTGGATTATTTAAAAAAAAAATTTGATCCCTAATGAAATTTGACTTGTAATGTGTGATCAAATAAAGTATGTAAAATGTGTATATATATATATATATATACATAAATGCAAAAAAAATATATATATATCTGAAAAAAAAAGTATGATTGAAAATATAGAACTGTAGAATTATAAGCCGTAAAAGATACGTGTATGTTTCTCACCTGAGGAAGTATTCCAGCTGACTGTACAGGTATCTAATGAGGGAGCGACGTGCGATGATCTCAGCATGGCAGTCGTTAAGGGCCAGTCCTCGATCACTCATGTACTCCCCATTTATACACTTGGTTCCAGTGGTGACGCAAATCACCTGAGCATCCTTCACATCAGTACCTGATAAAACGGTTGACGTGATTGAGCCAAATAGTACATGTGCCTGTTTCAACGTTCCAGTCATAAGCATGCATTGTGCTTACCAGTAGTCATGACAACACCCGCAAGGACTTTCCGCCGTGCATGTGGGGACGTGAAGTTATCTGTCAGCTCGCTGAACTTCTCCACAACTAAACGAGAGACAGAGTCCGCGAGGACCTGGGGAACACACAACCGTAACTGTGCAAACATCGTTATGGAATAAATTCCAAGGATACATTTTAAAGAGAGAACATGTATCCATTTGAAAACGGTTGATGAAATGGCAAATGCTCAAACACAAAAGCAATGAATTGCTTGACTGATGCAGACCTTTTACTAAAAGATCTCTTTAAACAGAAAGGTGATGCGCTTTCCTGTTTTAGAAGTGCTCCTGTATCTGATTTTAATTAAGATTCTGTTTATTCTCTTCGGTTGTTATCAAGGGGGAATGGGAGGGATTATGAACAGGATTAACTAATGTGTAAATAATGCCGTGTACACTGGAGCACCGATTAAAGGTTTAATGCTTGAGTTCATTTGAAATCCAGCTGAAACGTTCGTGTGTAGGTTCTCATTTAATTAAAATTGTTAAATGAAGACTGGCAGGAGCTTTACAAAGGACAAATGACGGTTAAGCAAAGCTACCGAAGCATAACATTTAATCGCATTAAAATTGCTTTTTCAATATCAAGCTTGATAAAATGCGAGACATATAGAAATGAACAGAATTAACTTATGACGTAGTCCATCATGTTCATCGTAGCCTAAACTTAGCCCACCATAGGAGGTAATTTTGACTAAACAATGATCATTTACACAATGGCCACAGTTAAAGGGATAGTTCACCCAAAACTGAAAATTCTGACATTGAAGCAGTAGTTCACTTTCAGAACAAAAATTTACAGATAATGTACTCACCCCCTTGTCATCCAAGATTTTCATGTCTTTCTTTTCTCAGTCGTAAAGAAAATGTGTTTTTTGAGGAAAACATTTCAGGATGTCTCTCCATATAATGGACTTCTATGGTGCCCCCGAGTTTGAACAGTTCAAATGCAGCTTTAAAGGGCTCTAAATGATCCCAACCAAGAAAGAAGGGTCTTATCTGGCTAAACGATCGGTTATTTTCTCAAAACATTTACAACTTATATACATTTTATATACTTTTTTAGATGTCCATTATATGGAGAGAAATCCTGAAATGTTTTCCTCAAAAACACCATTTCTTTACGACTGAAGAAAGAAAGACATGAAAATCTTGGATGACAAGGTGGTGAGTACATTATCTGTAAATTTTTGTTCTGAAAGTGAACTACTCCTTTAATTACTCACCCTCATGTCGTTCTAAACCTGTTAAGACCTTTGTTCAAGATAAGATATTTTTGATAAAATTCAAGAGCTTTCTGATCCTGCATAGGCAGCAATGGTACTATCACGTTCAAGGCCTAGAAAGGTAGTAACGACATTGTTAAAATAGTCTTTGTAACATCAGTGGTTCAACCTTAACTTTATGAAGCTACGAGTATAGATAGACAGCAATGTAATGGAAAGCTCTTGGATTTCATTAAAAATATCTTAATTTGTGTTCTAAAAATTTTCAATAAAAGGTCTTATAGGTTTGGAATAAAATGTGGGTGACTAATTAATGACAGAATTTTAATTTTTGGGTAAACTATCCTTTTAAAACCTACTGTTAGATTTAGGGAAAAAAATTGAGAATGTAGGTGAAAAAGGTACTAGGGTACACAGTTCTCACCTGAGGCAGGTGTAGCTGAAGTCCCTCTCTTGGAATTGGCTGTCGGGATGGCGTCTGGTCCAGTTGCATGTTAAAAAGTCCTGACAGTGCCGCTTGGGCTGCCCTCGCTTTCGCCAGCTTCTTATTCCGTCCGGAACCTTGGAACATCTGAGTATCTACGGTGACTGACATTATAAAGTTCTTGGCATGGCTTTCGCCGCTCTCAGCCACAAACTCATACTTCAGTCCCGGCCGAAGCTCATTTAGGATCATCACAGCATTTTTGCCACTGCCTGTAGGGGGCGTTGTGAGTGGAGGGGGTAGTGGGAGAGGAGGATGTGACCTGTTGTTGTTTTTCAGAGCCACGGGCAAAGGGTATTCGCTTAGGGAGCAGAGAGACCCATTGCTGCCGAGACTCAGGTAGAAGGGGTCGTCAGGCGGTGCGGGCGTCTCAAATCCATTAAACAGCATGTCTGGGAAATCAGCTTGATCTGAGGTGAAGTCTGCGTTAACGGTCAGGGTGCGACCCATCGCGAGGTGAGCTTCAGATGCATTGGGAAACTGAACGAAAGAGCGTAGTGCTTTTTCGGCCGCGTTCAGTTTGGCCTTCTTCTTCGTTGGGCCTGAGCCCTCAAATAACTGTCCGTTAACCTCAACGGTCATAACGAACACGGGTGCATGTACTGGTCCCGTCTGAGACAGGAGTTTGTACTGCAGTCCCGGTTTGATTTCGTTCAGCTGCATGAGAGCATTTTTCGGCAAGATCGGCCCTTGCGGTTTCCTGCGCTTCTTGGGCCGGAATTTGGAATGCCCGTGGCTTTTGTTGCCCTCTTCCAGAGGGCGTTTCCTGCTCGGTCCTCGAGCATTTCCATTGGCTATGTGAGGCCCTTCCCCAAGCAGGTTTTCTTTAACTTCCATGCTACACGAACCTGTGATGTCCAGAGAGAGTAACTTACAATGCCTTCGGTGCAGGACCTTGTAAATGCAAAATTTAGAGATTCTTTCATCTCTCTTTGTAACTGGATTGAAATGATACCATCCTAAGAGCAGGTTTAGTCTAAAACATTTAACATTAAGATGGTTTAAAAATATTAATTTTGTTTTCCAAAGAATTTTAGACACTTAGATTGAGAACAAATTGCCTTGCCAAACTTGAAGCACAAACTCTTTACGTATTTTCATTATTTCGATATTTATACAATTACTAGAAGAACTTTTTTTGTAAATATATATACATTTTCCTGTGAATCCAGATTTTTTTTTGCATCAAAATATTTTTTTACTGTATCCCTTACTACATTTTGTGTCGCTGGTTCACTGTTACTAAAGAACAATTGCAAACTACCAAAACAAGGAACATCATATCAACCAGTTGCCAAAGCTGATGGAAATGAGTGTAAATTCTCATTTATAACATCCTGCAGTAAAAGCTTGATAAGTTACTCCATTTGGTGCTCAGGAAATATAAATTAAAAGAGAGAGAACAGACAGACAGAAACAGGTGAAATAGACAGTGCTTCCAGAAAGAATCAATAGGGTCTTCCTAAATTCTGACTGGGAAGAACCGCCTGTTTGAAAGTAGAGTGCATACATGAAAATGTAAGCTTGAAATGCACTGCGAAACTGTAAAAAGTGTTTTCCACAGCATTGATCTCGGTTTCCGTCTACACTGAGCCTGTACCCACAAATAGCCGTCCTTCAACTTCTACAGCCATACTGAAAAGTGAATGAGTTGCTCCCATCTGAGACACCAAATTATACTCTGGTTGTTGTATCATCGTCATTTTAGCTGGACTAGACCTTGAAAAGTGGAGCGGACATGACTTAGGTTGTAGTTTCTATAGAACTGTTTTAGACCCTACTCTGAAGTAGGAGCTATTTTAAGGGGCTTTCACACCAGAGGATCTTTTTCATAGTTGGTAGAACTACTGGCTAGAAGTACCCGCATTTTTAACGTGTTTGCACCACAAGAAATCCCCTTTAATTCTCCCAAACTGAGTTCCTAGAGCTAAATACATTCTTAGGTTCTGCGGTCAAAAACATTAAAAA
The DNA here is from genome assembly GCF_049309525.1 of Garra rufa. Lineage (NCBI taxonomy): Eukaryota > Metazoa > Chordata > Actinopteri > Cypriniformes > Cyprinidae > Garra > Garra rufa. The sequence goes on along the minus strand of NC_133367.1, from coordinate 20,594,142 downwards.
GTGGTACTTCCACCAATAGTTCTAGGAACCATGAAAAGGTTCCTCCGGTGCGAAAGCTCCTATTAATGTGAATAAAAAACAAAAGGCAAAAGAGAGAGAAAGTGATATCGGAAGGTTTAGACCAGGGGTGCTCAAACTCTACCTCCAACCACACACCTGAACCAGCTAATCAAGCTCTTACTAGGCCTGCTAGAAACTTCCAGGCAGGTGTGTTGTGGCAAGTTGGAGCTAAACTCTGCAGGACACATGCCCTCCTGGACTAAGTTTGGGCACCCCTGGTTTAGACTGTGATGGGATCGTGAATTGAAGGTCAGTCTAAGGTGTAACCCATTCTTATCAGCTCAAAAACCCATTAGTGGACAAAAAATAAGCCAAAATCTGTGTGTTTTTGCTGCAGCTCTGGCCACTTTCCACCACAAGTCTCCACTTTAGTCCTGGTTGATGATCGTTTAGGATCATCACGTTATTTTTGGCAGGAGGAGGGTCATCAGGCAGTGCCCCAGGTTCACTGGGAATCTATAAAGCCTGCAAGCCATTTTGTGTACTTTGTTCTATCTTAGTCAGCAGTCATGGCCTAATGGTTACAGAGTCAGACTTGTAACCTGAAGGTTGCAGGTTTGAGTCTTAGTATCAGCAGGAATTGCCGGTAGGGGGAGTGAATGACCAGCACTCTCTTCCACCTTCAGTAACTACGACTGAGGTGCCCTTGAGCAAGGTACCAAACCCTGAGTTGCTCCCTTGGCACCAGGAGCAAAAAAATGGCTGCCCATTGTCCGTGTGTGTGTTCACTACTGTGTGTGTGCACTTGGATGGGTTAAACGAAGAGCACAAATTCAAAGTATGGGACGCCATACTTGGCCACATGTCACTTTCACTTTTCCACAGCATTTTTTCCTCACTAGCTGGTGTTTTCCTGTGACTCTTGGGCATCACTGTAGAACAATCATAGCCTTGATTGCCTTCCACCAAAGACCGTTTCATAACCTATTCCTCGTGACTCTCCAAGGGCTCCCGTCAGAAATCTGTCTAGGTTGTGGTTTACAACCATGTTAAACAAACTTACAATGCCCAGAGAGAGTAACTTTGTGTTTTGTTTCAGAAGCTTAAAACGTTATAACAATGACAGAAATAAACAGAGAGAGATCAACTGAAAAGATTGAAAATTGATAGGTATAGGAATCAATGGTCAGTCCTAAGGTACAACCCTATCTTCTTACCTTGCAAAATACACAGTTTGCAAGTCAGTAAACAAGGGGGGAAAAAAGCTCCACACGGGTTTTATGTTGGAGTGTGTGAGTTTATAATCCTCACCAGACTGAATCATCACACTCCAATTTCAGAGTTGTCAACAACCTTCACTTTTCCTCTGTGCTGTCTGTCTACAAATTGTCCTTCTGGGCACGGTGTTAACTTCCTAACCATGCCCCCCATAGACTCGAAGCATACTGTGGATTGTGCACTAGCTCAAAGGCAACAATCAGGTGGAAAACATGTAACAGGATCTCACTGATAGGGTGGAAAAAAGCAGAAGAGTGCAGAATTCAAGGTGGCTCACCAAATGCAAAATTTAAATTTGCAATCAAAAGTAGTCCAAAATATGTAAATAACAAATCTTTCAGGTGTTTTCTACTACATATTTCAGTAAGAGCTAACAAGTTAAGCTAAACAAGTCTTAATACACAGGGTTCCTATTAAAACATTGACTCGCAAGAAAAATATTTTCGTCTGCTCTGAATTTAAGATTAGAGTAATACGGAGAGAAAAATCTGACCAGGTTCTGAGGAGAAGTCTTCCATATTTTTGGCACCTTTCAATAACGCAAAAATTAGAACATTGTTGAAACTAAAATATTTCTTTGTTTTCCCATTTCCAAAGAGATGGAAAAACGACAGAACACTCACTCATGCGTTTCTCTTCATCCACATCCAGACTGCAGAACTTCTGCTGCCCCCTGGGCCGCCCACCGGCTCCAACTGCAGAGAGAAACAGAGGAAAGGACATTTAAAATTCATCTCCAATCATGATTTCTGCTTACTGAAGTCATCTGTTCCCACTTACACCCTCCGCCTGCTCCCTTAATGAGGCTAATTAACCAGCTTTAATGACGGGAGACAACTAATGTGCAGGTGCAATTATTGCCCAATTAAATGCTAACATTCCCCTAATGAATCAGTGAAAGAGACAGGCAGAGCACGCTTTGAGAAAACAGTCACTTTTAGCACTCACGCCTCAGCTCAAGAGTGAACAGAAGAAAGTTTAGAGGAATTAAAACGTCTTCTGGGGAGGAGCAGTTCGGTTTATTGGATCTTGAACATTCTTAAAAACTGAGTTACTTTACAATAACTTTTTGCTCAAAAAATCAAAAGAACATTTGATCTCATGCTTTGCTACACCTCTGCAGCAACACTTATGAAATCTTTTGAAACCAATATTGGCAGAAACAAAATAACTGAATCCAAAGGCAGGGAGATATGAAGCGTCTGTACGGATAGGCTTGAACGAGGATGCGGCCGTCAAGACGAGACTTTGAAGGGGCTGAGTGAAGTGGATACAGTCGATAAGAGACTCCATGATAAACAAGCCTGAGAAGCTCGATAAATCACGAAAGCTATTAAAGGCGAGTGACGCGCGCAGGCACTTCAACAGAAGCTTTTTAAAGCCAATATACCGACGCTCTAGACATCAACACCATTTTATTTCCTGTCATCTCAAGTTTTCAATCCTTCCAAAATGTCCCATTTGATGCTGGACCGAGCTAAGAAAATGTCTCAGGTGAACAAACATGAAATCAAAACCCCTTCCCTCTTAGAAACCATTATGAATGCAAGAACTGGAAAATGAGGTGTCGGGAGTTGGGATAAAATCACATATTCTGAATGCGAGATCTGTCCACATTTCACTCAGAGATAAGTGCACCTGCTCATTGATGGCGATCACCGATTGATGTTGACGGCGGTAAAACGCCATAAAAGAAGGGTTAGCTGTGGCGAACCTCATGAAAATGAAAGCCCGTGAGATAATAGGAGGCATTTCTCACAGTGTGACGCCTGGCACATTAGTGAGAGGTACTGATAAATTAGCCGACATCACTCACTGTTCAACATCTGCACACAGATCAACCTCACAGGATTGTTTTCATCAACCTCAGTTTTTCTTTGCACTTTAGTTGGGTCTTTAAAACTGGAGTCAAACTTGCTTGTGACTCTAAAACTGAACTTTCGGCTTGAACTCTTGAATGCTCTGCTCTCTTAACGGAGCGTTTAAGATGTCTGCTATTAGCTCAAGGCATTTCTGAGTTGAAATGACATCACAGACACCGTTAGCATGTTGGAAACTGCATTCGGTGCTTTAAAACAGCACGGGACGGTGCATTAAATGCCACTCTTGTTCAGCACCATGGAGAGCTGCGAGCTAAGAAGGATGAATTCAGGACCACGGAGAGCAGACGGCTTAGAATGCACAGCAGGTCTTTCTGAGTGAAGGCTAGATGTACGATCGTACGACGCAGCCTGAACGCGAGCAATAGCTCAGCTCTACGACCCTCCAGCTCATCAGGAAACACTATTGGAGTGAGAGAGAGAGTGAAAAAAGAAATGCAGAAAGGAATAGAAAGAGATCTGGATAGAGCAGGGGTTTTCAAAGTGTGGGGCGCGCCTCCCCAGGGGGGCGCCAGAGCATGTCAGGGGAGGCGCAGGGGAAAAAATATTATATATTAAAAATATACTTATTGATATTATATATATTTTTTATTGTATTTAAATGTTTTTTAAATTAAACGAAGCTAAAAAAAATATATATATAATGCGTCAAAAGCAAGAAAAACATTTCCACCCAGAAGGCTGTAGCTGTGAATTCACTTGTGTTTGGCAAGCCCGCCAATGCAGCTATATGTCCAGTGACGGCCCGTCCAACAGACGAATCCGGCGGTCGAGAGAATGTCAATTGGATTTTTAGGGGCGCTCGACTTGAAACGGCGCTGTGCAGAAAGGTACATGTTTAGAATCGAAGAGCTATATAGTGCAGACAGCTCTGCATGCTACGTTTAAATTTTAGCTCAGTGAAAACGCATGCATGGATTTTGCGTTGTTTTGAGTCTGTTTACAAACCCGTTGTCTATTGAGAACATTTTAATAACATGTTTTTGCTCCAAATTTATTTAGGTCGAGTGTTTGAAATAGCCTCCTTTTGAGATCTAATGTGGTTTTGCATCACAGAATAAGGCAAAATCATTATTTATATTGGCTAGTATTTTATAAATTGATAAAGGCTATTAATTAGCATGGCATTGCATCTATAGTTTATTCATATAAAAAATATCCGATATGGCTTGAAGAACAGAGATAACCCTTTTTTTCGTACAAACGTCTCTATTGGAGTTAAGTGTATACCTTTGTCCATATTAGTGATTTCTTGTATGAATGAAACATTATATTACATATATTATATTACATGTATATTAACACCTTATTTTGGGTCAAAATAGGAATAATAATACTTTTCTCTAAGTTTTTTTCCTCCAGTGTAGAGTTTTTTTTTTTTTTCACTCCCTCAGTGAATGCATATGATTTTTTTTTTTTTTTTTGTCAGATTTTTAATCATAACTTATTTTGGAATAAATCCTTATACCTTTCTGAACATTTATAGTTAGGCATCCTGCATGTTAACAGGTCATGCTGCAGTTGTCTGTCAAATAAATAATCATTAACAGTAAATACTGTTTAGTTTTAATGTTTAGTAATTTAATGTTTAGTAATTAAAATAATCAGATTTATATTGATTAAAAACAACATTTGTCTGAACTGTGCAGCCCAACAAACAGACACGACAAACTACTTTATCATTTTTGGTTAATAAAGTCTGAAAACCTTTCTTGTTAAAGTTCAGATTTTATTGTTATGGTTCAGATTCACTTAATATGGCCTCTCAGAATAGTCTCTCAAAGTGAAGTTTTTATTGTTATTACTCTGTGAATAATTGCACTTTTCATGTTAACACAAATAATGATAAAAGTGAGTTAACAGTCTGACATTTTTCTGTGTGTTTATATATGTGTTGGGGGGGGGGGGCGCCAATGGGTAAGTTGTGTCAAAAGGGAGGCCCACTGTCTTAGACTTTGAAAACCCCTGGGATAGAGGAAGGCATTTGTGTGCAAGTGCTGTGCAGATAGAAAAAAGACATTTCGACCTGATTCTTTCCAAGTGTCAGCAAAAGCAAAGAAACAAACTTTCGGTGTCAGCCTATAAGGTATTACGGTCCACAAGTACTTCATGTTTTCTTGGATTAAAGGTAAGCGCAACTAACAGAGCTGTCGCCAAACAGAAATGCAAACTTATTTTTGTGGTTTTAAAAGTTATGCCAAAATGAACATTTCCTGATAATTTACATACCCCCATGTGATCCAAGATGTTCATGTCTTTAAATTATTTTTTATCACAATTCAGTTGTGAAAATGACTGATAACGATAACCATAAAATTGCTGAATATCGGCACCAATAATTGGCCAGGGCGTTCATCAATCAACTCCTATTGTAAAATATCTTGCAGTGTTGATTCAAGGTGAAAATGGTTTCTTTGAGTAAAACCTTGTAATTTCTGCATCCCTAGTGTGACCAAATAGAAAAGAAGAAAGAAAGACATGAAAATTTTTGATGACACAGGGGTGAGTAACTAATCCTTTAAGATCCTGATCTGTCCAACATTGGCTCGACCAATGCTGTGAGTTTGGGGCATGGCTATCTGTTTGGCTGACCATTAACGGACAAGGACAGTGCTCAGAAAACCTGTCTGAAAACACCCAGCTTTTCTATTTGCTCACACTAGTGATGACTACAAGATACTTTACAATAGGGGTTGACAAAATATCAGCCTGGCATATTATCTGTGCCGATATTAAGCATTTTTATGGTTATTGGTATCTCATTTTCAAAACTGATAAAATTTGCTGATAAAATAATTGAAAATGATTTAAAGAACGTTTTTGTCAGAGCTCTTGTTATTCTTAATTGTTATTTTTAACACATACAAACACACACACACACACACACACACACACACACACACACACACACACACACACCAACAGTGTGATAGACAAAACATAAACAATTGACTCAGTTTGAAAGATTGCATTTGGTTACCTGTTGAGTTATATTATACTGAGTCTAAAATTTGACTGAAAATAAATAAGTAAATAAAAAATAAAATAAAAAAACAATATTACTTTTGTTGCAAACATGAAACATTTTCTAATACAATAAAAAATAATTTTTCAAGAAAATGGCCACTTGTTTCACTAGATAAGACCCTTATTCCTTGGCTGAGATCGTATACAGCTCTTTGAAGCTGCGCTGAAACTGCAATTTGGACCTTCATCCCATTGCCCCTCCACTATGTGGAGAAAAATCCTGGAATGTTTTTCATTTTTTATTCTGGAAGTAAACTTCTCCTTTAAGATCCTGATCTGTCCAACATTGGCTCGACCAATGCTGTGAGTTTGGTGCTTGGCTATCTGTTTGGCTGACCAATAACGGACATTGACAGCATTTAGGAAACCTGTTTGAAAACCATTAACTTTTCTATTTGAAAATTGTCAATGTTTATTCAAGGTGAAAATGGTTTCCTTGAGTAGAAACTTGTATTCTACTCTATGCAACACAAAAATGTGTCAGTAATAAGACTTGTATACTATACAATAGGACTTGACCGATTATCGGTGACGACATTAAGCATTTTTATGGTTATAAGGTTATCGTCATTTTCAAAACCGATTTGCAAATAAAATAATTTAAAGAGTTTTTGACAGAGCCCTTGCTATTCTTAATTTTGACATTAATTGTTATTTTTTACAATAGGGGTTGATAGATTATTAGCCTAGACGACTATCTGTGCTGGTATTAAGCATTTTTATGGTTATCAGTACCTCATTTTCAAAACCGATATGCTGATAAAATAATTCAAAAGCATTTAAAGAAAGTTTTTGTCAGAGCTCTTGTTATTCTTAACTTTTATTCTTAACACACACACACACACACACACACACACACCAACAGTGTGAAATAGACTAAAGCTAAAAAAAAAAAAAGAACTCAGTTTGAAAAATGGAAGGCAGTTGCATTTGGTTACCTATCGACTTACATTATATTGATTCTAAAATTTGACCAAAAATAAATAAATAAGTAAATAAAAAATAAATTAACAATAAAAAAAAACAGAAAACAATTTACTCATGTTGTTGCAAACCTGCATATTTTTTCTATGCAACACAAAAAAATTGTCATTATTAAGACTTACATAGACATACTTTACAATATCTGTGACGATATTAAGCATTTTTATGGTTAGCGTCATTTTCAAAACCGATAGATATGCCGATAAAATAATTTAAAGAAAGTTTTTGTCAGAGCCCTTGCTATTCTTAATTTTGACATTAATTTTCATTTTTACACCAGACATATATATCAATTTCAAAATATCGGTTATTGGTCTGCTTAATCTGTAATAATCTGTATCGGCATCAGAAAAACACATATCGTTCAACCCCTATTTTACAATGACCGGGGTCACTAAAAATCTGTATTATACAGTTTGAAGTCACCAAAAGGCAGTCTGTTTTATTTTAAAGACCACTTTTATGGCCACAGTTTCTTTCAAAAACAAAATGCAGATTAAAAGGATCTACTTTAACAGAGATTGGTTTACAACACATGAGAACTCAACTAACATAACAGACGTTTTTCTGCCTACCTTCATTCATTGTTTTGCTGATGATCCCTGTAGGGAAAAAATATATATTAGTGACAAACCAATATATTACATTTAAAAATCATAATACCAGTTACTACAAAATGTATACACATTTTTTAAGAGATAGTTCAGCCAAAAATGAAAAATCTGTCATTAAATCCATAAGACCTTCGTTCATCTTGGGAACACAAATTAAGATGAAATCCGAAAGCTTTCTGACCCTGCATAGACAGCAACACAACTGACACGTTCAAATAACCCAGAAATGTAGTAAGGACATCGTTAAAATAGCTTGTTACATTAGTGCACGTAGAAAACAACTTTATTCAACAATTTCTTCTCTTCCATGCTTTGGAAACAACATGAAGATGAGTAATTTAATACTGAATTTCATTTTTACCTAAACTATCCCTTTATCTAACAACATTACTACCATTATATTGTGAGCTCAGCTTTGCAAATGTGTCTCGGTCTCTACGAACTCTCAGGGTGCACAATGCTAACAGCCGGTCACAGGCTTTAGCTTCAGAGTTGATCAAATAAAGCTTGCCATCTTTCAGACAATTAGCAGCTGCCAGTACCGCCATGTCTTCACCACAGGACCTGTAAAATTTTTATGACAGCATCCGTTTAGTGTCTACTCCGTAGGGACTCGGCGGGCGGCGGCAGGGCTGCGTGTCAATTTGATAAGCCAATCAAGCGATTTCATCATTTAACATACATGAACTGAAACACAGAGCTAGAAAAATGGACTCAGAGAATGGTGTCCAATGTTATGTCGTTTTGGACCACATTGACTTCCACTGTAAGATTGTTCTAAATATCTACTTTTGTGTCCTGCAGGTTTGGAGCGACATGAGGGCGAGTAAACAACACAACTTGTTTGAGCTAGAAGCAAACTTCTAAAACTGTGAAAAGCCCCCATTATCCCTAACACATGAAGGAGCGTCTAAAGGAGCAAACACAGGTGCCATTGATGTTACGGGTGAGAACAGGTGGGACAGATAACACACTTTATCAGCAAAGCTCCAGACCAGACCACATGCCACTGAGACGGATCTATATCGCTGAGTCCATCAGAAGGAAAAAAAAAAAAACAGGGAGAGAGAGTGAAAGTGAGAGGAGGAGACAGGTGGGCTGGACACGCTCTCGGTTTCGGCTGGTCAAACCTGAACCGCTTGAGCTAATGCTGAATTTATTCCCCCCCTCCAGTAGATTAAACTCACACAGTCCGTCCCCTGGGACTTCACTCCACTACTCTTGGTCTGGAGGAAATGGGTTTTTTTATCTCCATGTTTGAGCATGAGAGACGACGGCACAGGGTGTGGAAACGCTTAAGTAACCATGTTTATCTAATTTGCTGTGGCCCATTTCTGTTCAAAATTCAATATTTTCAAGCGGGCATCCAAAAGGAAATAACTTGGCGCTTTTTTATGTATATTTTCAGTTTGTAATCCTCGCTTGAGGATTATTTACCAATGCAGACTTATTCCTAGACAGCGGTCGACTGATTTTCTTCACATCTTCGCATTTTTGGAAGAAGTTAAGAACTTTTTATTCAAAAGATGCAATATATTAATATATAAATATTTTAGTAGATATAACAAATGTAAAATGATCTATTTGTTTTGCAAAAAATTACCATTGCACTTATCAATTCAATTTGCCTTTAGATTAAAAAAAAGACATGCTGAAATATATTACATTTCCATAATTTTTCATAAACAGGCTTTGTTTTCTAATAATTTTCACTAATAATCACTCAAAAAATTTAAAGAATTGTTAAGGAATTTGACTTTAAATTAAATAATAATAGCAACAACAACAACAACAACAATAATAATAATAATAATATAATATAAAAAATACAAAAAAAATTGTAAATGTTAAGGATCAGACCTGTTCAAAGAAATCAATCAGAAAAAATAATAATAATAACAATAACAATAATAATAATAATAATAATAATAATATAATATAACATAACAAACTAATAATAATAATAATAATAATAATAATAATAGTAAAGGTTAAGGAATTGCACTTGTTTAAAGAAATCAATCTGAAAATAACAATCTAAATATATTACAAAATAATATAAAATTATATAATGTAACATGTAATGTAAAATGTATACTAATAATTATTACAAATATTTAATATAACATTAAATATAAAAATGTTATAATATTATTATTAATAATGTAAAATAATATATAGATGAAATTATAGATATGTTATTATAGATCAAATATACTACATATAATTTTAACATTTATTAATGTTATATGAATAATTATATTCATTTTTTTCTATTTATATTATTTATTATTATCAATATTATTATTATTATTGTTATTATTAAGGAATTGAACTTGGAATCGATCTGAAAATAAAAACAATAATAAATATAAATAATATTAAAAAAAGAACAAACAATGATATAATAATAAATATTAAAATATAATAATAAATATTATGAATATATATTATAATTATAACAATAAATATAAATATCTTATATTATTATAAATATAAAAGCATATATATTGGAAATTATAGATAATTTTATAGATAATATATATTATAATATTATTATAAACATTATATATATATATATATATATATATATATATAAATTGTAATATTTATTATTTTAGATTAATAATTATTTAATTTTTTCTGTTTGCTTTATATATTCAATTTACATTTATTTATTTATTATTAACTTGTTCAAAGGAATCTGAAAATAGAAGTAGTAGTAGTAGTATAACAACAATAACAATAATAATAGTATTGCAAATATAAATAATAAAAATCATTATATAAATAAATATATAGTTATATATAAATATATAGTTTATATATAAATATATATATATATATATATATATATATATATATATATATAGTTAAAATTTAGCTCTATTAAATTTTTTCTATTTACATTTATTATTATTATTATTATTAAGGACTTGAAATCTGAAAATAATAATATAGATATAATAACTTGATGATTATTATTGTTATTGTGATTATTATCATCATCACCATCTAGAAAATAGATAAAACAATATAAAAAATATTATTGTTGTTGATAAGGACTTGTTCAAAGGAATTAATCTGGAAACAATAAAAAAAAAATAATAATATATATATATAAATATAATAATAAATACTAAAATGTAATAATTATTTTTTATATTTAATATTATAACTACAACATTAAATATAAATATATCATTTTTTAAAAATAATTTTATATTAATAATACATTATTATTATTTTTATTATTATTATTATTATTATTATATACACTGCTTGCGATTCCCATTGACTAGAAAGCTGCAAAACTAATTACTGAAGCGCAGAGGTTGGGAGGATCATACTAAGACTGAAAGTTTGTATTATACTAAAACAACTGCTTATCAAGATCTCCATCCAGGAATATCAAGAGACCGCGAGCTACAAATTAGCAGGTATGTCGTGTGTCCATCAGAGCATCACGCACCTGCTGAAGTGAAGGGGAATTAAAAGGTTATCTGTTCACTAAACAAGTGAATGATATAATCTTTTATCTGAACGCTAACTCAATTGCTCATCTTTGGACTGGCGGCAGCGCTGGACTGGATTGGCGGCGTAACCATGGAGAGAGATTAGCGGCGTGAAGTGGCCGTTCTAATGAGACGGATTAAACTTCACACATGAGGAGCTGTCTGAATTGAACCTGCTATCTGCTGCCTTCAGCACTGACAACACACTCAGAAAGAGAGAGAGAGAGAGAGAGAGAGAGAGAAGCGCAGTACGAGCCGTTACGAACCTTGAGTAAGGACAAGTCGTAGACCAAAATAACAGTCGCTATAACGCAACAACTAGTATGTAAGAATTCAGTCTGACACTTCATATTATCACTGACTGCAACAACACACAAACCTTTTGTCCAAAGGACTAAAGGAACATTTACTATGGAACATTTTCCATTAGAATTTCCAGCTTTCCATTCCATTAGATTATTAAAGTTATTAAAATTATAAAGGTCTCGTTCAATCAAATAAAAAATGTATCTTTTATATAAAATAAAAATAATAAATTATATATACACTTTTCACCAATTCCATCATAATTTTATAATTTTTGTAAAAAATATTTAGAATCTATAATATAAAACAAAAATACTAATTATATATACCTTTTATTAAATTGAATACAATTTCCATTTTATTTAAATTAATTAAAATTCTCATTCAAAACATTTTAGATTATTTAAATTAAGACATTTCATTAAATACATAATTATATACATTTAAATAAATAAAATTTTTATAACATTTACTTTACATTATCAACATGCATTTGAAGACTAATATCTGTTGTTCACCTTTTTATATTATTATTATCATCATTATTATTAATAATCCCTTTATTACATTTAAATACAATGTATTTTTTATCATTATATATTATATGCTACATATAAAGTACATTAGATTGTATATAATATATTATAATTATATATTATATACACACAGTACATTAGATTGTATTTAAAGTAAATTAAAAATGACATGATTAATTAAATTGAAATAAATTAATTTAAAATATGGTTTTATTATTAAAATGTAAATAAAACATTTATTAATTTAATTTAATTATTTTTATTTATTATCAATTATAAAATAAATTAAATAAATACAATTTAATACAGTTAGATTAAATATCTTTACTAAATCAAAAGGTAAAATAATAAATATTTAAAATGTTTTAATTCAAATAAAAAATTAAATACATTGAAATGAACATTTAGTAAATCAAAAGGTAAATAATAATATATTTTATTATTTTACATGTTTAATTCAAATAAAAAACTGCATTTTTATTCATTTTATTATAAATTAAAATAATAAAAATGAATTAAGTACTATTTTTCATTACACAAAAAATAAAAGTATTTAAATAAACATTAAACATGTTTAAATTAAACAATTTTGTTAAATAAAAATGTAAATAAATATTTTATACATGGGAAAATGTACTTTTCAATGGCTAAGATTGAATTTTTTTAAAGTAAATAGATATAAAAAAACATTTAATTAAAATGTTAATTGAAAAGAGATTAAATATTAATAACTACATTTAAAATGACACTATATATTAAATGAATAAAATTTAATACATTTCTATTATATTATGAAAATTTTATTATTAATTCTAATAAAATATTTGTATAAATTCTAAAATAAATTTAATAAATACAACTAAATACATTTACAAATATATTTTTATTAAATCAAAAAAGTAAATAATGAACCCAGCTCGACTTTTATTTGCACTGTTATTGACGCCTATATAAATCAAGTATACTCAACTCTAAATATTATGTTTGCTGTGCATTATTAACAAAAAAATCCTAATTTTAAGATTAAATACTTTATATATCATTACTGTTCAAAATCGCAAAACATTTTCAGGTTTTCCAAGATCATAAACCTTGTTTAACTACATATTGGCGTTCATAGATCACAAACAAAAGCATTGCAAACAATACTAATACTAACACACAATTTGCGCAAACAGAAGTTAAATCTACTCAAAATACAAAAAAAGTCAATAAACCATTTAGTTGAGTCTTTTGTAGATTCCAGTTCAAAGTTAATCAAACAAATAAAAGAAAATTAGAAGAAGAAAAAAACATGTTTCAAACAAAAGACAAACCGTTACGTAAACATAAGCATTTGCGATTAAACGTTCACACAAATGTTTACGACTAAACGTTTACAGGTGTTTGAACATTTATCTAAGAACTTTGATCCAGAGCGACTCAAAGTGATTTAGGTTTAATGTGAAAAGACAAATGTTTACCTTTGCGTTCAGATCGTTTTTTGCGCCTTCTCTTGAACCTCCTGCGAACGAGGCAGTAATATGCGCCCATGCCCTTAGAGCAGCTTTGACTCTGAGCCATAGCGCCGTACGCTAACCGTGAGCACGATCTCGCTTTCTGAAGTCAACTTGAGCGGGAGTGAGGGCTGAGACGGAGGGAGCGAGAGGGAGGAGAGATGTGTTGTGGAGAGGGAGAGAGGGCTGACGGTGCTGTTATAGGGCTGATGGTGCGACGTAACCTGCTGTGAACTCTCATAGTCACTCCCTCATAATTACTGGCATTTCACACGTCTCGGTTTTTGTGATTCCAGCTTTTTTCTTTAATCAAATGCTTACAGAACATTATTTATCTTCTCAACACACAACTGAACACTAATACCTGTTGTTTGCCAGTTGGTATAATTAATTAGTCACCTTTTTATTACATTTAAATTAAATGAATTGCATATTTAAATCAATTAAAATTCTCAAAGTAAGATTAAATATTAAATGTAATTTAAATTTTATTTTTTAAATAAATATTTTTATTTTAAACACCATTTAACTTTAATGCAACTGAAAACTATTCTTATTATTAAGTCTCGTGCATTTATTCAACTTTAATGTAATTTATTAAATTCAATTAAAATTTAATTCAATATAAATGTATAATATATTAATTAAATTCAAATGAAATTCCATGAGCTAAATAATTATATTCATTTAAATTAAACACTACAGTATCAATCTTACAGCTTAAGGCTAATATCTGTTGTTTGCCATTTTTTAATTATTAAATATAAATAAAATGTAATTTAAATAAATTTTATAAATTCTCATTGTAATAAAATTTAAAGTAAACTATTATATGAAATTACATTATTAAATTATGAATGGAATATTTCTTTTTTTTTAAATTCAATTATTTGTATTCATTTGTTTATAAATCATAAAATAAATTAAATAAAAATACATTCATTAAAATTAAATATTTTTTAATTAAATATATTTAAATGAATTATTAATAACGACATACATTTTTCTTTACATAAAATTAAATAAACCTAAATGTGTTTAATGTTTATGCATTTAATTAAATATAAATAGGATATGTATTGTTTAAATTCAATTATTTTATTAATTCTAAATTATAAAATCAATTAAATAAAAATACATTGATTAAAATTAAATAAATTTAAATTAAATACATTTAAATGAACTATTAATAACTAAATAACATGTTCGTTATATAAAATTAAATAAATTAACAAATTAAATTAAAATGTGTTTAATGTTAATGTATTTGATTAAATATAAATAGGATATTTATTGTTTAAATTCAATAAAATTAATTTAATAAAAATACATTCATTAAAATGAAATATATTCAAGTTAAATACATTTAAATTAACCATTTTTATTCATTCAAAACTAACTAAAATATTCTAAATGAATAATAATTATAATTATTCAAAATGAATAATGAATTATTTTAATTAAATTAAAAAGGATTTTTTACTTTTGTTTTTATAGATTATAAAATTAATACAAATAAATTCAATACTATTTTTTATTACATAAAATGAAATAAACGTAAATTAACATTAGACACACTTAAATTAAATGTGTTTATTTATTCATTCAAAATGCCATTATTTACATTTTAATTCAATTAAAATTTCATATATTTTCATTAATTTTATTATATAATGAATTCAATACTGTTTTTCATTACATAAAATTAAATAAACTTACAATTACAATGTTAAACACATTTAAATTAATTATGTTTAATATCCATGCCTTTAAAAATTATTCATGTTAAAATAAAATGTAAATAACTTTCACTTATTATTTCAACTAATTTTAAATTAATTAACCAAAAATGCATTTGAATTAACGATAAATACATTGAAATTAACCATTATAATTAAATAACTTAAATGATTTTGTTGAATTAAAATATAAATATTTCATGTATTATTTTTAACAATTTTAAGTTAACTTTAAATCATTTCAAATCAACAAAAAATAAATAAAACTTAATTTAAAATTAAACACATTTAAACTAATGTGTTTAATGTGCATGTGTTTAAGTATTTTTTGTTAAATTAAAATGTAAATAAATATTCCATGTATTATTTTAACTAATTGTAAATTAACTAATTTTAAATCCTTTTAATTCAACAAAAATACATATAATTAACAATAAATAAATTAAAATTAACATTTTTTTAAATAAAAATGTTTATATTTTTTGTTAAATTAAAATATAAATAGTTCATTTATTATTTTTAACAATTTTAAATGAACTAACTTTAAATAATTTTAATTCAACAAAAAATTAAAATTAAATTTGTTTAATGTTCATGTGTTTAAACATTCTTTGTTAAATTAAAATGTAAATAAATATTTCATGTATTATTTTAACTCATTTTAAATTAACTAATTTTAAATCATTTTAATTAAACAAAAAAATAATAACATTAACATTTTAATGTCTATTTTGTTTTATATGTGACCAAAAATGTTGTTCGAGTGAACAAGTTATTAACCTTTTAATTAGGCAGTACATAGCAACCTCATTTCACACAAACACTTAACCTCACAAACACACAGCGCTGCTCTCCCAAAATACACTCATAAAAACTCAACACAGAAAAGCGTTCATACACTAAATCCCAAAGGTCCTTGCAATTACATAATAAGCTACATAATTCAGTTTCAGATGTGAACATTTAAACAACTCACATTATAAAACGCCATCCACAGATACATTTTGAAGCAGAACCAGAGCAAGAGGTAAAGTCTGAGCCCCTACAAACTGTTTAACAAACCTCTGCCTCCCTCTGGTGGACATTTAGTATAACAACACCACAATTACCGTCCCATCAGGTAACAAATGCAAAGTTACCAGATCAACAGATCGCTATATATTTGCAAATGAAGCTTTAAATATGAAACCCACCTGAATGTTTAGCCAGCTTTTCTTCACAAACTCACAGTGTACTTTGAAACCTGTAAGAAAAGAACAGAGATATCAGCGTTTTCATAGTTCACTCCCATATTTTCTACTTCTTTATTTAATAATTGTCCTATTTATGCACTTAACTTAAAAATAATGAAGAAACACATGTTAAAAAGGAAAACAATTAAATTCAGGACCAAATTTACCATGTAGTTTCGATGTGTTGACCAAACAGCATTTTTACACGCAGTAGCTAAAAGCTACCAAAAGATGGCGCTGTAAACTCAGTGTAAACAGGTGAACTTCCCGCTCAAACTTAAATCAAATCAAGTCAGAACATCAATAGAGATGCTATATAATGTATAACTATTTAATAACAAAAGAGACAAGCAAATAATCAGATACACCTAAAGAAAACTAAATATTATCACACACATTATGCTTCTATATACATTTCGACAAAATCTACCAGAGGCGCTAACGAAGCCATTCTACGAAGCCCCGCCCATCGCGAAATTCTATTGGTTCAAAATCATGCTCCTCATTCTGACTGGCTGAAATTTTTATTCCTTCACGCAGCATTTTGCTTTCAACATGAACACTTTTGATCACATTTGATCAACGAACTAAATATCATTTGAATCAATTAAAATTCTCAAAGTAAGATTAAATAATAAAATGTAATTTTAATTTTATTTTTTAAATAAATATTTGTATATACTTAGATTAAAAACAATATTTTGAACACAATTTAACTTTAATGCAACTGAAAACTATTCTTATTATTAAGTCTCATGTATTTATTTAAATTTAAATACAATTTAATATAAACATATAATATATAAATTAAATTCAAATGAAATTTCATGAGCTAAACAATTATTAATTTAAAAAACAAAATTTACCTTACAGTATCAATCTGTTATGTTGCCCTTTTTTAATTTTAAATGTAAATAAAATGTCATTTAAATAAATGTAACAAATTCTCATTGTAATAAAATCAAAAATAAACAATTATATGAAATGACATCATTAATTAAACTATGAAATTTTAATTCAATTATTCGTATTCATTTATTAAAAATCATAAAATAAATGTAATAAAAATACATGTATTAAAATTAAATATGTTTAAATTAAATACATTTAAAGTAACTATTAATAACTAAATACATTTTTCATTACATAAAATTAAATTAATAAATTAAATTTAAATTAAATTAGTTTAATGTTTATGCATGTAATTAAATATAAATCGGATATTTATTATTTAAATTTAACTATTTTATTAATAACTTCTAAATTATAAAATCAATTAAATAAAAATACATTAATTAAAAGGAAATGTATTTAAATTGAATACATTGAAATAAATTATTAATAAATAAATACATTTTGTTACATAAAATTAAATAAACGTAAATTATATTTAAATTAAATGTGTTTAATGTTTATGAATTTAATTTAATATAAGTAGGATATTTTTTATTTAAATTCACTTATTTTTATGAATTAATTATAAATTGTAAAATCAATTAAATAAAAATACATTAATTAAAAGGAAATGTATTTAAATTGAATACATTGAAATGAACTAAATTAATTTAATTTAAAATAATTTGTGTTACATAAAATTAAATAAATATAAATGAACATAAATTAATTTAAAATTAAAATGTGTTTTATGGTTATGTATTTAATTAAATATAAATAGGATATGTATTGTTTAAATTCAATTATTTTTATTCATTCCAAATTATAAAATCAATTAAATAAAAATACATTCATTTAAATTAAATAGGTTTAATATTTACATTTGATATTATATTCATAAATGTAAATTTTCTTCAACATTTCCAATTAAATTAAATTAAATTAATTTCTTTGTGACTTTAACGACCTAATTACAACACTAAAAAATATTTAAAAAATATATATACACCAAAGAAAGTGTCAAATTTGTGAAACTGCTGATGATCTGCTGAATGTTACATAAAAAAAAAACAATTTGATTGCTTCGGACAATAAACTTGTCTGATTGGCTGATTTGCCTTCGTCCTTTAAAATAATATATCAGTCAAATATGTAGGTAAAAAAATGTAAAGGTTTGTAAAAGAAGAATTTTAAACTTAAAAAGTACTATTTTGGGTTCTTTGTGATTTAAGGTGGATCAGAAAAGTTGAAAACCTAAAAAAAAAAAAAAAAGCTTCAGTTATCATAGGATGTTGTTTGACATTGTGGATTTGCTTTGTAAAGGATTCGGGATAACCTTGCGTAAGCATTTTAGACCTAAAATAAGAACATACACTGTTTTAACATCACATATGTGCATTTTGTGTTGCGCTTCATTGTCCTGAATGGGATCTGAAAGTCTTAGAAGCGTCTATTTTTTATTCAGACAGTCATCTGCATATGGAGCAGACATTAAAAGAACTGTCTTAGTCAACACAAATTGTCATTAGAGAAAACTGGACTTGGAAAGGAGACGAAGAAAGACTAAACTAATACTGTCTTTCTAAGGAGGGTTTAAAAAATGGTGCTAGCAAATATCTTAAAGAAAGTCTTGAAAGAAGAGTTTCTCGCTGAACAATGAAACAGCACCTGCTGTGATAAGAGCCCACGTGTGTGAACGCTAATACAAGTCCTGACATGACATTGTCATTGACTGAATAAAGTACACATACTGTACATGAAACCATGCCTGCAGAATTGTGCTGGATTTTGTTATTTTGAAACACTGGTAAAAGCATAATGTTTGAGTGAGTTTAATAAATGACTACTGGCCTTTCTATATTCAACAATGACAATTATTCATTCGTAAATAATATTAATTATTATTACGGCAAATTAAAATAAAGTAATTTTTTATCACATTTTTATCACAGTTAAAAAACAGCTACCAGTTGAAGTATATGAAATTACATATTTTATACTGTAAGTGTGTGTGTATATATTATATATATATATATATATATAATTAAGTATATATAAATAAGTATATGCGTATATAAGTAAAATATAAGTATATAGGTATAACAATAAAACAACAACCTGTCTACAGTTTTTTTTCTGAAGGGAAAAATACTTGTTTATTGCTTCAGTTTCCAAGAATAATAAAAAATTAATTAAACATGAAAAAAATTGTGATAAAAATTAATTCAAATCTAAAAATTTGTTTTAATTAAATTAAAACAAATTTGAATAAATAAATAAATTTTAAGTAAGTTTTAGCACTGTTAAAAGCTACCAGTTAAACAATAATGAAATAAAATAAAATAAAAAAATAAGATAAAAAACATTTACAAAATAAAATGTTTATAAAATAAAATATATAAAACAATAAAATCACAATAACCTGTGTACAGTTGTTTTTTCTGAAGAGGAAATGCTTGTTTATTGCTTCAATTTTTAAAAAGAAAACACATTTAAAAAATAATAACAATTCAAAGGTAAAAAAAGGAAATTAAATAAAAGTAATACATATAAATATATTTCTTCCGTTTCCAAGAATACAAATTTAAATAAATAAACAAACTTTAAGTAAGTTTTAGCACTGTTAATAAATAGCTACTAGTTAAACAATAATGAAATTAAATAAAATTGAATTAATAATTAAATATGTAAAAAACATTTATTAAGTAGAATATTTGTCAATTAAATACAATAAATTAACATCAAATAAAAATAAATTAATTTAAATCAAAATACAAAAAAAACAATATCAAATGAAAAAATAATAATTCAAATAATTGTTAAAAGCTAAAAAAAAAAAAATGCATGTCAAACTAAAAATAAAAGGCTGCAAGCTGCAATCATATGGAAAAAAAAAATAGCTCACATGTACAAAATGACTTTCTTTTTGATTCTTGAACTTATGGACCCCAATTCACCTGCAAATGCTTTGATATATATATGCTTTTGCAGACATTACCATATAACTGGGTAATAGAATATTACATACATTAAAATTAAACCACCATTAGAACACAATGAAACAGTATCTCTTTCTCTCTCACACACATACACTGTATTGAAGGCAGGGCCCTGTTGAAATATTAAAAAGCATTACCATAGACTAGGGCTGCAACGATTCGTCGACGTTGTCGACAAAAATCGATAATAGAAATAGTCGACAATGAATTTCATTGTCGATGTTGTCGCCAGACATGTTTTCTCTGACCGAGTGAGGCATCTCTCTGCCGAGAGTCGCACATAGGCATTAGCTTCTATGCTGAGCGATAACATACAGAAATGGCGGCGTCCAATGCACTGAATGCAGCAGCTGCGCGTACCAAAACACGCCCGTTTCACACATACTCCGTCTAAAGTGCGTATTTTTTTTCCACACCCATGTTAACGGATTACAACGTTCACAATGTACGGACTGTAAACGCGTTCTGTGTGAGCGCAAAACGAGTCCGTGCTGCTTCTGCACCGCATACGTAACGCACACGGACTGTAGACGCAATGCAGACTGAGTATGTGTGAAACAGGCATAAAGTTTGGGAGCATTTTAGCCTGCTACGGCGAATAAAAAGATTACCTGCATGGTTTGTAAAGCAGTCCTTGTGCATCACGGCAGCACCTCTGTGATGCACGAACATTTAAAGAGAAAGCACGTCGGACAGTTAAATGAAACCAGTTTGGCTGGCCTCGGTAAGATTTAAATAACATGGAAGCCAATACGTTTTGTTTTGGATATACGTTTATATGTTTATGTATATGTTTGTTTACGGTATTATTGCTGCTGATGTGCCTGCCCCTGGTTTACAGGAAGAAAATGTTTACTTGATTTTAATTTATTTTTTCTTATAAAACAAATGTGCCTGTCCTTTAAAAAGATTATAGAGTTTCTTAATTTATGCATTTATGTCTGTACTGACCGATTATTGTGCCTAAATGGTTTTAGACAGGGCATTTTTATTTACTTTTAGTATGAATTGGCCTATCAGCAGCAAAGTTCAATAAAATATGCATTTTTCATTGAAGTACCCCCTTCTTTCTTGAATTTACTATAATTTTCCACATAATTAAAGCAATCTCATGCTAAATTTGAGAAAAATTGAATAATTATCCGATTAGTCGACTAATCGTTTCAATAGTCGGTGACTAGTCGACTATTAAAATAGTCGTTAGTTGCAGCCCTACCATAGACCCCTAACATTTTCTTATTACGTCAGCGTCCCTTCATTAATTCATTAAACATTTGAGCTCATATGACTACACCTTCAGTCCCATATGAATCATTAACTCACATTTGCATACATTTAGCACGTAAGCGCTTGTATCCGACCCCTGCAAAGACTCAAATACCTAAACAATTGGCTCTGAATCAATATGCGTTTCAAAGAGTATGAGGTTATTAACTGTTGCCATACATTTACAACAAAACAAGTCCCAGAGGTTGCAAAGCCCACAGGAGGAAACGTTCCCAGCACACATCATTTTCGGCTCGCCACGGCAAACACGCAAATAATATTTTTTAATGATTTCCCATCTAATCTCCTCAGGTTGTGCCGGCCGCCTTTTGTTTAACATTGACAATTAAAGCTAAAAATAAACAGCAGTATCCCGGAGTTCGACTCTGTAGTCGCTGTTTAACTGCGCAAAACACACAAAGCCCCGTTTATGAGACGAATACAAGCTGCTAAAAACGTCTAATTAAACAGTTTTTGTTTCCAAATTAAAATGTAACTTCAAGAGACACGTCAAATGAAATTACAGCTGACTGTGGAAACATATTATTAGAAAATTAAATATTAGTTGTTGAATGTACACACCTGTGATGTTAAATGATTATGGATATGAATCTTTTCTTTCTGATGAGAAAAATACTTGTTTATTGTTTCAGAAGAATGAAAATTTAAAAATATATATAGTAACTAATATATTAAAAGATGACTCAATGAAAGCTGTATTTGTACAAATTATTCAAAGTAATTCAAATGTAAAAAATAAATTAAAAAAAATATATATATTTTTTACTAGTGGGTGCAGGACACTATAGTTCATTTATGTAAGTGAGGATAGCAAAATAAAGTAAACTGTGACATATTTTAACTAAAAAATCTTCATACAGTGGACTATGAGTAAAACTGATAAAATTTTGGGACCAAAAATTTTACACTTTGACCTGACCATGTTTTGTTATATACCTTTCTATCAAAGTTTTCTATCGAAGAGTTCTTGTCATATTTTAATTACCATTTTCTAAACTACAGCGAATAAACTGTGATAATGTGAGAAACGTTGAAGGTGTCTGAATAAAATTGTAGTTTGACTGTATATAAATTAATAGTTTAAAAATAATCTTAAAATGTATTAAAAGTAGTGAAACATAATTCAAATTTTAAAAATAAAAATGGAAATTACATAAAAAAATTATTAAATTAAAAAAATACATATATACACACACACACACATACATATATACACACACACACATACATATATATATATATATGTGTAAAATAAATTAATTAATATTAAAAATAAATTGTAAAAAGTATTACAAATAGTGATGAAAAATAATTCCAATTTAAAATATAGAAATTAAAATTAATAAATAAAAATTTGACAAAAAATATAAAATATATATAAAATAAATAAAAAAAATGCCAAAAGTATATATATGCACATTTATATAAAGTAAATAGCTGCAATCATATACAAAATGTCCTTTTATTCTGATTTAAAGAAAGCAGTTTTTGCACAAATAATTAAAAATAATTAAAAAAAGTAAATTAAATAAGAAAATAAAACAAATCAAAAATAGCATTACGCATACTGATGAAAAATAATTCAAACATAAAAAAAAAATGAACATTAAATAAAAAATACAACTAATTTGAATAAAACAATATAGTTAATATTTTACAAAAAATAATTAAAAAGTATATATAAAGTAAATAGCTCTAATTATATGAAAAATGACTGGCTTACATGTAAAAAATGATCTGAACAATGATACTTTCCTTCAAAAAACTTAATGTATGCATGTATTTATTTATTTATTCATTCATTTAAAATTGTTTTCATTTTTTTTTATTTTAATTTATTTAAAAGTATTTCTTTTAATTTGTATGAACTAACTATGCTTATATTTTTATTCAAATTCATTTATTTTAATTTTCCGTTGTTATTAACTTATTAATTAATTATATTATTTTATTTCATCTTTGTATCTTTTATTTTGGATTTTATGTCATTATTGCTTAACTAGTAGCTGTTCATTAACAGTGCCAAAACTCACTTTTACATTTAGCTTTTATTTTTATTTTTGATTTAAACTGAAACAATTAACATTAAATTAAAATAAAAAAAATATATAATTTTAAAATATGCCCTAACATGTATGCATATGATTCATAAAGTAGTTTCCCTTGTTCTAAAGAGAAAGAAAAAACACACTTGTTGTTTCTAAAAAAATATATATATATATACTCAAACTGAAAAAAGACAAAAGAATCTTATATTGCTTAAAAGAAAACTTTATAAAACACACACATATATAACGTAAGTAAATTAATAAATAAATTGTAATAATATTTACAAATATTTTAAAAAGTCTTAATTAAACCGTGGGTTCTATAAACACCATATAAACTAGCCACTTAATAAAAAGTACATTTTTGCACATCCTTATTCTAATCCAGGAAAAACAAGCTTAAAAACAAATGTCAAAAAAGTGGTCTGACCTACTCCAGAGAAATCAAATTAAAATGTTCCCGTTGAATAAGTTCACCGAGTGGCCATGACTCTAATGGGCTCGCTTTTGCAACGGGACAAATGATGTTTCGCCTTGTCAGCCTCAAAATGTCAGTCTCGCAATGAAAAAGATATTAATGCTCCTTGATGAAACCTAGTTAACAGTTTACATCAAAATCCTACACATATAAATACATATTAGTCTCAATTAAACAGCCGCTCACAGACCTAGACCTAGACCTAGAAAGACGCATTCCCAGTTTTCTTTCCATCCTAAAGTCCCACAAATCTTGTGTAATCCGTCTTTACTCAACTCTCGGCTCTTGAAAACCTCATTCATTTGCTGGCAGAAACACTGTACAGATGGGGCCGCCTGACAGAAGATCATTAAAGCGATGGATTAAGCCTTTTCTCTCTTGTAAAGCACTCAATAAAGATCAATGCTTCAGTGGAAACACACAACTGGAAGCCACAACTACTATTTTCTATAACTCAACACACAGATTAGAGAAAACCTGTCAGATTACTTGTACAAACTACTGTAACAAACAAAGAGAAAGCTATCCGTTAGCATTAGTGTTAGCATTCTCAATACAGTTTGATTTATTTGGTACAAGATATTGAAAGACTAGCACTTTTAGTGTGCTTGAGTGAAAATATAAACCACAACAGTGTAAAATACAAACTCTTTACCGAATGAGTACCTCTCACGCAACCCATGAGGCAAAAAAATGATGATTCACGCTTCGTGACCTGATGATTCAGCGAGACGCTCCATTTGTTTTTGCTAACAGCTGGCTCGTGACTTCAAAAAAGCCGAGAACTATAAATCCACCTCATCATGAGGACAAGAGCCTCTTCAACACAAAGACTCATGCTAAACATCCACCTGCTCAGTTTTTATGTTGCTGTTGTTCAGATCATCTGCTTCTGGTTGGCGTGGCCTGTTTAATTAGATGCAGGAACCACGCTTTGTACCTTTTTCACTACAAAATACCTACTGTAGTCACTAAAAAGTACAGTATACTTCTGTTTTTTAGCTATTTTTTTTATCAACATTTTTTAAATAAAGGGATAGTTCACCTAAAAATGAAAATTAAAATGATTTACTCATCCTCAAGCCATCCTGTGGACATGACTTTCTACTTTCAGATGAATACAATCGGCCAATATTACAAAAATTTCCTGGCTCTTCCCAGCTTTATAATGGCAGTGAATGGGTGTTGAGTTTTTGAAGTCCAATAAAGTGCATCCATCCATCATAAAAAGTGCTCCACACGGCTCCATGGGTTAATAAAGGCCTTCTGAAGGGAATCAATGCATTGTGTATGTCAAATATCCATATTTAAAACTTTATAAACCATAATCTCTAGCTTTCGCTAACTGTCGTACGTGCTTTTACGAAAGTGTGGCGTTCCAGCAGTGTTGTTTTTGACAACCATCTTAGATTTAGTCTTAGTCTTAGTCTTTTGGACTAAAATGCTTCTTAGTTTTAGTCAAATTTTAGTCACTTCTATATGTGATAGTTTTAGTCCAATTTTAGTCGACGAAAAGTCAATAAGGTTTTAGTCTAGTTTTAGTCGACGAAAAGTCAAAAAGGTTTTAGTCTAGTTTTAGTCAAAAAAAGGGAAAAAAGTAGTCTTTTAACAAATTAATGTAGGTCAGTAAGTATTTTGCTGTTGGGTAGTGTCACTTATAAGTTCTGAAAATAGCAGATCTATAGTTCAACACAATGTGAGCTTCCGGATCGACTATTTTCACCAATAATTACAATAATGAAGGAATGTTTTAAAACATAGAAGACAAAAAAGGATAGAATGCTAAAACGGCTTGCCATAGTAGTATAGCAAAGAGTATTTAATGCTAAAACGGCTTGCCATAGCGTCAGATACTTTTTAAGTTTTAATTGGCATGCACAATAAGCGGATATGTCATGCATTTTAAACGTCTGACGGACCACCCACTAACATTTTCGTCTATTCTCGTCTCGTCAGCGAAAACTCACACACGTCTCGTCATGTTTTAGTCATCAACGAGCCATTTTTATCTCGTCATCGTCTCGTTATCGTCATGAAAAAAAAGTGGCGTCAACGAAATTATTTCGTCATCGTCATCGTTGACGAAAACAACACTGCGTTCCAGCAGATGACATAGGATGTAGGCCAGGGGTGGGCAAACTTTTTGACTCAAGGGCCACATCAAGTTTTCCACATTAAAGGGTGTAGTTCACTTTCAGAACAAAATTTAGAAATTAAGAAAGAAATTTTGTTTTTTGAGGAGAACATTTCAGGATTTCTCTCCATATAGTGGACTTCTATGGTGCCCCCGAGTTTGAACTTCCAAAATGCAGTAAACGATCCCAGCTGAGGAAGAAGGGTCTTATCTAGCGAAACGATTGGTTGTTTTTTAAAAACATTTGAAATGTATATACTTTTTAATCTCTACACAGAGTATACACAGAGCTGCTCAAGACGAGCATTTGAGGTTAAAAAGTATATAAATTGCAATTTTTTAAGAGAATAACTGATCGTTTTGCTAGATAAGACCCTTTTTCCTCGGCTGTGATCGTTTAGAGCCATTTGAAGCTGCATTTTGGAAATTCAAACTCGGGGCACCATAGAAGTCCATTATATGAAATCGTGAAATGTTTTCCTCAAAAAACATAATTTCCTTACGACTGAAGAAAGAAAGTCATGAACATCTTGGATGACAAGGGGGTGAGTACATTATCTGTACATTTTTGCTCTGAAAGTGAACTACTCCTTTAAGTGAGGGGCCGCAAAATTAGTTTATGACAAACAAAGTTTTTTATTTTTGTTTTAAATTCCAAATTGACACTCACTAATGCACTGTAGCAGTTCAATTCTTGTACCATCTCTTATTTTTTATGAGCACTTTATGACACAGATAAGTTGCATTATTGTACAAGTCGATTTATGTATAAGATTTTATCATTTTAATTTAGAAATAATGTGAAATAAACTAAACGTTTACAAACATTAGAAACATGTATCTATATTCCCTTCACTCCACAAAAAAATCCCATAAAATTAGCAGTGTTCAGAACAAAAATATAAGTAAAAAGCAAACACTAACTCACTGTAATCATTTTTCAAAAATGCCCAGCCTTTCTCATTCGTCACCAATCCTAATGTGCGTGATTTGCATTTGAGCTTGATTGCTTTATAAATCGCCTTGGAAATCGCAGCACGTTTCAGATGATAAAAACGCAATTTATAATCCAGAAAATACAGTATTGTATCCATTTTCATAAAAATGTGAAGAAGAAAGCATATCTGTGCAAGATAAAACGTCAAATTATTTCCATGTTTTCCCCACAAAATTACAGTGCCATGAGCAGGAGGATAACACTGGCATTTGTTCTCTTACTGGAAAGTCTACAGACACAAGTAACTTATTTATAATTCTGGCAGTTTTGTAGGGTGTATATTTTGACTTTTTATTTTGTATTTCCTGTGTACCTTGGACGCAGTGTCCATCAAATCTACACTAGGTGCCTATCTTTAGCGAAGCAGCACGGAGACCCGGGTTGAAATGAGTTCGCCAGCCACTGCCCGCGTTAGAGCGCAGCACCGGTATAAATTATGGTTATATACTGCACTACAGGCTACAGTGCCATCTATTGGATTTTTTTCTGATATTGCATCAAATTAGCCATTTTGGACCAACTGCCCCCCGTGTGGCTGAAAACGGCCATAGTTTTCCCACCTCTGCAGATTTGTAAAATTTTTTAAAAATCCCTCACGGGTCGCCACAGGACTGTTAGCGGGCCTCAGAAGGCCCACGGGCCATTGCTTGGACACCCCTGATGTAGGCGAACAAGGTGACAATTGCGGAAGTGTAGAGGAGAGAGCAAAACAAAACACCAGTCACGAATTAGAAGTACAAAACGAGGATTTGTAAAGAAAATTGTTAGAGGTAGGGATGCTCCGACTGATCGGCCGGCTGAATTGGCGGTGTGGAAATATTATAGCGCAGAAATTCTATATCAAAGAAATCTCACGTGCAGGAGCATTGTCTAAAACATTTAAAACCACTAACCTGATTCGGCACTCACGAATGAGCCACCGCGAGAAGTATAGAGAGAGAGAGATTGGGCTCATGAATTACCTCTCTGAGTCTGTGCGTCTCTCAAAACTGATTAGCAACAGCACCGTCTCTACTAAAAGTGAAACTTTAAGTTCATTTTCTTTAGGAACAGTGCCGTTGTTACCTCACTTGTGAGAAATGTCACATAGTTTTTAAGTTGTTAATCATCAAAGCAGTATGCTAACTGTATGTGTGTGCGTCTGTGAGGGAATGAGAGTGGGAGAAATAGAGTAAGTGCTTTCCGTAAAAACATAAAATCTAATTTTGTGGCTAAAACATGGAAAAATCTGTGGTTTTTATCCTATTGTTTACCGTATTTAGTTTGGCAAGTGTCATTGTGGGTTTTGGTTATTTTGCTGTTTTAGGCTGTAATGATCTTTAAAATAACTGAAATTATGTGGTGAAGTGATATGGATACATAATGCGGTTAAGAGCTGCCTGGAAGTACGTTCGGCGTGCACACTGGAAATAATTGCACACCTTAGGCATAAACCCACTTTTGAAGGCATATTAAAATGTTCAGTGTATGATGAGTGATTATTTATTACTCTGTTAAAACAATAGTTACATTACATATATTACATAGTTACTGTAAAAATGTATCAAAAAAAAAAAGCAAAAGCAACATCAACGCTTTATCTGAAAAAAAGATGAATGTTGATCAGAGATTACATATCAGTTATATAAAGCTCAAAGCTCATTATTCACCATGACAGGAAATCTGTACTCATGTCGGCTGCAAAAATCCTGATCGGAGCATCCCTACACTGTAAAAGGTTTTCACCAGTTTCAACTTAAAAACTTAAGTTTAGCAGCTGCCTCAAAATGTTAAGTTAAATCAACTCATTTTTATTGTAATAAGTTCAAATGATTTGTAGTTTTAAGCTGATTTAACTTAAAAATTTAAGGCAGCTGCTGAACTTTTTGTGCACGAAGAAAACAGAAGACTTTATTCAACTTTTACTTGTCCTCCGTGACACTTCCTGCAAGCGCGTTCAGTCAAACAACAACCCATCACCGGCTTAGATTTCACCGGCACAAGAACAAATAATGTATGAAACTATTTGTGAAAGTGATTACAGAGAATGTCTGAATACACTTACATTAAAATGCTACTTTTAAATGTCATATTTTTATTTCTAAAATGTTTGTTAAACAAGTTTAAATGTATGCAATCTTGTAAACTATGCTGTATTCACCCAAATAAATTCAATTTGACTTATATTTTTGTCCATGGGTGTTCTTGCTTAATAATAAATGATAATAATCATCTTTTGATTGCTACTGCTGCCTTTATAGTTCTGTGAGTGATTTTGAATTTAGCTGACTTCAATAAAACAACCCAGCATGTGCTCTGTCCAATATTTACCCAGTGTGTTGCCAAATAACCCAAGTTTGGGATATTTCTAACCCAGCATTTTTTTTGAGTGTAGGGTGGCTTGGGGATGAGTAAATCATAGGGTAATTTTCATTTTTGGGTGAGCCAATGAGATGTTTAAAATCATGGTTGACATCGCTTCAGGTTTGTTCGTTTGTTAAGATAAACACACTGCATTCTGGGATACAGTATTCAATGTAGGATGTTCTAGTTGCCAAATACACTTTTGGCAAATGCTGTATGCCATCCAGGTGTTCCATATATATACTACAATTAATTAAAAAACAATATGATTTGGATATGAAAACACACAATAAAGAACAATAACCACAGACTCACCAATAAGCTCACAGATTCCCGTATTTGAGAGCAGCAAACACATGGGTAGATATACTATTGTCAAACAGGTGGAGTGAACCAGGAAGAGGAAACCAACAACAGAGACAAAATATAGCTTTTCAAAATAAAAGACATGCATAAGCCGATGTTAAGATGTTGTAAAATTGTTAAGCATTTTAAAAGTCAAGAACAGTGGGTAGGTTCACTTCCGGACAAATAAATAATAAAGAAATAATTATAAAGAAATAATCTGTTATCATTTTATTCACTTATTTGAAGTTAAAATATAAATAATAATTGTTATATTAAATAATAAAAATGTTTACTGCAGTTTTTTACAGTGCCTCTTATTTCTTTGCAAAATAAAAAGCAGATTTTGCACAGGGTATGGTATTGCGCTCCTAATTTACTGAGTTGTTTTACACAAATGCGTCTTAAGCACTGATCTATATAAGGAAATCTAATAATATGATGTTCTCTATTATAGATCAGTGGGTTTAAGTGAAATTTGTGGTATGAAAATATCCTAATTCTTTATGATTGAATTTGATGTAAACCCGGCTTCTGCTCAGCAATTCAGTAAGATCATCTAACCAATGCCTCCTAAATGCAATTTCTCTTAAAGAGCTCTTATGAAAGATCAAGGTTTGGCAAAGTGCCTGATCTCAGGCTTATATGTGCTAAGAATGACCGGCAAACTATCAAAGCCACTTGCAGATCACTGCGCTTCACAACCAACCAAGATCTGATGAACATCTTGATATAAGGATTAAACACTGAAAGTCTAAACTTGAAAATGCTCTGATATATGTATTCTCATTGACTTAAATGTGTATTTTATTGTTTGCTTTCATTTTGTCAAACCAGGCTCAATTCCACATCTTTGCGCACCTTTTTTTACTTGCAGAATTCATACTCGCCCGGGCAAGTGGTTTCGATTGTTTTTCCTTAAACAAACTATGATTGGAATCCAAACAAAAAGAGCAAAGCCGCTTTCAGCATCAGCACAGAACAACGACAGAGATTTAGTTCAAATTATATTTGCATTGATCACAACTGGTGTCCTTAAACTAATTTGGATTATTATCTGGATTAACTCTATATGCTGTTATTTATATCAAATCTTTTGATTAGTAATATGCATTGCTGAGAGCTTCATTTAGACAACTTTAAAGGTGATTTTCTCAGATTCCACATTGTCAAATAGCTCTCGGCCAAATATTGTCCTATCCCAACAAACCATATATTACATGTAATTTTATATATGAAAATATATAAACATATATGTGTAATAAAACATTTTACAAAATAAAAATATTTAAAATATAAGACCGCATTTGTAATTTTTTATTCTAATTCTAATGCACAATAAATAATAATAAAAAAATATATATATATGATATATATTTTAGATTAGTAGTTACAATTTATTTATTTACAAAGATAAATTTTACATACACTTATATATATATATATATATATATATATATTTGTATATTATATATACTTACTTAAAATGGTGTAATTCATACATAAATATTTGTATTCATATTAAAATTATTTAAATACATTTAAACCATATTTATCTATCTGTTTATTTATTTATACAAAAGTTTATCTATTTATATATAAAGTATTTATTATAAATAAATATTTATTGTAAATAAAATATTTAGTTAGTTAGATCGTTAGTTAATGTGATTAAACAACCAAAAGTAAAACCAGACACAATTTTCACATTTTCATCGTGACACACATTATATATTTTTATGCAAAAATAGAATTTAAAATATATATATATTTTTTTTTTCCTATTTATGGATGCCACTTGCTAAATTATATCGTTGCATACTGCATACTTTAAAACAATGTCTGACTAAATGATTGTTTAAAAGAGATGCTCAACCTTTTTTTTTTTTTTTAATTGTGAATAAATAAATAAATAAAAAATAACTATAAATATTATTTAGTATTTTTTATTTGTAAATTTGTAATCATATATATATATATATAAAATAAAATTACAAAATAATACTAACAATACATTCTATGGGTCAAAATGCTCAATTTTTCTTTTATGTCAAAAATCATTAGGATATTAAGTTAAGATCATGTTACATGAAGATATTTTGTAAAATTTTCTACCGTAAGTATATCAAAACTTAATTTTTGGCTAGTAATAAGCACCACTAAGAACATTTGGATAACTTTAAAGGCGATTTTCTCAATATTTTGATTTTTTTGCAACCTCAGATTAGATTTATGGGTCAATGACGTGGCGTGTCAATTCTGGTGTCCAAAGCATATTCATAATATTAAAAATGTATACATTTTTAAATGCATTTCATTAAATGACTCAACTTTCCCCTCTTTAATTACTCTAGTGAGAACTCATTATAAATAATTAATCTTTAAGGAACTATTGAGCTCAAAAGTCCCAAAACGTCATTCCGGGTAACTGTCCCGGCTTAAAATCTGAGTACAAAAATACAATAAAAATGTAAATAATAAAAATAAAAATATTTAAAATCTACTTGGGCATAATTGTATTGATGTTTTAAACGATACCTGCAAATATGGTTATAATACTAAGTATAATTAAATTTTAATGACAGAAAGACTTTTGTCCCCAAATTGTGATTTCTGTAACGTCATTCCTGGATAACAGACACCAATGACCATTTTAGACCATAATGCATTGTGGTATGTCATGTGACATAATATTGTATCAAAAAGAAGACCCTGAAGGAGCACCAGAACAAGTGCAAAGGTGAGTAAGCGTCTCTTAAAATGATGATATTTTGACCTTTTCGGTCACTGATGCACTTTGTAGCAATATCATGTGTCCTTTTGGATAACACCGACAAATTATTTATAATGTTTTTATATAAAAAAACTATCTATTTGATCTAAAAGATTACCTTAAAGCGATGATGATGAGTTGTAGTTTTCCATAGGTGGTTAAATTAGTGCCTGATTATAAAGAAAAATATTCGTTTTGTCATTCCTGGATAACAACATGTCATTCTTGGATAACAAAAAAACTCTGTTAGCCAGGACATGTCATCCGTTATCCAGAATGACATAGGCATAACAATCTAGTTTTTAATTAACATTTGTAAACTTTTAGGTATAGTTATTATAGTTATATTATTAACATTAACATTATTTACATAATTGTATGTTTTTTTGCCGTATTTTTGCTGTCATTCATCTTGATTTCATATGATTCACATTTAATTATCATTGAATTGAACTTTTGTAATGTTAATGGTCAAATCATGAATAATGTAATCATTATTATTAATATATCCACATTTGGTAATACTTTATAATAACTACACGTTATTAATCATTATTTAAGCATCATTAAACAGTTAATTCATTAATAAATTTACGATTTAAAATGCAGCTATAAATTCATAATGCTTGATTTATAAGCCTACCTACAAGTATGAAATTAAAGTATGGAAATACAATTATTAAACACATTATAGATATGCTTTTAAATCAAGAATAAAGCATTTATAGCTGTATTTATAAACTGCTTATTATTGTCTTTTAATGCTTTATAAATGATGAATTAACTGTTTACTAATGTTTAACTAATGATTAATAGCGTGCCGTTATTATAAAGTGTTACCCATTTTAAAACTTTTGTATAGCTTCTGGTGTTTTAAGGTCAATTCTGTTCTTCCAGATGCCTCTGTCTAATAAAGAGAGGCAGAGACGGTTCAGAGCCAGAATAAACACAGATGCAGAAGCTAGGGCTGAGTATCTTGGAAAAAAGAGAGCAAGGTATTATGGTGATGATTCAGTGGAACAATAATGTGTCAGTAACAAGCAAACTTGAAATATTAAAGGAACACTCCACTTTTTTTGGAAATAGGCTCATTCTCCAACTCCCCCCGAGTTAATAAGTTGATTTTTACCGTTTTGAAATCCATTCAGCCGTTCTCCTGTTCTGGCGATATCACTTTTAGCATAGCTTAGCATAGATCATTGAATCCTATTTGACCAATAGCATTGCGTTCAAAAATGACCAACGAGTTTCGATATTTGTCCTATTTAAAACTTGACTCTTCTGTAGTTATATCGTGTACTAAGACCGGTGGAAATGCAAAGCTTCAATTTTCTAGGCTGATAAGATTAGGAACTACACTCCCATTCCGGCGTAATAGTCAAGGAAGTTTGCTGCCGTAATAAGGCTGTAGCAGGAGCAGTAATACCACGCAGCACATGTGCTAAACTAGCTGGGAACTCATTTCTGATAAAACTCTGCCTGCTTCGGCCATATTACGGCAGCAAACTTCCTTGACGATTACGCCGGAATGGAAGTGTAGTTCCTAATCTTATCAGCCTAGAAACTCGCAGCTTTGCATTTCCACCGATCTTAGTACAGAATATAACTACAGAAGAGTCAAGTTTTAAATACAACAAATATGGAAACTCGTTGGTCATTTTTGAACGCAATGCTATTGGTCAAATAGGATTCAATGATCTATGCTAAGCTATGCTAAAAGTGATATCGACAGAACAGGAGAACGGCTGAATGGATTTCAAAACGGTAAAAATCAACTTATTAACTCGGGGGGAGTTGGAGAATGAGCCTATTTCCAAAAAAAGTGGAGTGTTCCTTTAATCGAAATAGGTTCACACTCATTTTCAATAAGCCTAAATGTTTTAGTGGTGTAATGTGTTATTACACATTATACACTATACCCCTGGCCATTGTTTATGAAGCATTATAATTTTACAGATTTACTGTAATATTTAGAAAATACGATTGTAATGAAATTGGTGTGATTACAACCTGCATCTAATACTCATTATTATTATTATTGTGTGTAGCTACTACAAATCAAGACCAGTTCCCAAAAAGCCTGTTGTACTTTTTTTAAATCATTAAAAACTGTGAGTTTTGCAACTGTCAAGTGTATCTTACTTTGTTTCAAGTTTGAGTGTTGGAAAGAAAAATTATACTGATGATGGTTTTTATGGTAATCCTGAAAAATATTGCAGAATGTCATTCCGTCTAACAGTATGTCATTCCGGCTAACAATGACACGGGCAATTCATTTAACCCATATTTGTGTGTTAGATTACACAATTCAGTTTTTTGTTGAGTTAATGATAAAACAAGTCTTATTTACTTTATTGGAAAACATTTTTAAACATTTTCCAGTTGTTTTTTTTTATTT
Organism: Garra rufa; assembly: GCF_049309525.1. Classification (NCBI taxonomy): domain Eukaryota; kingdom Metazoa; phylum Chordata; class Actinopteri; order Cypriniformes; family Cyprinidae; genus Garra; species Garra rufa. The sequence continues at coordinate 20,558,839 of NC_133367.1, read as the reverse complement.
GGTTCTGAATTTTGAATTAGCAGCAGCCAAAAATGAGCCTGTGCCTATATGAAATCCCAAATTGATTATATTAATTGTGAATAAAATGTAGTTTTCTGAGCACTAATTGTTTGTTGAGCTCCAAATATGGAGATCAGTACATTTGTATATGCCAACAATGGTAGAAATGTAATTAATTTAAAAATTCATTACGTTACCCAGGAATGACATTTTCATGAGGAAAAAGATCTGATTCATCAAAAAAAATGGTTAATTACATTCTTGAAATGTGTAAATATCATTGCATTACATACACAACACTGTAATAAGTATAGAAAGTCCTAACATTTAAATTTTTTGCCAGTTTTATTTTTTTTCACATTTTAAATCCTTATCCGTCATTCACCCTTATACAAATAGCTGCATCTCGGCCAAATGCCCTATCCTAACAAACCATACATCAATGAAAGGCTTATTTATTCAGCTTTCAGATGATGTATAAATCTCAACTTCAAAAAATGGATCCTTCTAACTGGTTTTGTGGTCCAGGGTCACATATGTGTGAAAAAAGGCCAACTGCTAGTCCTCATGAGAGACAAAAGCAGTTGGGACAGATGCTCCTTTGACTTGGGCGTCCCAAAACTCATCAGTCATTAGTGGTCCACCGTACATTTGGTTGCAAGTCACTTTACACACAAAATATAATCAATTTATAACACAAAATATAATCAACCACATCAGTGTCTAACGTTAAGTGATATCTGAAGCTGCTGGTGGACCACTGGATGCTGAGCTTTAGCGTTAGATACCGGACCATTCATTAATATTCACCCGTATTTATTTGATACAGGGATCTTATAGTATGAATAAAACACACGATAATGTAAATTAAAACCATTGAATATATAATTGTATAAATGAATGAATGTGAATATTACTCACAGTATTATATAGCGATGCTGGGTTGAGATGAATCCCGGGCTGAGGTGAATCCTGAGGAACAAAAAGCGTCCGTTGAACAGCGCGAAATCAAAGGTAAATACCAAAATGTAGATAAACGCCTAACAGAATATGTTAGTAAGCTGGCTTGCGGGTTTTCTCGACAGCCGTTGATTTAACACGCGGAGCATCAGTGTGTATCACACCGCGAGTCATTTAATTATGCGCGTTTGCATCTGTGATACGAATACAGTGATGTAACGGAGTACTTACCGATGCGGACACCTGATTGGCCAGTGTGTGGGCGGGCTCTTCTATTCTCTGTCGTTTGATTGGTGTATCACAGCGTGACGGGCCAAATACAAACGTTGATTGGATAGAGAAAGGGTCGCAGGGTTTCATTTATACGCTAAACGTACAGAGGCGTAAAACTACTACCTGAATATTATAGATTATATATGTATAATGTGTAACATATTTTACTTTTATAGATGTGTGTACTTAAACCATTATAGATCTTTTAGTATCGATCACAGTTAAAGACACAGATGCCAGTTTTTTTTAGGTCAAGCTAACTCATTACCTACATATTTTATTGATAAAAAACATCTGTCTCTGTTCTCACTATCTATCTTCTTCTTTCTAAGATGGACGATTTTTCAGGATTTGTTTTTCTGTTACAATACTCTTTCTTTCTCTCCTTTTTTTTTTTTTTTTTTAGCTTTTTTTGCATTCTTATTCACAATATGTATTAAACATACTTAAAAATGACATAAGTAATACATAAATATTTGTAATTATATATATTGAATATTATTTGATTTTATTTCAATACATTTAAAGCGTATTTTTATATATATTTATTTATACAAATGTTTAGTTATTCATATATAAAATATTTATTTAGTTATTTAGTTAGTGTGCTTAAACAACCAAAAGTAGCACCAGGCACAATTTTCACATTTTCATCATAACACACATTATATGTTTTTATGCAAAATTTGACTTTTTTAGTATTTAACTTGCTAAAATAAATCACTGCATACTGCTAATGATCATCTAAAAGAGATTAATTAATTAATAACACATAATAACAATAAAAAGTATTATTATTTTATATTTAAATAAAAATATAAAATTTTTAGATAAACATTTTTATAATGCATAAATCTGAGACTGTTGACAAAGACTAATGAAATGATGAATGATTGTCTAAAAGAGATAGACAGACAGACAGATAGATAGATAGATAGATAGATAGATAGATAGATAGATAGTTGATAAAAACTAATTTAGTGATAAATGCTTGTTTAAAAGAGAAAAATAAATAAGTAAATAATTATTATTTTATATTTAATATTTTTAGTAAAAAATATTACATTTATAGATAAATGTTTATTGAGATATAATGCATAAATTTAAGACTGTTGATAAAGGCTAATGAAATTATGAATGATTGTCTAAAAGAGATAAATAATAATAATAATATTATTATTATTATTATTATATTTAATTAAAAATATAAATTTACTAACAAATAGATATTTTATTATTTTAATATACATTTTGTTTACAAAGATTAATGAAATGAATGATAGTTTAAAGGATATAAATAATTATTGTTATCGTCATTATATTGAAATAAAATATTACATTTATAGTTAACACACACAAAAAAATATATATTAATAACATTTACAGACAAATAAATATTTTTTATAATGCTTGCATTTGAGACTGCTGATAAAGACTAATGAACGGAGGCTTTTCGTGGTTCCTGACCCCGTGTGTGTGACTCACTCATATGAGGGGGGACTGGGGTGCGCCTGCGTCGCTTCTGGTTAAGCGTCCGACCCGCTGAAGGATGAAGAGGACTCGAGGAGGAATCAGAGCGCGGGCACGCGAGCAGCGGCCGCCTCCATATACTGACGCATATTGCTTTATATAACAGCAGAGTTTGAGTTCAGACACGCTGCAAGAATTTGAGACCAAAATGAAAATTAGGCTAAGCTTATTTTGTATGGCATTAGGACAAAAAAAAAATCTCTATAATATAGCATTTAACGTTATTGGTATAACCATAAAAATAGGACTAGCCTGTCATTCATAGCGAGAGAATTAAGAGGAAACCGTGTTTAGCTGCCACAAATAATGTCACGATTAAAAAAAAAAAGTCATTTTTCATGTTTATATTTGTCATTTCTTCCTTTTGGGTGTAAATTATTGCCCAGACATGTTCTTGGCAGATTTTGAGAAATTACTAATACAGTTCTTCAGTAATTCAAATTAACTAATGACTCATAATTCATTTTAATCTAGTTATAGGCTAGTACATTAAACAACACCTACCTTTTCTTGTTATACTTTTAATATATAATATGAAGCTTTTATGTGATACATGAACTTAAATGTGTAAGAATGAATAAATATTGTAACGAACACTGACCAGGTTCAAAAACTGATAGATTAGATAAGATTAGATAAAATAGATAGATAGATAGATAGATAGAACGATAGATAGATCACGTAACCGCTTTATTTTTGCAGTAACAGTGGGCGCGGCCATTTACAAATTTAAATGTCTACTTCCGGCCTCATTTGCGAACTGCAAATGTTAAACTTGTGTGTCTTACCATATTATTTTTTATGTTGTATCTTAATTATGAACACACCACTTTGTAGTGCAAACAGTTTTACTGTTTACTGAACTTCGTTTTTCTTCTCGTTATTTTCTTACAGCGGCTAATGAACCGGAAGTCTGGCACGTTCACAGAATAGGCTTACCTTCGATAAATCACGAGGTATGTGATGTTTTTGTAACTTTACATATCATTTTAACAGAAATATTACCATTTAGATGCAGAATTAATTCACCCGCAAAGAATTCAACACAATTTCCTTGACAAAAGAATGGCACATTGTGTGGATTTAGTCAAAATAGACGGTTTACACTTACCTCACGGTTTGCAGTTACCTGGATGCGCGGCCATTTTGGCGGTACTCAGATGTAAACAACAGCAACTGAAAATGTTGTCCTGCTAATTTATACTGTCTAAACCACAGAATACATGTGTGGAAGCTGCTAAATCATATAGAGACAGTCTTAGTAAGCAGGAAAAGGCGAAATATTTTGACAAACCTAAGTTAATAGGTGGTACAGATACATACAAGCAGTATTAATTAAGAAATTAGACTAATATTTCACCTACCTGACAGGAAATGATAAGAACAAACGCGAATGTTGTCAAGATTCTTGGCCTGGAAATCCCGGTTCAGTTTGACCAACCATAAACGCCTTTTGTTCCTCAGAGAGTTGCACTCTTCTCCTTGATTTGTTATAACTTTTGGCAGTCTATAGTAACGTTACTCCAAATGTTTTCCCTGATCCAACCGATTAGTGCAGACCAAAACATGACAATAATTGACCATTTTCACCAGCTATAATCAGCAAAACATCCGAGTTTCGTTCGGTTCAGTGGCATTGTTTATGTTTAGTCACACAAAATGTTTTTGTTGTGGTTCCAGGAATATTTTTTCACTTCTGACACTGATTGCAAATGTGGCTACGATTATTGCTGAGCAGATATAAAGACAGAAATGTTGCTTTTCTTGTCTTTAAACTGCCCGTCACTGAAATGGAACACAGTACGGATGGATTTCGGACAAACCAAGAGCAACACGCTGAGATGAATCTTGTGTGGGTGAAGAACATCTACTATCTACACCCACATTCCTCGCTCGCTTAAACATCACAGTCATGAAACATTACATATGCTTCTGCTATATCGTTTTAAGCTCAACCGAGCGTCTGACGGGGTTGCGAAGTGGATCCAATTCGGCCGAAACGACATCCAAGAGAAGGTCCTTCTCAATATCAGACATCCAAAAGCCCCTGCAGTCTGCGCTCGTGAAGCCATTAAGAGAAGTCAGGTTAATGACAGGGCTCGGGTTTCCATTTCTCCTTTATCTCTGAAAAGTGTTGCCACTGCTGCCGCCCTTTCCGTCTTTTTGCAAGGAGTTGCCATGGAAATACAGAGACACACGCTAAACGTCTGATATATCAGATCTCGCTTTAATTAAAGGCTTTTGTCTGTGATATTCAATGAACCAAAACAGCAGGTAGAGTCAATTTCATAGTGAGGAATGCATCATTTTCACTGTATGTCTATGGGATTTTTTAATAATTCAAGAAAAAAAACATATGCGTAATCATTTTCCACTGGATTTATTTTTATCTTACCAAGAGCATGTGGAACAGATGGTGTAAAAACACTCATTAAATATGTGGTAACATGATTATTTAAGCAATTCGTTTTACACAAACAGAAACTGCGATAAACTGTTTTGTCCATAGTGTTTACGCAGAGTCAAATAAAGCAAATTATCTAAATAAATCTCTGGATTCCTCTGTTTTCATATTCTGTTATGAAGTACAAAAGCTGTTTTACTGTATTTGTTTGTTTCGATGTACTGGAGTATAATAGAATACAGTTCTTGAAGTTTACCGATAGGGCAGAGTCAAGATTAACTCTGTTCGTCTTCCTGTTTGAGTCGTTTTCGCAGGTGTTCGCCAATCGCCAATAAAGGGTTGGTCTTGAAGGCGGGATTTTTTAGGGCTTCTCTGAAGTGAGATGCTTCTGTCTCGCTGGAAAAAAAAAAATAAAAATAATTCGTTTGGCAATAAAAATTACAATGGTGAACAAGACGACCTGCTAAATTTACCTTACCTTAAATTTACCTTAGAAGGTAAATAATTGTATAAAAATATATTATATATATTTCCATTATAAAGATAATTAGGGAACTTTGTAAAACGCAGACTATTTTTTGCTTTGACATTTCAGTAAAATTACTTTTTTTTAAACAATTTTTACATTATCGAAATGTCATGTATATTAATACAGTCTTAAGAAGAAATTTTAGTAAAATCATTTTTATAAATGTTAAATTTTTCCAAAATTATTATTATTTTTGATTATTTCATTTAATTGTTTTGTTAAACTTTGTAGTGTTATGTGCATTTTGTGATCAGTTTTTGTTTTTTAAAAATGTATTTTTCACATTTTTATTAATTTTTTGGGCATTTTGTGATTTTGTTTGTATCAGTTTTTGATTTAACAAAATGAGAATTTTTGAAAAATTACTTTATTTCTTTATTTTTTTATTTAAATTTTAGTAACCTTTAGTATTTTGTTGTGCATTTTGTGACATATATTGGCAAATAGCTACAATAAAAAATTACTTTATTAATTTAATTTTAATTTTTGCTCAACATTTAGTGATTCATGTGTTTTTCTTTAAAACAGTTTTTGTTTTAACAAAATTAGAAATATTCCCATGGGAAATACCTAATTATAAAACTTTTAGTGATTTTTTTTAAAATCAGTTTTTGTTTTATGTTATATAGATTTTGCCTGGGCAAATAGCTAACATAAAATAAGTTTTTAAAAACATTTTTACAAAATTACATTTTTTTTATTTAAATTTTAGTTAAACCTTTAGTGATTTTTGTTGTGCAATGTGTTTTTTAAATCAGTTTTATGTTTTAACAAAATTAGAAATGTAGGGGGTTTTTTTTACAATTTTTAGTTTTTTTTTTTTTTTTTTTCATTTTTATAATTTCAATTTCACTATTTTTTTTTTAAATGTCTTTCACATTTTTATTTCCATTGTAGTTTTTTTTTAATACAAGTTAAACTGAATGAAAATTTGAAATGTTGCCTTGGCAAATAGCTAAAATAAACTGAATTTAAGGTTCTTTAGATTTAATTTTTTATTTTAAAGTTTATTTTATTTGAATTAATGAAAATATTTTTTTAATGGCAATTATGTTTGATAATTTATTTAAATAATTAAATTAAATAAGTAATTTATAATAAATTAAATGTTTAATACATTTTATACAATAACAATTTTATTATATTATATTATAATTTATATTAATAACAATGGTTTAATGATTCTATTTAAATTATATATTTTTAAATAATATACAATACTCAAATAATACTTAAGTAAAAATATATATATATGTGTATATGTGTGTTCAAATAAATGATTTAAATTGTTTGCAATTGAACAATTGCTGCATCTTATGCTTAATTCCTGTTTTTTGTAACATTATATACTATTTTACATAATAGTATATAACGTTACAAAAAACAGGAATTCTATCTCACATTACAAACTGTATTTATTTTTTCATATTTGTATTTTATGTATTTATTTATTTTTTAGGAACTCTGTGTTTAAATGTGTTAAATTGTCACAACAATAATGCAAAAAAAAAAAAAATCGTAATATCCCTATAGGTTTTATATTCTTTGAGAGATTTTTGTGATTGAGGTTTTTGAGAGATTTTCCCATTAACCACTAGGTTTTTATACCAATTCTGGTGCTGAATGATTGATGAAATAAAACATGTGAAATCAAAATTAGCACAGTGTGGAAATGAAAGGGAAGCCATTATCTTACAGTAGTTTTCGTTTCTGGGCTGGTTTCATCTGGCTGTAGTTGGTGGTTTCTGGTTTCTTCTTAACCGGACTGTTGCGAGAAACAAGAACAAACAACTGTGTTTACATATAGAACCATTTATATTTATCATCATTAACTTAAAACAATAACATGTCAGAAAAAAGCTCAAGTGTTTTATATATAGCGATTTAGAGGCATGTTTGAAGATGCACTTTGAAGTTCTCCAGAGCACAGGCTTTGCTCACACAAGTGTTATTTATTACTCACGCAAGACAAAGCAAGATTTCACAACATACATCAAATGACTAACAAATAAAAACCACAAACAAACTGAGAAAACAGATTAATGTGGTTCGGATCAAAGCAACTAAACAGTTGTGAGAAACATTTTGGCTTTCAGAGTTTAGTGCGTTCTGCCAAATCCAATTCATCTACAAAACAGCGTGACTGCTGTCGACACGTGGCATGTTTAATCACTTAAGAAATACATTTAGAGCCTGTGTGTGCTATAAATATACTTTTTTTTTTACCATAATCTGACCAAAATATCTAAGCCTGAAATGTTTAGTGTTCTGTTTGTTGAAAAAACAAAAAACATTCATAAAACCTTTAAAAGTAAAAATGATCATTTTCGGTGAAAATTAAAAAAGTGAAAATTATTTTAATTAATTAAAAATTTCATTAATTAAAATAAAATAAACCATAACTCTAACAAACTTTATTTTAGCTGTTTGCCAAGGCAACATTTCTAATTTTCAAATTAAGTTTGTAAAAATGTAAAAAGAAAAAAAAAATACTTATTTTTAGCTATTTGCCAAGGCAAAATGTAAAAATGTAAAAAGAAAAACTTAGACTTATTTTAGTTATTTGCCAAGGTAACATTTCTAATTTTCATTCACTTTAACTTGTACTAAAAAAACAAAAACGGAAATAAATTTATAAAAATGTGAAAAAGACTTATAAAAAAAAGATTAAATGCACAACAGAAATTGTAAAAATAAAAATTCTAATAAAAAAGTAATTTTGTAAAAATGTAAAATGAACAAAAAATATTCGACTTATTTTATTTTAGCTATTTGCTAAGGCAATATTTGAAATAAAATGAAATTATAAAACGGTTTTAAAATGTTTTTTACAAAAATTTGTAAAAATGTAAAAACAACAACAACCTTAAACTCATTTTTATTTTATTATTTGCTGCAGCAACATTTCTAAGTTTTTTCAAAAATAATGATGTAAAAAAATTAATCACAAAATCAACAAAAATTAAAATGAAAAATAAATATAAAATATATAAATAAAAATCAATTTTAATTTATGACGAAATTTAATTGAAAAAAATACGATTTGAAAACGTTTTGTAAAAAAAAAGCTAGAAATTGGTATTTATATAAATGGCTTTTCCATATATATATATATATATATATATATATATGTGTGTGTTTTTTTACTTTTCAAAAAATATAAAAATTATTGAAAAATCAAAAAACAAATGCACAACAAAATCACTAAAAGGTTAACAAAAATTAAAATGAAAAATAAATATATTTATAAAAATACATTTTAATTCTAGATTTCATTGAAAAAAGAAATTGAAAAATTTCTAACGATTACGTTTTTCCCACAAGTTTTTAAAATCATATTTTTATACATTCCTTTTCCATACATAGATATCTTATTTAATAACTTTTTGAAAATGTAAAAATTGTAAAAAAAAAAAAAAAAAAAAAAAAAAATTGTAAAAATGTAAAAAAAGAAAAAAAATTCACAAAATGCACAACTAAATTGAAATAAAAAATAAATGAAATATATATTTATTAAAATACATTGCAATTACATTTTATTGAAAAAAAAAATCTAGCTATTAAAATAATTTCCCCTAAATGTCTTAAAATTGTATAATATGTAACTTTTCAAAAATGTAGAAATTTAAAAAAATTATTTGTCAAAAGTAAAGAAAAAAAAAACATTTTATTTTAGCTATTCGTCTTTTCATTCATTTACTAAAAAAACTTACATGGAAATAAAAATTAATAAATATGTGATGGAAAAACAAACTGAATTAAAAAAAAATCACAATGCACAACAAAATCACTAAAAGTTTAACAAAAATTCAAATGAAACATAAATATAAAATATATTTCTAAAATACATTTTAATTCTACATTTCACTGAAAAATGAAATAAATAAAAAATAATATTAAAAACGGAATGAAAAAATTAATTGTTTTAATCAGGGATGTCCAAACTCGGTCCTGGAGGGCCAATGTCCTGCGAAGTTTAGCTCCAACTTCCCTTAACACACCTGCTGGGAAGTGTATAGCATGCCTAGTAAGAGCTTGATTAGCTGGTTCAGGTGTGTCTAATTGGGGTTGGAGCAAAACTCTGTAGGACACCGGCCCTCCAGAACCAAGTTTGGGCACCCCTGGTTTAAATTTACTGTAAATATTAAGTAAATTTATAGAACTCAAGAGGGTATAAAGAGAAAAAATATGTACACTAGCTTGCAAAAAATGAATAGAAAAAAGAGAAACAGCTGTTGAATGAAATCTGTTTGTACAAAGTGTTGTTTTGAGACTAATTCATGCCAGAAAATAAACACACATGCATAAATTATCACTGAGGATATGCCAGCATACACAACCAATATGCATGTGTGTAGTAATGAGAAAACTGAGGGCTCACGTTTTGTTTTTGCGCTGTGTGCTGCCAGGGGTTCTGAGAGACGGGAGGAGCTGGGAGAGTTCGGGAAGAGCGTCGGCCAGTGGTCTCATGTCGCCCACCACGGGAGTGGCCTTCCTCCGCGCCTGCGCCACCTGCTGCTCACGTGCCAGCTTGATCGCACTGATCTCTGGAGATGGCAGAGAGACAAACAAACTACAAATGAGAAAAGTGCTTTTCTGGTAACAATGAGCAGCAGACACACTTTCACAATGTGGGAAACAAAAGTGAAGTCATTTCCTCATCCTTTTTTGCTTGTCATTATCATCTAAAGGCATGGAAAGGAATAAAAAAATGATAAAAATAAATAAATACTAAAAAAAGAAAAGCTTAAAATAAGAGCTATAAAAAAACTAATAAAAAGAAATTGAAATAAAAAAAAATTATATATATGTGATTTATTTTAAGGCATAAAATAAAACGTGAAGCATTAAAACATTAAACTGTTTATATAAAAAGGGGATACAGGGAAAAATATGGAAAATAGTCAAATAAGACTTATAAAAAAAAAACCTGTAAAGAATTTGAAAAAGCATACAATAAAAAATAAGTATATATTAAAAGGATATTTGCCTTTATATCTTTTTTTAAAGGCATATAAAAGGCATAGAATAACTTTTTTTAGTCTATGAAATAAAAAATAAAGCATTAAATAAAACATTAAAATGTTTAAAATGAAAAGGTATATATATATATATAAATAACAAAATGGTATTAAGGAATTTAAAAAGCATAAAATGAATGAATGAATAAAAAAAACAAGCATAAACACAAAAAGATAAAAATGTGTTAAACAAGAGTATATATATATAAAAACTTTAAATAATTCAATTAAAATTTCTTAGAGTGAAAATAAAATAAAAAGGCATAAAATTTAAAATGTTACTTTAGTATTACCAATCTACCATCTTAGTTTTAACAAATATTTTAAAAAAGATAAAGATAAAAATGTGTACATAAATGGGTATACATTAAAAAGGTATAAAGTACCTAATATAAATTTCTGAAATTAAACATATAACATATGTCAAAAATACATTACAAAAAGCATAAAATAAAATCCAATACGTAACAAATAACTTTAAACCTAACCCTATACATACAACCAAAAAAAAAAAATCTCAATTTAATCTTGGCAAAGAATTAAACGAATAAATGTTTTAAACAACATCTAAAGAGACACATATCACAGTAAATTTACAGTAGGTCACACACACAATTTTAAAAAAATAAAAAAGTTGGTTTAAAAAGGTCAATTCATTCCAGTAGGCCTAAATCCAGTATGACTTCCTGTCCAGCTCACAGACAGAAAATAACTCCAGCAGGAACTGATGTCACCCAACCATCTACAACCAAAGCGAAGCTCTGAGACGGAAAGCAGGACACGCCAAGAGCTTCAGTCCAAAAGCAACAAAGTACATATAGGGAAGAAAAAAAACAGACACAGAAGCACTTCTTTGACAGAAGCACTACGTCTTTTTGCGAACACGAAAGAAATATAATTTTTCATCTCACGAGCGGCCATTTTGTTTGGTTCTCTGTATAGAAGTGTTACTGTAGACCATTTGTTAAAGGATAACTATTGCCAAAATGCAACCTGGGCTGTTTTTTTTTTTTACTGTAAACGAGACAAACTTATATCTAAAAGCATAATTACGACAAACGAGCCGTTTTTGAGATTGACCGTGATTTGGTTTTGTGGTCAGTGGCCGGTGAATGGGAGTACTAGGGGCATAACTTTGAGCGCATCAAAATCGATATTTTTACAACACTAAGAAGGCTCGACACACCATGACACTTTGCTCGAAGTATCGCCTGGGTCTCTACACATGAACTCCAGCATTGAGAACATTGTGTACACAGAGTTTACTAAAAAGAAAGGTTTTGAACAACTCACTTTCACTGTTTGAGTTTCCGCTCGCGGTCGTCTTGCCAGTCAAGAAGTGTCGATCTCCGAATGCGAATGAATGGACTCCATAGGACGAAATATTAGGCTTATATGAGGCTCTTTTTACAACTAGAAGTTTAATATTGTTTTTCACTTGCGACAAAACAACGAATTAGCTGTGCATTTATACGGAAATATGCTTTAGGAGCTATCCATCCTCGCATTCGGAGAACGACACCTCTTGAATGGCAAGACGACCGCGAGCGGAAACCCAAACAGTGAAAGTGAGTTGTTCAAAAACTTTCTTTTTAGTAAACTCTGTGTACTGTTACGTTCCTCGCATCTGCGCGATTTGCTTTGTGTATGTGCATGTGTTTTTGTGTGTGCAGGTGGCCCATTGGTGTAGTGATGGATCACGTGATTGCTGAACTTGGAGCCAGCTGATAAAAGGGCGGTGTTTTTGAAACATGGCGAGCTCATTCTAAGCGTGTGCGTCGAGGCGTGTGGAGCTCCGGATTCCAGTGCTACAATGGACCGCTAAATGTTTTCTTTTGATTTGTTTAGTGTCCGCATTCTGTTACCGTATCTTGGAGCGTAGGGGTGACCTGCCCTTTATTTTTGAATCATTTTTTGCGATGTGTTTTTGGTAAGGGAGGAAGGGAAGTTATTTGTAATTTTATTTTCTTTATTTACAGGTTATTTATATGATTTATTTTCTTAGTGGCTTTGTTTGTTATTTTGGCCTTGGGTCATCCTGAAACCAATGCTCCATTTCTTCATATATATTTTTCTTATCTAATTCTTTTTCATTAATAAATGATTTAACTTTATCATTTAGTGTTTGGTGATTTGTAGTATCTGGAATCCCGTCACTTACATGTGTGCGCGTCTGACCCCTAGACATCGGGTCATAACAAATGGGGGCTCGTCCTACGGTACGTATACCTTTTTTTCGTTTTGCTGGTGATTTTGTGAATGTTTGATTGGCAGTTTTGTCTTGTTTAGGGGGGAAATTATGGAGTTCAATGTTGATGAATTTCGGCAGAAGCCGTCGCGTGAAGCTTTAGCTTTATGTCGTAAAGCCGATTTGTATTTGATTGCTGAGAGTTATGATATTCCAATAGTTAAAACCGCTCGAAAAAAAGATGTGCGTGAGGTCATATTAACCGTGTTGGTTCAACAAGGTGTATTACCAACAGCTGATTCTGTTCATGGTATTGGTATGAATGAGAACGAGGGCACGAGTGATGAAGAACAGGGAGCAGGCGGTGAGGTGTTGCACTCACTTTCTGGTTTGAGTACTACTGATTTACAACTTGCGATTCAGCTCAAACAGCTTGATTTGGAAGTTAAGCGGCAAGAGCACACTACGCAGTTGTTGCGTTTTAGGCAATGTGAGTTGGAGTTGCAGGCTGGTAAACGACCGCCTAGAACCACACCTGTTCTAGCTCAAGATGCCCGAGATTCTTATCAGACCTTAGATCATTCGTTCTCCGCTTCGCCCAATTCTTCTGATTTTGATGTGAGTAGACAAATTAACCTTGTGCCACCTTTTCGAGAGTCTGAAGTGGACTCGTATTTTGGTGCGTTTGAGCGCATCGCGACAGCTTTGAGATGGCCAAAAGAAGCGTGGTCTCTTTTGTTGCAATGTCGTTTGATTGGAAAGGCTCAGGAAATTTGTTCTTCTTTGTCGGTTGATGACAGTTTAAATTATGACAAGGTTAAATGTGCGGTTTTGAGAGCTTATGAGCTTGTCCCCGAAGCTTATCGCCAAAAGTTTCGCACGCATGTGAAATCTGCCAATCAAACATTCGTTGAGTACGCCCGTGAAAAGGGTGTTCTCTTTGATAAGTGGTGTCAGTCCAGCAAAACGAATAATTTTGAGCAGCTTCGTGAACTCGTTTTAATTGAGGATTTTAAGAATTCGTTGCCAGACAAAATTGTGGTCTATTTAAACGAGAAAAAGGTTTCTACTCTTGCCGAGGCCGCCGTGTGTGCCGATCAGTGTTGGGGTTAGTTACTCAAAAAAGTAATATATTACATATTACATATTACTGTCAAAAATAGTAATGCCTTACTTTACTTTATTACTCCCTGGAGAAAGTAACTAGTTATATTACTAGTTACTTTTTTTTTTCTTACACAAAAAACTGTTATTCTAAACAAAAAAGCATGACCTACTGCGTGCATCCAGTGCATACGCGATCTCATAAAGCTCTTATAACACAATGGATATTATGCACAATTAATCTTTCATAAAGGTCTACGTGTGTTGTGATTCGTAAGCACGCAATATTCAGCACTGTTCAAAACTTTTGAGCAGTGAGTGAATTCTATCTTAAACACCATTGATTGGCGATGCGTTCCAAAAATCAGCAGATGGCTACATTGCTCATGCTGCAAACAAGTTTTAAATCGAAACTGCTTATTCTTGCTCTTACTAATCATATATGTTGTTCTTGCTGCTTTTGTACAATAGATGAATAACATTTTTTTTTTTTTTTTTTTAGATATTTTATGTTTAGATATTTCTATATTGCGGGAGTCCCGCGAATCATTTTATTTTCCCGCATCCCGCACACACACACACACACACACACACACACACACACACACACACACGAGTCTCTACCCGCCCGCACCAGCACACGCACTTGTCCATCAAGTTTTGTCCCGCGCCGCACTCTGTTGCGTTGGGTCCCGCGGGTTTGCAGGTCTCTATTTGCAAGTGCCGCTCTGCTGCTGGCTGCCGGGTGTCGACCAATCGGTGATGGTAATTTAATGATACCTCGTGCCAAACCCAGACCAATCACTGTTCCATTCACGCCCCCCTCCCCTTCCCTTCTGTTCTCTGTGTTGTCGTGTGCCTTGTGTGTGATGAAGGTGCTACTGGCAAATGTAACGCAAGTAACTAGCTCGGGAAAACTGTAATAATATTACAATTTTCAGACGAGTAATGCCTTACACTACTAGTTACTGAAAAAAGTAATATTATTACAGTAACGCGTTACTTTGTAACGCGTTACACCCAACACTGGTGCCGATGAATTTGTTCTAACGCACAAAAATGTGTTTTTAACTTCTGGCCGGCGTGAACCGTTTCATCTTACGAATTCGGACAAGAATTTGAAGACTTCAAAGTTATCGAAGTCATTAGAACCATCTGATGCGCGTGAATGTTTTTATTGTCACGAGGTTGGGCACTTGATTGCTGTATGCCCCACTTTGAAGAAGAAAAATAAGTTGAAACAAACAAAAAGTGTTGGTTTCGTACGAACTGTCAGTCAGACATCACAGCCAAAAATTGATAATGTGTTTGAACCTTTTGTTGGGCAGGGTATGATTTCCTTAACCGGTTTATCGAAGGATCAAGTTCCTATTACCTTGTTGCGTGATACTGGAACCGCGCAGTCTTTTATTTTACAAAGCGCGTTGCCCTTTTCGAAGGAAACGTATTGTGGGTCGAATGTATTAGTTCAAGGCATTGAGATGGGAATTGTGAAGGTCCCTTTACACAGGTTGCACCTTCAATCTAAACTAGTAACTGGTTTTGTGAAGGTAGCGGTGCGATCTGAGTTACCTATAGAGGGAATTTCCATGATTATTGGGAATGACTTGGCAGGTGGAAAGGTCCATCTCCTTCCCGAAGTCGTGGATAATCCGTTCGATGAACCTCCGGTTTTTAATAAAGATCCCGCGGCAGTGTTGACTGTATTCCCTGCCTGTGCTATCACTCGAGCTCAGTCACGAAAATTCCCTACTGTTGTTGATCTTTCTGATAGTTTTTTGATGGATGGAGACGCACTTGATTCTGTTTTCTTGCAGCCTGAAGTGTCTGATTTGAAGTCGCTGTCCCCTGGCACTGATGCTGAAAGTAATTCCATTGATGTGTTATTGTCCGTCGATCGTAAGTCCTTTATCGTTGAACAAGCACGAGATCCGTCACTTTCTCATTGTAAGGAGGTCGCTGTCACGAGAGAGGTAATTGAAACTAAATCAATTGGTTATTTCTTTGAAGACGGAGTTTTAATGCGCAAATGGACGCCGTCTGTGGCAGATGAGTCAGGGTGTGACATGATTTTTCAAATTGTAGTTCCTGAATGTTTTCGAGAACAGGTATTGTCTGTTGCTCATGATAAGGGTGCTGGTCACCTGGGTGTAGCTAAGACACGTTATCGCGTGATGCGTCATTTTTTTTGGCCTGGTATTAACTCGGATGTGTCGAAGTTCTGCCGATCTTGCCATACATGTCAGATGGTTGGAAAACCCAACCAGGTTATTTCTCCGGCGCCACTTAAACCAATTCCTGTTATAGGTGAGCCATTTGACCGTATTGTTTTAGATTGTGTAGGACCCCTACCGAAAACAAAATCTGGTTATACCTATTTGCTCACGCTGATGTGCGCTGCGACTCGCTTTCCTGAGGCTATACCAATTCGTTCGTTGAGAGCGAGAACGATTGTTAAAGCTCTTGTTGGATTTTTTTCAACATTTGGCCTTCCGAGAGTCGTTCAGACTGACCAAGGAACGAACTTTATGTCACGTGTGTTCAATCAGATTTTAACTCAGTTGCACATTAAGCATATTGTTTCAAGTCCATATCACCCGGAATCTCAAGGAAGTCTGGAGAGATTTCACCAGACTTTAAAGACCATGTTACGCACTTATTGTACTGAGTCAGAGAAGGAGTGGGATGAGGGTCTGCCATTGCTTTTGTTTGCGGTGAGAGAAACTGTCCAGGAGTCTCTCGGTTTTAGTCCCGCAGAGTTAGTTTTTGCGCACACGGTGCGTGGACCGCTTAAGCTTTTGAAAGAAAATTGGTTGTCTGAACAGCATTCTGTCGTTAACGTGTTGGACTATGTTAGTTCTTTTAGGGAACGTCTTCACAGAGCTTGTGAGCTTGCTCAGTCAGCTCTGTCGGATGCGCAGTCCAAAATGAAAGAACATTTTGATAAACGCGCAACCGCTCGTTCGTTTGAGAAGGGAGACAAAGTTTTGGTTTTGTTACCTCTTCTTGGCTCTGCGTTGCAGGCAAAGTTTTCAGGACCTTATGTGGTGGAGCGAAAACTCAGCGACACGGATTACATCATTCGCACTCCTGATCGACAGCGAAAAACTCGAGTGTGCCACATAAACATGATCAAGCGCTATGTTGTGCGAGGAGAGGAAAAAGAGTCAAAAAGCTCTATTATTCCTTCCGCTTCTATCTCGGTGGTGCCATTGTCCCGTACTGATGATGATGATGATGAGCTGTGTTTGCGAAGTATGCCCACATCCAGTGTTAGACTGAATAACTCTGCAGTCTTGTCTGATTTGAACTCACACTTGTTGCACTTAAGTGACGTTCAGAGTGCAGACGTTGTGAAATTAATTAATTCATTTTTGTGTTTATTTTCTGACGTTCCAACACAGACTACTGTTGTTAAACACGATATTGAGGTATATGATCATCCACCTATTAAACAGAATGCATATCGTGTGAACCCAGCTAAACAAAAGATCATTGAGTCTGAGGTGAAATATCTTGTGGAGAATGGTTTGGCTGTGTCCAGTTCGAGCGCTTGGAGTTCGCCCTGCTTGCTGGTTCCGAAGCCCGATGGAACGCATCGTTTTTGCACTGACTACCGTAAGGTAAATGCGATTACAAAGCCTGATTCGTTTCCTTTACCGTTGATGGAGGACTGTGTTGACAATGTGGGTTCGGCGCAGTTTGTGACAAAGTTAGATCTTCTGAAGGGTTACTGGCAAGTTCCCTTGACCGAACGTGCAGCCGAGATAGCCGCATTTGTCACTCCTGATAACTTCCTCAACTATACGGTCATGGCCTTCGGACTTCGTAACGCGCCAGCTACATTTCAACGGTTGATGAACTCCGTGCTAGCAGGGGTACAGAATTGTAAAGCATATTTGGATGATATTGTGGTTTATTCGTCGTCTTGGCAAGAGCATGTGGACACATTGACTACTGTCTTCACACGGTTGCGTGATGCCTCTCTCACCTTAAATCTGTCAAAGTGTGAGTTCGCAAAGGCCACTGTCACTTATTTAGGGAGACAGGTTGGTCAAGGACAAGTGCGTCCTGTTGCTCAAAAGGTGCAAGCAATTGTTGATTTTCCTGTGCCTCAGACCAGGCGTGAACTTCGCCGTTTTCTCGGCATGGCTGGTTATTATAGAGCATTTTGCCGAAACTTTTCCGATGTTGCTCTACCCTTAACTGACCTGCTTCGTTTGTCTCAAAAGTTTGTGTGGGATGCGGCATGCCAGCACGCTTTTAATGCTATTAAAACTTTGCTGTGTAGTGTGCCAGTGTTGGCCGCTCCGGATTATTCACGTCCTTTTAAAATTGACGTTGACGCCAGTGCTACGGGTGCAGGTGCAGTTCTTCTGCAAGATGATGCTGATGGAATTGAGCACCCTGTAGCATATTTTTCGAAAAAGTTTTTATCGCACCAAAAAAACTATAGCACAATTGAGAAAGAGGCATTAGCGTTGCTTTTGGCACTGCAACACTTTGAAGTGTACGTTGGATCAAATCCTAATCTTGTGCGGGTTTTTACCGATCACAATCCTCTGGTATTCTTGGCCCGTATGCGCAATGCAAACCAAAGAATTATGCGTTGGTCCTTATTTGTTCAAAATTTTAACTTGGAAATTTGTTATAAAAAGGGTAAGGAAAACGTATTAGCAGATGCATTGTCTCGTTCTTTTGAATTTGTATAAAAAAAATAAAAATCAACTGTGTTGATTTTTCTTTGTGTGTGGGGATGTTACGTTCCTCGCATCTGCGCGATTTGCTTTGTGTATGTGCATGTGTTTTTGTGTGTGCAGGTGGCCCATTGGTGTAGTGATGGATCACGTGATTGCTGAACTTGGAGCCAGCTGATAAAAGGGCGGTGTTTTTGAAACATGGCGAGCTCATTCTAAGCGTGTGCGTCGAGGCGTGTGGAGCTCCGGATTCCAGTGCTACAATGGACTGCTAAATGTTTTCTTTTGATTTGTTTAGTGTCCGCATTCTGTTACCGTATCTTGGAGCGTAGGGGTGACCTGCCCTTTATTTTTGAATCATTTTTTGCGATGTGTTTTTGGTAAGGGAGGAAGGGAAGTTATTTGTAATTTTATTTTCTTTATTTACAGGTTATTTATATGATTTATTTTCTTAGTGGCTTTGTTTGTTATTTTGGCCTTGGGTCATCCTGAAACCAATGCTCCATTTCTTCATATATATTTTTCTTATCTAATTCTTTTTCATTAATAAATGATTTAACTTTATCATTTAGTGTTTGGTGATTTGTAGTATCTGGAATCCCGTCACTTACATGTGTGCGCGTCTGACCCCTAGACATCGGGTCATAACAGTACACAAACAATGTTCTCAATGCTGGAGTTCATGTGTAGAGACCCAGGCGATACTTCGAGCAAAGTTTCATGGTGTGTCGAGCCTTCTTAGTGTTGTAAAAATATCGATTTTGATGCACTCAAAGTTATGCCCCTAGTACTCCCATTCACTGACCACAAAACGAAATCACGGTCAATCTCAAAAACGGCCCGTTTGTCGTAATTATGCTTTTAGATATAAGTTTGTCTCGTTTACAGTAAAAAAAAAAAAACAGCCCAGGTTGCATTTTGGCAACAGTTATCCTTTAAGACCTTGAAGGTCTTTGGGTTTTCCGAATCCATCAACATCTTAATCCTCCCCCCTTTTTAATTTCCTGCCAAAGCGACATGCAGTCTGAGGCTTGGGTTTCGGCTAGAGCCGTGAGCCCCATTAGATCCTAATTATAATCACCTCGGACGCAGCTTGTGTTACACGCCGCATTGATCGGCCGGAGCGATTACAGGCGTCAGAATCGGGGCGGTGGCGTTAATGATCCCCACATATCCATCTCTGAAGTTCCCGTCGACCCATCAGAGAATGAAAGAAATAGCCTCACGTGAGCGTTTCTGGATTGTGTTCTCCAGGACGGTTGATGATATTAGCGGGAAAGGGAAGAATTGAAGGTGAAAAAATACTTACTGTTAAGCCATCTTTCCCTGCGCTCCTTCATTTTCTCTTTCTTCGACTGTTTCTTTTCTCCTGTGACTGAAAAACAAAAACATATGGATCAATACTGATTCATTTTACAAAGATTTTACGCATTTAATGCGGTCAAACACTTAAAAATAAAATTGAAACATTAATGATCAGTATTCTCAAAAGGAGAAAAGAGAAAAAGCTTTATTTATTTTAAAATGCAATGCAATTTGATTAGAAAATGCAGCAAAAAATAAAAACTAAAAGTAATAATCCATAAAAATAAAAAAGCTTTACAATAAAACATTTAAATAAAATGACATAAAATAAACCCATAAAAAGTTGAAGAAAAAAAAATGAGTAGAATATTACAGAAAGGCATATAATCAAAAATGGGGAAAATAATAGTACTTTTAAACCAGTGTTATTTTAGTATTTAATTATTATTTAGTTCATTTATTATTGTCTACTGAGCTTAAATTTATTTATTTTCTAATTTTTTTTTAGTAATTTTAATACTTACACTTCAACTTATTTCAGGGTTTTAATAAAAGCGTACAATAAAAAAATAGATATGTTAACTAAAAAAAATGAAAAGTATAAATATAGTAAAATAATAATTAAAAATAAAGCATTAAATAAAACATTAAAATGTGTAAAACATATGTATATATTACAAAAGGCATAAAAATAAAGTACATTCAAATAAAATAAAATGCATAAAATAAGGAGTCCTTAAATAAAAAGGGGCAAAAAATTGATAAAAACACATGAGAACACTGAAACACAAATTAAAATAAAATATAAATATTAAAATGCCATGAGGGAATTTGAAAAGCATTAAATGGAAACATGTAAAATAAATAAATTCGCAGAAAAAATTTGATTAAATAAATTAGCTAAAAATTGTAAAAGTTTCAGTTCAAACATTTCTAATCTTAAAAAAATAAAAGTATAGGTTTTTAATCTGATATTTATTTAATAAAGCCTTTTTTTATGTTTTCAGTTAAACACATTTTTGTCTTAAAAAGTAAAGTTTTTCATGTATAATTTTTTTTTAATTTCCGCTTTATTTTAATTAATGTAACCTATTTCTAATAATTTCAGTTTAAACATTATCATAAAAAATGTTTTTCATCTGATATTTATATTTTATTTTATTTGAGCTTTATTTAAATAATAAAACCTTTTTTAATAGTTTCAGTTTAAACAATTTTTATCTTAAAAAATAAAGTTTGCCATCTTTTTACATTTTTTTATTTGAGCTTTATTTTAATTAACCGTTTCTGTTTAAACATTTGTAATCTTAAAGTTTTTTTAAATCTGATATTTATATTGTATTTTGTTTGAGCTTTATTTTAATTAATAAAGCCTATTTTAATAGTTTCAGTTAAACAATTCTTTTTTTAATTTCAGCTTTATTTTAATTAATGAAACCTAGTTTTAATAGTTTCAGTTTAAACATTTTAATCTTAAGTTTTTCATCTGATACTTATATTTTATTTTATTTAAGCTTTATTTAATTAAACCCCTTTTTTTAATAGTTTCAGTTTAAACATCTTAAAAAATAAAGTTTAGGTATTTTATCTGATATTTATATTTTATTTGAGCTTTATTTAATTAATAAAACCTATTTAAGATTCTGTTTAAACATTTGTAATCTTAAAAGTTTTTTTTAAATCTGATATTTACATTTTTATTTTGTTTGAACTTTATTTTAATTAATGAAACCCCTTTTTTAATAGTTTCAGTTTAAGCATTTCTAATCTTTAAAAAAAATAAAGTTTCTCATATTTTATTTTATTTTATTTGAATTTTATTGTAATTAAACAATTCAAGACAGTTAAAACACTTTGATGTTAAAACCGTTCATCTGATATTTATATTTCAATTATTTTAGCTTCCTTTAATTGGTGAAACCTATTTTTAATTTCTTAAGGTTAGAAATGTTTAACCTGAAGCTAAGTTTTTTATCTGATATTTATATTTTATTTTATTTAAGCTTTATTTTAAATCAATACACTATTATAATAGTTTTAATTTTAGATAGCAGAAACAACAGTGGTTTAAACTAAAAAAGCAGATCAAATGCATAAGACTTTCAAATGATTCTTTGAAGAGGGTTTTATTTTTGATCTAAATGCAGTTGTTTTGGTTCATTGGGGTTTTGTTTTGTCTGCAGAGCATGAACTCCATGCACCTGTCAAAATAACGCCGCGGCAGCCAATCAGTTAAGGACGTGGCTGCGAAACACAAAGGTTGCAGGTTCAGTTCCCGACAGAAATGAGCAGGAACTGCACTGCTGAGATCACTAATGTGCTCCAACATCACTGTGCCCTTCATAAACGCACACAGACACTCTAAAATGACATGAAACTGCATTAGCAATGTGGTTAACTTTCTAATGTAAACCTGAAACTAACTGAGGGAGAAAAGATGTTCTGAAATGACATAAAAAGTCACTATTTTGAATCTAAAGTGAATATTAATGGCTGTGGGATTGTGTGTAGATTACTGTAGGATGTCTGTTGTTTCAACTGCATGCAACATCCTGTTCCCGGCTGGTGACGTCTTATCAGAGAGAGCATATTGTGTGTATTTAACGATTGTGCTGACCTCTGGGGATCAGATCGAGTGTAGCAAGGAATCTATATGTGAGTGGATCAGCGTAATTTCCATCTGACAGAGGTCATTCACAGACCACTCAGGTCAAACCACAAATAAACCTCTTTTATATGTCATGGACAAGGTTTACGTGCTTCATTTTCAGAAAAAATAATTAATGAAATCATATTTAAATTATTTTGCATTGAAAAAAAAAAAAAAAACCTATCACAAGATTTACATGCTTCACTTTTAGAAAATGCACATCCAGAGTTGTCCAAAAAAAAATTTTCATTAATGAATAAATTTTATTATAATATTCCAATTGTTAGTATAAATGAATAATTACTATTAATAGCAATATGTAAAATACAGAGAATTGAAAAAACAAACAAACAGAAAATGTCAAGATTTACACGCTTCACTTTCAGAAAATTCATATTGGATATTTAATAAAAAAAACTAAATTGTTATTAATATTTTTGTAGTGTCATAACAGTGCAACTGTTAATATAACTAATAATAATAATATTATTAAAAATAATATTTAAATCGTCATGCATCAAAAAATATAAATTTATCACAAGATTTACATGCTTCACTTTCAGAAAATGCACATTTCGGAGCTTAAAAATTTTTTTATTAATGAATTAATTTTATTATAATATTCAAATTTTGTTGTATAAATGAATAATTACTATTAATAAAAATATTTAAAATACAGAGCATTGAAAAAAAACAGAAAAATGTCAAGATTTACAGGCTTCACTTTCACACAATTCATATTGGATATTTTATTAAAAAACTAAACTGTTATTAATATTTTTGTAGTGTCATAACAGTGCAACTGTTAATATAACTAATAACAATAATAATAATAATAATAATAATATTTAAATCGTCATGCATCAAAAAATATAAATTTATCACAAGATGCTTCACTTTCAGAAAATGCACATTTCGGAGCTTCAAAAAATTGTTATTAATGAATTAATTTTATTATAATATTCAATTTTTGTTGTATAAATGAATAATTACTATTAATA
The DNA here is from genome assembly GCF_049309525.1 of Garra rufa. Lineage (NCBI taxonomy): Eukaryota > Metazoa > Chordata > Actinopteri > Cypriniformes > Cyprinidae > Garra > Garra rufa. Next base: position 20,535,177 of record NC_133367.1, on the reverse strand, counting down.
AAAATATTTAAAATACAGAGCATTGAAAAAAAAAAGATTTACAGGCTTCACTTTCAGAAAATTCATACTGGGTGTTTAATAAAAAAACGAAACCGTTACTAATCATTTAATAGTGTCATAAAAGTACAACTGTTAATATAACTAATAATAATTATAGTAATAAATATTAAAAATAATATTTTAATCACTGTGCATTAAAAAAATACAGCTTTCACGAGATTTACATGTTTTACTTTCAGAAAATGCACATTCAGATCTTCAAATAAATGTTATTAATGAATTAATTTTATTATAATATTCCATTTTTGTTGTATAAATGAATAATAATTACTTTTAATACAAATATTTAAAATACAAAGCATTAAAAAACAGAAAAATGTCAAGATTTACAGGCTTCACTTTAAGAAAATTTACATTGGGTGTTTAATAAAAAAAAACTAAATTGTTATTAATCATTTAATAGTGTCATTAACAACTGTTAATATAATGAAGAATAGTAATAAATATTCAAAATAATACTGAAATCTCCGTGCATTAAAAAAATTGTTTTCACATAATTTACATGCTTCACTTTCAGAAAATGCACATTCAGAGCTTCAACAAATTGTTATTTATATTTATTGAAAATTACTATTAATAAAAATATTTAAAATACAGAGCATTACAAAAAAACTGAAAAATGTCAAGATTTACAGGCTTCACTTTCAGAAAATTCACATTGGGTGTATAATAATAAAAAAAAAAATGTTACCAATCATTTAATAGTGTCATAATAATGCAACTGATAATATAATTAATAAAAATAATAACAAATATAAAAATAATATTTAAATTATTGTGCATTGAACAAAGAAAAATATCACAAGATTTACGTGCACTTTTAGAAAATGCATGTTGGGATGATTGTTATTAATAATTTTAGTATAATTGTTAGTATAAATGAATAATTAATCAATTATTATTAATAATAAAATATATTTAAAATACAGATAATTGAAAAAAATAGAAAATGACAAGATTTACGTGCTTGACTATAATTGATAATAATAATAATATTGTTATATTATTTAAATTATTGTGCACTGAAAAAACAATCATGTCAATAATTAATAATAACAACACCAACAACAATTATTAAAACAATTTAATTATTGTGCATTGTAAAAATACAATTTTCACAAGATTTACATGCTTCACTTTCAGAAAATGTACATTGGATGCTTAATAAAAATTTATATTAATAATTAAATTTTATTATTCCAATTGTTTAATATATGAATAATAATTATTATTCTAATAAAAATAGCAAAATACAGACTATTAAAAAATAGAAAATGTCAAGATTTACATGCTACTTTCAGAAAATGCATATTTTGTTGTTTAATAAAAAAGACAAAATTGTTATTAATAATTGAATATTGTTATAACAGTTCAACTGTTCATATAATTCATAATAATATTTAAATAATTGTGCATTAAAATCATTTTTACGTGCTTCACTTTCAGAAAATCGGAACTTAAAAAGACCTTTTTTTATTGTTATAACAGTGTTACTGTTAATATAATTAATAACTTCACTTTCAGAGAATGCACATTTGGAGATTCATAAAATGGTTATAAATAAATTAATTGTATGATAATATTCCAACTATTAGTCTAAATGAATAATAATTACTGTTGTAATAACAATGAGTATATTACAGAGCATTGAAAATTCCAAAATGCAAACTGGATGTTTATTAAAAATGATTCAGTTGTTATTAATAATTTAATATTATAATAACAATCTGACTGTTCGGGTAATTCATAGTACATGCTATTAATTACTAGTAATAATTGAATCACTATGAATCAAATCACCACAGAAACAACATAAACTGCCTTGTGCAACAGTCTAAAAACTGTTTAACTGACCGCTTGTCCAAAAATAACACAAATGCGTTAAACTGAGAAGCGCATGAAAATGAGTCGACCTCTGCAATTCCCATCGCCAGGGGAAAAACTCAGCTCAACAAGCTTCTGGTTGCCGAGCAACACAAAAGAGTGTTTGTGTGAGATATTTGATCATGAAAAACGCCTTCACAGCTCTGCAGAGATGCAGTCACTGAGAGACGGGAGGGTTTGACAGCCTTGCTGACCTCAGTGACCTCTCTCGCCTGCCTGTTCATGTTCATTTCTGAATACATATAAATTTTAAGCTGAGCTTTTTGGTCAAAATCAACATCTGTATCTTTAACAGTAGTACCGCCACGGGGGAAATAGCAGGTGGGGTTGAGAGGACAGAAGCACATGAGGTCACATATCATTGCACAAACAAAAGAAATAATGTATAAATTATGTTTTGCACAAAAAAATAAAGCATATTTTAAATCACAATAATCACAATTACAGATTTGTAAAACCATATTTTTAGAATTTTTTTTGTTACATTCAGTGTTAGATTAGTTTAAGGAAATATCATTTTTTCCAAATAAATTCATAACTAATCATTTCCTCGCACATTTCCTCGTTCCTTCTGACTTTTTATTTTGCGATTCTGATTTTTTTCCTCATACATGCAAGTTTATATCTCAAAATTCAGACTTTTTTCTCGCAATTGCACGTTTATATCTCGCAAATCTGACTTTTCTCCCCTCGCAAATGCAAGTTATTTTGCAATTCTGACTTTCTCACAATTCTGACTTTTTTTTCCCTTGCAAATGCAACTTTATATCTTACAATTCTAACTTTTTTCAAATGCGAGTTTTTATTTTGCAAATGCAACTAACTTTTCTCACAATTGCAAATTTATATCTCACAATTCAGACTTTTTTCTCGCAAATGGAAGTTTTTATGACGCAATTCTGACTTTTTTCTTGAATTCTGACGCAAATGTGAGTTTGTCAAAATTCTGAATTTCTTTCTCGCAATTCAGATTTTTTTTTTCACGCAAATGTGAGTTATTTTGCAATTCTGACTTTTCTTGCAAATGTGAGTTTATCTAAAAATTCGGACTTTATTCTCGTAATTTTGACTCTCACAAATGCGAGTTTATATCTCAAAATTCAGACTTTTTTCTCGCAATTCAGATTTTTTTTCTAGCAAATGCATGTTTATATCTCGCAAATCTGACTTTTCTCCCCTCGCAAATTGAAGTTATTTTGCAATTCTGACTTTCTCACAATTCTGACTTTTTTCCCTTGCAAATGCGAGTTTATATCTTACAATTCCAACTTTTTTCAAGTTTTTATTTTGCAATTCTGACTTTTTTTCTTGCAAAAAGTCTAAATTTTGAGATATAAACTCGCATTTGCAAGACTTTGTTCCTCGCAAATGTGAGTTGTGATGTCACAATTTTGACTTTCTCGCAATTCTCTTTTTTTCTCAGAATTCAGACTTTTTTTTTGCAAATGCAATTCTAACTTTTCTCACTATTGCAAATGTATATCTCATAATTCTGACTTTTTTCTCGGAATTCTGACTTTTTTTCCTCGCAAACGTATGTTTACATGTCAAAATTCTGAATTTCTTTCTCGCAATTCAGAT
>NC_133367.1:20491243-20531152 GCF_049309525.1 Garra rufa | reverse complement strand
TCTAATATGCTGGTTTGATCTTCAAGAAAATTTTTAATTATTATTATCAAAATTTAAAATGATTGAATACATTTTTTCAGGATTCTTTGATAAACAAAGATCCAAACATCAGAATTTCTCTGAAATAACAAGCTTTTGTAACATACACTATACCGTCTTGAAATCAGTATTATTTTTTGGAGGGAAATAAATTATAGAAATGAATACTTTTATTTAGCAGGGATGCTTTAAATTGACCAAAGGTGATGATAAAGGCATTTATAATGTTACAAAAGATTTCTATTTCAGATAAATGCTGTTCTTCTGAACTTTCTATTCATCAGAGAAGCCTGAAAAAAATCTACTCCGCTGTTTTCAACATAATATTAATAATACATGTTTTTTGAGCAGCAAATCAGAATATTCAAATGATTTCTGAAGGATCATGTGACTGGAGTAACGATGCTGAAAATTCAGCTTTGAAATCACAGGAATAAATTACATTTTAAAATACATTCAAATATAAAACTGTTATTTTAAATAGTAAAAATATTTCAAAATTATTAAAAAGCATAAACTGTTCAAAAACTTTAGTTTTGCCTTTATATAACTGAAAAATATTACATATAATTCTAAATTTTAATATAGTGAAAATGTATGTGAAGTATTATGGAAAAAAAATAACAACACTTTTCTGTAAATCCAAATATGATCAAGTAAAATCGGTTTTAGAGTGGTTTCTTACTGTTTTTAGGTTAAATATTTTGTTGAATAAGTTGTTTGTTACTCTAACAGTATATTATACATTATAATTAAGTAAAGTATATGCCGTTAAAATGGTATTAAAACACATTTACCTTTAAATAATGGCGTAATAATGAAGATCTATAAATATCTAAAAATATATTTTATTCTTATTTATTCTTTGTTTGTTTTTTTGGTGCTTATCCTATACAGTTAAAGTCAAAAGTTTTCACCCCCTTCCAGAATCTGTAAAATATTAATTATTTGAACCAAAATAAGAGGGATCATACAAAATGTATGTTGTTGTTTATTTAGCACTGACATGAATAAGATATTTCACATAGAAGACGTTTACATATAGTCCACAAGAGAAAATAATAGTTGAATTTATAAAAATGACCCCGTTCCAAAGTTTACATACACTTGATTCTTAATACTGTGTTGTTACCTGAATGATCCACAACTGTTTGTTTGTTTGTTTTTTGTTTAGTGATAGTTTGTCCTGAACAGTTAAACTGCCTGCTGTTCCTCAGAAAAGTGCTTCAGGTCTCACAAATTCTTTGGTTTTCCAGCATGTTTGTGCATTTGAACCCTTTCCAACAATGACTGTATGATTTTGAGATCCATCTTTTCACACTGAGGACAACTGAGGGACTCATATGCAACTATTACAGAAGGTTCAAACACGCACTGATGCTTCAGAAGGAAACACGATACATTAAGAGCCAGGGGGTGAAAACTTTTGGAATTTGAAGATCAGACTAAATTTTACTTATTTTTTCTTCTGGGGAACAAGTATCTTCTGTAGCCTAGGGCAGTACTAAATGAAATTAAACATGATATTTAGGCAAAATAAGAAAAATGTACACATCTCCATTGTGTTCAAAAGTTTTCACCCCTGGCTCTTAATGCATCATTTTTCCTAATGAAGCATCAGTGAGTGTTTGAACCTTCTGTAATAGGTTCTGAGAGTCACTCAGTTGTCCTCAGTGTGAAAAGATGGATCTCAAAATCATACAGTCATTGTTGGAAAGAGTTCAAATGCACAAAAATGCTGGAAAACCAAAGAATTTGTGAGACCTGAAGGATTTTTCTGAAGAACAGAAGTCTGAAGTTTAACTGTTCAGAACAAACAAGGGACTTGTGAACAACTATCACTAAACAAAAAATACTCCAGCTGTGGATCATTCAGGTAACAACACAGTATTAAGAATCAAGTGTGTGTAAACTTTTGAACGGGGTCATTTTTAAACTTTCAACAATTATTTTCTCTTGTGGGCTATATGTAAACATCTTTTATGTGAAATATCTTATTCATGTCAGTGCTAAATAAACAACAACATGCATTTTGTATGATCCCTCTTATTTTGGTTCAAATAATTAACATTTTTCAGATTCTGAAAGGGGGGTGTAAACTTTTGACCTCAACTGTATGTGTACACTTTTGAATAAATACAGAAACACTGAGATATATTAAATGTTGTCATATGTAAATATATATTAATAACGCAGTTTGTTTTTGTTTTTACTCACATGTGTTTGTGCGTCCAGACATCGGCCGTGTTTTGGAGGTGACGGACCTTCCGGCTGGCATCAGTCGAGTGGAAGCGGACTCTTTACTGGCAGAACTGAGCAAAGTCGGCGCTCTCATAAAATGGCTGCCCAAACCTCCGTCCCCCAGCCAATCAGAGGGAGCGGACGTTACGAACTCTGAGCCCCCCAAAGCGCCCCCTCACGACCTGGCGTCCACCTACACCATCCTGGCCTTGTTCCCGAACAAATACGCGGCGCAGTGCGCGCTCCAAAAACTCAACAGCTCCATCACCAAATTCAAACTGAGAACTAGCAAGGAACATAACGAACAGCACACGCTCGCCAGATCCAGCTCTCAGTGAGGCCACGCCCCTTTTCCTGTCTCTCCACCAGTCACCACCATTGCCTCAGGCTCACTTCCTGCCATTTCAGTCACACCTTTCTGGTTTTGTTTCCGTTTTGTTTTGTTTGTTTTTGCACCACTATGGCTTGATCAAAACGGGTTTGTTACTTTCGAATGGGGTTTTCACGCTAGTTTGTTGCAAAAAAAGAAATTCTGATGTTGTAGTTAAATTGTTCTTTCACGGTTTCAGACGAATTAGCTAGGTTTATTTAAACGAAAACAAAACGAATTCATGTTTTGCTTGTTCTTCTGTTCATTCTGAACGCAAAACTGAAACCGGAGCATGTTGTTTGGGTTTTTTTTAGCGCAACTGTCACACTTTTATTCTCAAACGAATGGAAAAAACAACAAAACATACTACAACTGACCCATGAACATGAAGACGGGACACAAGGGAACACTTTTCGACCTGTGCCTTTGAGCAAGGACGCACTGTTTACGCCGAACAACGACGAAGCCAGAAAAACAACGTCCAAAAATTTGTAATTTATACTGTAGCCGAATCCAAATAAGCAAGTGTTATTTTTTTTTTCTTCTCGGTTTTTGGCTCTCCAGTATGTGGACTGAGTGTTTTTGAATTTTTAACTTAATTTAAAAGTTGATGGAAACGGCGCAGCGGCCAAACGGAAGGTTTTATCGCTTTCTTTCTTTCTCATTTTCCTGTCTTTGGGACGATGGACAACAGTCCATTTATGGGTTTTTAGGATTCTTATCTCATTAAAAGTCACTGGAATAAAAGTTTGCACTCTTCTCTCATGTCTTTTTCCCCTTTTCTCTCTCTTTTTCTTTCCTCATTTTATTTTCGTTGCGAGATGTGTGGACTATGAAAGGCTGTAAAATGTTTGCTGGTGCAAGTTGTTTTTATCTCAGTTTGAAACCAATAAATGTTTACACATAACGGTTTTTCACCTCTTTAACATTCTTATTGACTATAAACATCAAAATTAAATAAAATATTTCAAATATCCACCTTTTTCTTCAATGATGAAGGCAAGCCTTGGTGAAGTAACACTTAAAAGTAATAAAGAAGAATAACAACGTGCAGTAAACACTAAAACTGTTTGCACTACAAACCAGTGTGCTCATAATTAAGATAATACATTAAAATAAATGGTAAGACACATTAGTTTGCAATATCAAGCAGCAAAATTAGCTGTTTTGTACAGCTAAAAATAGCTGGACGCGGATGAGACCGGAAGTAAGACCCATAAAATTTACAAATGGCTGCACCCGCTCTTACTGGAAGAAAAAGATGGATATATTTGATAATTATAGCTTATAACTTCTTAATTTATAAAAGTTTCAAAATATACACTGCCGCTCAAAAGTTTGGGATCAGATAAGATTTTTCATGTTTTTTTTGTTTTTTTTTTAAGTCTCTTATGCTCATCAAAGTTCCATTTATTTGATCAGGAAATACAGGAAAAGGTATTATGAAATAATATTGAAATTCAAAAACATGTTTTTATTTTAATATACTTTAAAATATAATCTATTTCTGTGATGCAAACATTCAGTCTTCAGTGTCACATGATCCTTCTAATATACTGTTTATTACTTTTATTATCAATGTTGGAAACATATTTTTTGGTACCTGTGATCATTTTTTCAAGATTCTTTGATGAATAAGTTAAAAAGAACAGCATTTATTATTTTCAAAATAGAAATATTTCTAAAAATAATTACCACTTTTTATCAATTTAACACATCCTTGCTGAATAAAAGTGTTCATTTTTCATCAAAGAGAGAAAGAAAGGAAAAATTTACCGACCCCAAACTTTGAACGAGGTGTTTGTTGCAAAAGTATTTTTAACATTTTATCAAAGAATCCTAAAAAATGTATCACAGGTTCCAAAAAAAAATATTAGGCAGCACAACTGTTTTCAACACTGTGTGACACTGAAGACTGGAGTAATTTGCATCACAGGAATAAATTATATTTTAAAGTATATTAAAATAGAAAACCACTATTTTAAATTGCAATATTACATTTTGTCTGTATTTTTAACCAAATAAACGCAGCATTGATGAGCAGAAAAGCTCATTCTGAATAAAGCTCATTCTGATTCTGAGAAAAGTCTCCTTTAAAAAGCATTTAAAATCTTACTGATCCCAAACTTTTGAGCAGCAGTGTACATATTTTAAATATATATTAGAAATATATTTATTTTATATTTTAATTCCATGCATCTTTTAAATTTAACATTAAACATGTACTTTTAATTAGACTATCCAAACTTAAATTGTTATAATTTATGAACGCTTGGGAATACAGACCTATGGTTGGACTCAATTTTGTATTTTTTTTTTTAAAAGATAACATGCAGATTATTGCATTAGTGTAATCTTTTCAAATGTGAAAGTATCAATACGTCACAGAAGTTTAAATTTAATGTAAAGAAAATGTACTGTACCATTTTTTTATTTTATTTTATATGAAATAAATATTTTACAAAATATTTTTTTATCCAAAATTGCTATAAAATTAAAGCCTTATGTCTAAATAAGGTATGTTCTAAATTTGAAGTTGATATAAAAAAATTGGTTTGTGTGAGATTTTATTTAGGGCATTATACCACAAACAGCCATCGGGTGCTGCCCAAATTCCATTGTTGTTGTCTTTTTTATGAATTTGTCCATCACAAATGACTAAATATCTATGTCAGAATATTTCTATCAGAAAACAACCACCAAATTTGGAATCTAAAGACTCAGACATTTCCAACAAAATTGTATTTTGTCAAGATTATAAAAGTTCTGAGTGTAAAACTTGCTGTAAAACTTTTTTTTTAAATTTGACACTTGACACCGCCCACTAAGGGGGAGGAGACTGCTCAAATATTTTAAAGTACCATTTCAAAATGGTTTTCACAGGATGAATTTTTGGTTTTAAGCTTTTAAATGTAATATAACTTACTGATGATTACTAAAACATGTGATAGAGAAAAAAGACAATGAAAAAAGTGCACTGTGCAGCTCACAGGTGAGCCGGTGGCACTTAAGGGGTTAAAGTAAAACCCTTTTGTTGTTGTTCCTGTAGTCTAATTATGTCATGAAACTACTTCTAAATCAGTGTTATGGTATTAAGTTTCTTTTAGCTATGCAACTATAAATCCCATGTCCAAACTGAACATTTTTGTTCTGTTATGTTTCCAGTTATAGCCTTATATTTCAATGCAGAAGTAAGCTTTTTTTTTGTGTGAATGTGCAAGACTTCCACTTAATTAGCCGCAGTAGGAAAATAATGAGAAGAATGACAAAGTGCAGTAAACGGTAAAACTGTTTGTGCTACAGCCCAGTGTGTTCATAATTAAGACAATACATTCAAATAATATTGCAGTTTGCATAGCAGCAAAACGAGCTGTTTTGTCTAGCTAAATATACCTGGACGCGGATGAGGCCTGAAGCCAGACACATTTAATTTACAAATGGCTTCCCCAGGTCTTACAGGAAAAATAAGGTGGATAAATAACATGGAATGAATGAGAATGGTTATAATTGTACACCTCTGAAAGTCTCATGTCGGTTTTGATCCATTATTTTGAGGAAAACATTTCAAGATTTCTCTCTATATAATGGACTTCTATTAGGGTGACCATATTCTGAGAATCCAAAAAGAGGAAATCCCACATTTAAATTCTCTTTCTGTTTGAACTAAATCTTATATCAAAACCGTATTGCCCTGTAAAAAATATCATCTCTCTTAGTCTTTTCTTTATACAGGCCTAATACAAACATAAATAAATAATACATAAAATGCTTAAATAAGAATTGCCTTGTAAAACATTTTTTTTTTCCAATTTGTCTGTGAAACTACATTTGCGTTTCGGCATGTTAGTGACACACAGCTCTTGCAGCGCAGTTCCTCTTTGTATTGTTTTGACATTTGGGTCTTTCACGTCATCAGATAGGTACCCAGGGCTGGACTGGGGTTAAAATTCGGCCCTGGACAAATTCAGCCCATCCGGCCCACAAGTTCCACATGAAAGTTTTCTTGGGTTTCCTGGTGAAAAAACCCCCAGCTAAAACCAGCCTGTGCTGGTTGGGTGGTTTTTAGCTGGTCAGCAGGCTGGTTTTAGAAGGGTTTTGACAACTTTTCCAGCTTGGCCAGGCTGGTCTTAGCTGGTCAGGCTCGGAAACCACCAACTAAAAGACCAGCTAAAACCAGCTACTTACAGCCTAAACTGGTCAACCAACCAAGGCTGTTTTAAGCTGTTTATTTCAGCAGGGTTATAGGGTCTTTAATTGGAGTACACGAATGAATAAAACAGGATTTAAACAAATAATGATAAATACTGCTGAATTCAACAAACTTAATTACATTTTTGTCACAGAGAAATGCATGCAGTAAAGCATTGATTTTAAGCTAGAATGCAGGAAATTTGTTGCTAATAAATTATGTAATAAAAAAAAACATCCATTAATAAAAATCATCACCCTCATGTCGTTCCAAAACTGTATGGCTTACTTTCTTCTGTGGAACACAAAATATATTTTGTATAATGTAACCAAACATATTTGGTTACCCTTGATTTCTACTCTATAGACAAAAAAGTTTTGAATTTCTCAAAGTATCTTCCTTTGTTACACAGAAGAAAAAAGTTCATACAGGATTGAAATTATTGAAATTACATGATGTTGAGTAAATGATGACAATTTTTATTTTTTGGTAAACTGTCCCTTTAAGAACTTTATGTATAGTGTAAACCTAATTTATATAAGACCCATATTTAATTCTTTAATCAGGCTCTTATTGAATTAACATTTTACTCCAATTAAAACGAATTACAACTAAAAATTAAAAGAAATTATTGATTAGAATATTAGTAGTAAGACTGTGGTCACAAGAAAACATTAGTTATATGGTTTTTAAAATTAAATAGTAATTATAAACTATGAAATTTGTAATAATTTTGTTTTGACAGTAATTATTTATTGGCATTTTCCACTTTACTTCATCATGCAGTATCCAGTGTCGTGGCTGTTTTCAGCCAGCCCAGCAGAACTTACAGATCCTTTAATGTTCTCATATCACATGACTGTATAACACAATTCTGTGTGTTATCTGAATGGATCAAACTTACACTGTTTATCATTGTACATCGTGGCAGAAGCGCAGCGCGCGTTCGTCAGCTCTGTGCGGGTGATTGATCCCACCGCTTCACACTTTTCGGCTATTTGCGGTTTTGAATGCGCTATAATTTAAAATAGCGCCTAATATGGGGGAGGTCTCCCTCGCTTCGGTGATCGGCCCACTGGGAATGTCCCGGTGCTCCCGATGGCCAGTTCATCCCTGCAGGTACCTCAGAATAATGCCGGTGGGCAGTGGCTGCATTTAAAGTGTTGAATTAATGACGGTCCGTGAAATGAGGTAAAAAAAAAAAAACCGGACATTTTATGATATTTTACAAAATCCCCCCGGACATAATTTTATAGCCAAAAAGGAGGACATGTCCGGGTAAAAGAGGACGTATGGTCACCCTACTTCTATGGTGCCCCCGAGTTCGAACTTCCAAAATGGAGCTGCAAATGGCTCTAAACGATCACAGCCGAGGAAGAAGGGTCTTATCTAGCGAAACAATCCATAATTTTCTTAAAACATTTACAATTGACATACTCTCTACAGAGAGTACACCCAGAGCTAGACAAGACGAGCATTTGAGGTTAAAAAGTATATAAATTGTAATTGTTTTTTAGAAAATAACCAATCGTTTTATATTAAACATGTCTTTATTGAAAAAATATAGAAGACAACAGAAAAAAACTTCTGTGAAGACAATTTTTAACTATCCCCCCGCCCTCCCACCCTCAGGATCCACATGTTCCATTACACAGGGCAAAATAAAATAAAATGTAATAATAATAATAATAATAATAATAATAATAATAATAAATAAATAAATAAATAAACAAAAGGGAGAGTAAATTTTGTTACACATGGGCTAAGGCAGACAAATATTACCACATCAAATAAAGCACATCACATTTGCATTAATCACTGGATTGAGAGGAATCTAGCATTCCTTGTATTACTATCTCGTTGTTTTCAAGGAATTGTATAAAAAGGTCCCATATTTTATAGTAATCTTTCAGTTTACCCTTAGTACTGTATGTCAGTTTTTCCAAAACAATACAGTGTGATAAATCTTTTAACCAATGATCAATTGATGGACCTTCTATTTTCTTCCAATAAAATGCAATTGACCGTCTTGCGAGAACTAAACAGATGTCTATCATTTTCATTTGATGTTTTGATACTGATATACCAACAGGAATAAGACCTAGCACACATATTTCAGGAGTCATTGGAACAGGTTTTAAAATTATTGAAGATACTAATATCATCACTTTTTGCCAGAATGTCCGTATAACATCACATTTCCAAACACAGTGAAAAAACGTTCCCTTATATTTTTGGCATTTAAAGCAAACATCTGGAATATTAGGGTTAAATTTGTTCAACTTTTCAGGTGTAATATAAGTGCGCATTATCCAATTGTACTGGAGCAGTTTAAATCTGGTATTGATTGACACATTCTGGGCTCTGACACCTATTTCACTCCATTCTGATTCTGAAAGATTGTACTGTAAATCGGTACACCAAGCAACTCTCTTAGATTCGGATGATTCTTTAGAAGTATTGACAAATTTACAATAAAGCAACTTAATTTTGTTTGTACTAAGTTCTTCATTTAACATAACTTGTTCTAATTCTGTTTGCATCGGTCTGGACATTGAATAATGTTGCTTGACTCTGATGTAATTGCAAACTTGTAAATATTTGAAGAAGTGTGTCATAGGAATTCCAAATTTATCCTTAAGTTTGTTAAAAGACATGAGTGTATCTCCCTCGAACAAGTCACCGATCTTTTGAATACCCTTTAATGCCCATTGTTTGAAGCCAAAATCATTTTTCCCTGGACTGAAGTCCTTGTTTCCCCAGATAGGAGCAAAGTAAGAAAGAGACGGGACTTCTCCCAATGTACGCTGTGCTTCGTTCCAAACTATTAAAGTATTCTTAACAAATGGATTTTTGGTATCCTTTTTCAGATTCTTGTATGAGTCCGAGTACAAATATGAAGCCATGTTCATATATTTTGCAGTCATCAATTCTATTTGTACCCAGGGTAATTGTGGTTGCAAAGAAAACCAGTAGGTGGCATTAGCTAATTGGGCAGACCAATAGTACCACTGCAAATTAGGCAGACGCAGACCCCCTCTGTCATATGGAAGATATAGTAGCGTTAGGCGTAGTCTTGCCCGTCTGTTCTTCCAAATAAATTTAGTAAATTTTTTATTCATACTAGGAAAAAAACCTGATGGAGGTGGAAGTGGTATAGAACGAAATAGATACAGGAATTTGGGGATGATATTCATCTTAATAATGTTTATACGACCAATCAAGGAAACTGGTAGGGATGACCATCTATCTAAGGATTCTCTAACTTTTGTTATGACTGGATTATAATTAGCAGGTATTAACTTATCAATTGTAGGAGTGATCATTACTCCTAAATATTTAAAACCATTTATTGTATTAATAAAGGGGTGTTTTATTGGTGGGTTTTGTCTTTCTTGAGTATTTAAGAAAAGTATTGATGATTTAGTATTATTAATTTTATAGCCAGAGAACTTTCCAAATCTATCGATCAATTTAAGCAATGCTGGGATGGATCTTTCAAGCTTTGTGAGAAAAAGGATAGTATCATCTGCATAAAGAGCTATTCGATGTTCACGATCTTCAATTTTTATGCCCTTTATGATAGGACTACTTCTAATAGCGACTGCTAAGGGCTCTAATGCTAAAATGAATAGCATTGGTGACAAAGGGCATCCTTGTCGTGTGCCTCTATATATATTAAAAGGTTTTGATATTATTCTATTGGTTCTCACTTCCGCTGTTGGTTTAAAATATAAAATATTAACCCATTGTAAGAATGAGTCTCCAAAACCGAAACGAGCTAAAGTATTTTTCATATAATGCCACTCAACCCTATCAAACGCTTTTTCTGCGTCGAGTGATAGGATACATGAATCAGTGGTTTCCTTTTCCATATGTAAAATATTTAGGACTCGTCTAATATTGTGAGTAGTCTGGCCATCCTTAATAAATCCATTTTGGTCAGTGCCTATAACAGATGGAAGACATTTTTCTAATCTTAACGCTAGAATTTTGGCAATGATCTTCGCATCTGTATTAAGCAAGGAAATTGGTCTGTATGACTCACATTTGTTAGGAGGTTTATCAGGTTTCAAAATTAAAGTTATTAAGGCTGTTCTCAGTGTGGGTGGTAGATAACCATTTTGAAATGACTCTTCATACATTTCTTTCAGGGGACCAACTAATTTGTCTTTAAATAATTTGTATATGTCAATTGGTAGACCATCAGGGCCGGCTGTTTTACCATTCTTTAGTTTTGTTATGGATTCTAAAATTTCACTTTCCTCTAGTATATTGTCTAAATTGTTTTTGTCTTCTTCAGATATAAGTGGAATCTGTAAATCATTAAGGAACTGATCTTGGTCTTCAATATAATGTTCTGATTCAGTTTTATATAAATCTTTATAAAATGATACAAAAATATTATTTATTTCTAAAGGGTCAGATATTAGCTCTCCATTTTCATTTTGAATATTATTAATAGCCTTTTCTGTATCTAGCTTTTTAATCTGCCATGCTAGCAACTTCCCTGCTTTTTCTCCCTGTTCATAGAATGATTGCTTTAATCTTATTAAGCTATTTTCCGCTTTTGTTATGGTAAGGGCGTTGTATCGGGCCCTAAGTTTAATAAGTTTGTTGTTTATTTTTCCTGAATTATTTGAATATGTCTTTTCTTCTTCCATTTTAATTTCTTTTTCCAGTATGTTTATTTCTAATTTGAATTTATTAGATTTTGAACTTGTATAGGAAATTATCTGACCTCGTAAATATGCCTTAAAAGCTTCCCACCTTATAGCAGCTGATGTTTCATCTTTATTTTCTTTAAAAAAACTGTCTATCTGTTCCTCTAGAAATTTTATAAAATCTGGATCATGTAACCATCTTGGATGTAGACGCCAGCGATAAATTCCATTCATACTTCCTTCTGTCTTATAAATTAATGAAACAGGGCCATGGTCAGAGATAACAATCGGTTCATATTGACACGTTGTTATTCTTGAAAATAGGTTATTAGAAATCAAAAAATAGTCAATACGAGAATGTCCCTTTGTCACTGTAGAGCAGCATGAATATGTTCTTTTACTAGGATTTAGTCTCCTCCATGGGTCGCACAGGTTTAATTCTTTAATGTAGTCCCCTATCTTTTTCCTAGATTGTGTGTGTGTTGTATCTGAACATGTTGAGCGGTCAAGATTGGGAGATATTGTACAATTAAAATCTCCAGCCATTATTAGCTTTCCTGGTAAGGAGGCTATTAAAAGAAATAGTTTTTCGAAGAAACTTGGACAGTCTATATTAGGACCATATACATTTGTCAGAATCATGTTTTCATTGAAAAGAGAGCCTTGAATTATTATATACCGCCCAGCTGTATCTTGTAAAATTTGAGATATTTGAAATGGAACCAATTTGTGTATTAAAATAATAACCCCCCTGGAATTAGGAGAATATAAAGCTGAATAAAGCTGACCTTTCCAACGTCTTTGTATTGGTGTCGTATCATTTGAAGATATGTGACATTCTTGTAGGAATACAATTGAAGGGTTAAGCTGATTAATTTTCGTCATTACTTGCTTAATTTTAGTTATTTTCCCCAAGCCTCTCACGTTCCATGTTATTAATTTTAGTTCTAAGTTAGAACCATTTATTTTATTAATTCCCATATTAGTGCCCATTTGGTATTATAATTCTGTTTCCCAGCCTGATTAAAATAAAGTATAGTTTGCCCTGTAACTGAAGAAAAGTAAAATACCCTTAGAATGCTTCTCCTAGCACTGGCACCCCGAACTCGCCAGTGCTGTACCCACCATAACACATAAATGAAAAGTTCAACACTTTGTATCACCGATCCTTCTGCAAGGAGCAGCATAACGTGGAACATAGGTAATAACTCTGTTCGGTACTCCCACTGACAGACGACTTATCACAATAAGTATAATTATCAACAGCCTATGGTAATAACCAAAATAACCATGAGTATCGATATTGCACCGGATTTCCCTAGTATTGCCGGATGTTTGAAAAAGAACAAAGAAATTAGTAGAATAAAATAAAGTAAGAGCAAAATAAATTTTGGAATCCATACCCAACGCTTCATATTAAGTTTCATTAAGATCCATCTCCCTCTAGATATTAACCTCAAATACCTTATCAAACTTGAGAGGGGAAAGTCCGGTACGTGACAGTTACTTCGTGTCCTTTATTTTGCTAATGAAATTTTCTACCTCCGCTGGACTCTCAAAGATGCGTTCTCGTCCTGCATGAGTGATGCGTAGTTTCGCGGGAAAGATGATTCCATATCTGATGTCCATGTCTTTGAGTTTCTGCTTCACTTCGTAGTATTTTCGTCTTTTCAGGTGTGTTTCTCTGGCGATGTCCTGAAAAAACTTCACTTCTCTTTCATCATATGTGATTTTCCCCTTTACGCGTATGGTTTGTAGCACTTTGTCTTTGTCTTTTGAGCTCAGAAAGCGCACAATGAGTATTCTGGGGGTGTTTCGGTCACGGCGGTCCTGTAGTCGGTGAGCTCTTTCAATGGTTATCGGGCCGGAGAACTTATCAGGTCCCAGCACCTCCGGAAGCCATTTTTCAATAAAACCCACCACGTCCGAGCCCTCGACGCCTTCGGGTAGGCCAACGATGCGCACATTATTACGACGACTTCTATTTTCCTGGTCTTCCAGTTTTTCTCCAAAAGATTTTACCTGTTGTTGAAGACTATCTACAGTGCGCTGTAATCCAGACACCTGGTCCTCAGTGTCGCTAATCCGTTGCTCCGCCGTTGTCAGTCTGTTGGAGAATTCCTTGACTTCTTGTTTAACCTCCTGTATTCCGGACAGAATTCCTGTCAGTTGGACTGAGAAATCTTCTCTCATGCTTGCAATTGCGCTCATAATGTTGCTTTCTTCCTTTTTGCTAGTATTTGCGTTGGGTTCTTTACTCTCGTGCATCGCGTTAGCTGGATGAGCTGAGTCTGTATTTGAATCATCTTGGTTTCCTTGTTTTTTCTTCAATGTACGCGATGTCATTCTGTATAGATGGTGCTCACTCAAACTTTAATATAGCTGTTCAATTTCAGAATTTAATTTGGCTGTTTAAGAAAGATATTGCCGAATGTAGTTGGAGCGTGAAAACGTACGTCTGTTCAGCACGCCGCCATGTTGAGCCCTCTCATAACCAATCGTTTTACTAGATAAGACCCTTTTTTTCCCTCTGCTGTGATCGTTTAGAGCCCTTTGAAGCTGCATTTTGGAAGTTCAAACTCGGGGGCACCATAGAAGTCCATTATATGGAGAGAAATCCTGAAATGTCTTCTTCAAAAACATAATTTCCTTACGACTGAACACTGAAGAAAGAAAGACATGAACATCTTGGATTGACAAGAGGGTGAGTTGATTATCTGTATATTTTTGTTCTGAAAGTGAACTACTTCTTTAATAGGTGTTAAAGATATGTACAAGTGGTAATAATTAAGATATTAGCCTAATATTTCACCTACCTGACTGAAAATAAGAACAAACGCTAATGTTGTCAAGATTCTTGCTCTGGAAATCCTGGTTTAGTTTGTTCCTCAGAGTTTTTTTGCACACTTCTCCTTGATTTGTTATAACTTTTGGCCGTCTTTAGTACCTCACGTTTTTCTGAATGATTAGTACAGCCCAAACATGACAATAACTGACCATTTTCAGCAGTAATAATCAGCAAAATACGCGAGTTTCGTTCGGTTCGGTGCCATTGTTTACCTAACATGGCCGATAATGTGTCGTCAACACTCGATAAAAGTTCATAGTACATAGACTAATATATTATATGTATATAGAAGCTGTACAGTATATTTGGGGCGATTAATGTGTCTCTACGTGAGGTAGAGAGAAGAATAAATATATTCTCAAAATATAGGACAGAGTCTGATTTTCTGAATGAGTCTCAAATCTCTTGACCCTCATTCCCAGATTCCGGTTGATCCATGAATCTGTGCGCATTGACAAAGACCGTGCTTTTCTTTACGGAAGGCCCACAAAACTCCGTGTATACCTGCTCAGACAGGCCGCGGAGACAAACAGGATATTCAGTCAAGCCCGGATTACACCGGAGGAGTCGAGGACCCGCGGAGGTGTTTGTTCACACGCCTGTCTGATATCAAACAAAGCAACATGTGCTTTCATTCAGATTCGCAGCGGAAGAGCCCGACAGAATGTGGGCGGTTTAACGGAGCAGATCATGCAGGTACATTCACACACACACACACACACACACACACACACACACACACACACACACACACACACACACACACACACACACACTCTTTTCTGTTTGGACATTTTTTATCCAAACGGAATTTTAAGAGACAAATGCTGATGGGCGTCTAAAGAAAGGTTTGTTTTAAACGTCCAAACAACGTTACCTGAGTGAGGACAGCAGGGTTCAATAGCAAAGATGTGAGAGATAATTAAAAAGTAGAAATGTGACCCTGGACCTGGGTCTTAAGACGCACAGGTATATTTGTAGCAATAGCCAACAATAAATTGTATGTTTTAAAATTATCGATTTTTTCTTTTATGCCAAAAATCATTAGGATATTAATTAAAGATCTTTAACATGAAGATATTTTGTACATTTCCTACGATAAATATATCAAAACTTATTTTTTGATTAGTAATATGCATTGCTAAGAACTTCATTTGGACAACGTTAATATTTTTTGCACCCTCAGATTCCAGATTTTCAAATAGTTGTTTCCTAACAAACCACACATCAATGGAAAGTTTATTTATTCCACCTTCAGAAGATGTATAAATCTCAATAATAAAAAAAAAAAAAATGGACCCTTATGATGCATAGGCCTATGCCGTGTTTTCATAAATGTCATACTGGCATTCGTGTTTCTTTCATGCATTGAAATAGTATTAAAATCTATGTGACCCAAATAAAAACATGTTGTAGGCTTATAATATTATATAAATAGTATGTGATGTTAATAAAAATGTAATTGAAATTGTTAATATATCTGATTATAAATGCTATTTATAAAGCGTATGTGTAAATTTTAATATTTTCTTTATTATCTGTTGATATTATTTAATCTGAGAACTATCAATTTTTCAAAAATCAACACTACACTACAAGTCAAAAGTTTTTGAACACTAAGATTTTTTTTAAAAAGAAGTTTTTTCCAAGACTGCATTTGTTTGATCCAAAATACAGCAAAAAAACTGTAAAATTGTGGAAAAAAATTGCTTTCTATTTGAATATATTTTAAAATGTAATTTATTCCTGTGATCAAAGCTACATTTTCAGCATCATTATTCCAGTCTTTATTAATTAGTTAATACTTTTATTTAGCAAGGATGCTTTAAATTGATCAAAAGTGATGATAAAGACATTTATAATGTTACAAAATATTTTTTATTTCAGATACATGCTAAATGATGAACTTTCTGTTCATCATAGAAACCTGAAAAAGCTGTTTTCAATGGAATAATAATAAGTGTTTTTTGAGCAGCAAATGAGAATATTAGAATTTCTGAAGGATCATGTGACTGGAGTAATGATGCTAAAAAAATCAGCTTTGAAATCACAGAAATAAATTACATTTTAAAATACAAAAATACTAAATTTTACTGTTTTTGCTTTACATTGGATCAAAAAAATGCAGGCCATTGGTGAGCAGAGAGAGAGAGAGAAAAGGTTTTCTGTTCAGAAACTTTTGACTGGTAGTGTATGTATGTTTGTGTGTTGTTTTGTTTATAATATATATAATAGTATATTTAATCTCAATTATTAATTAATTAAAATAATCAAAACCATAATTTGCTTCAGGTTTACGGTTATATAATAAAAGCAAAATTAATAATAGTAATAATACGACAATATAGACAATGATTTGCCTTTTTTGAGACTTTAATTCTCCCCTTTTGCCATTTCTGGACTAACAAAAACATCAGTATCAAATTTACTTTTAATTCAGAAAACGATTTTTTGTTCAGAAAACAGATACGGCAAAAAGGTGCATGTTTAAGTTATTTTTAAATAGATTTGAACAACAACAAAAAAAGCATTTTGCATGATGTTGTTCAACCTTAAACGAAAAAGGTGTAGAAAACAAGTTGCAGAAGAGACGTGACACGGCATAGGATACTGTAACTCCTCCAAGAACCACCAGAGGACGACATATACTAACATACTGAGGCGTTACACCGCATTTCACCGAGCTACTTTACTTAAAATGCTGCCTGTAACATGAAAAACTTGCGATAAGTGTTTAACGCAGATGTTTTTTGTCACATGATGTTGCATGTTTAGTCCAGCGAGTGACCTCTGTTCTAAAATACAGATAGTTTGTGTTTTAATCTAATTTTGTGTAAAAATGGCTTAACTTTTGACAGCACCATTGCATAACAAGTCACAAGTCAGAAAATCGACTATTGTTTACATTGTTGTCGCATCAGTGGATGTCTATGGAGGTTTGTTCTGCTACATACTTAACGTTTTGACAAATATAGTCATTTAATCATAGGACTATGCTACTGTTATCTTCCTCAAACATATTTAACCTTTGTTTAGTTTAATTGTATTGTCGTCGTTTGGCTCATTTCCATGCAATTAAGACAGTAGGTGTTGGATACCAAACGACCTCATCGCTCAAAACTAATACGATTTTAATAATACCTCATTCGTAACTGCCAGAGCAGTTTTGTGACTTAAAATTGTCTTTGCATATTGTAAATATGTGCTTTTCATTTGCAAATGACGCTAAAGCTAATTGATTCATTTAATAATATCAGTGTTTATATGAATGCTGAGTGTTTAAACCTCAATTCCCTGGTTTTCTTGTCATGTAATTGATGCCAGATGGAGAATTTGTCAGGACAAAATATGGGGCAGCAGCTCCCTGGCAGTGGAGAGTGAATGTGTGTCCCGCATAAATTAGCCCACAAGGGTGTCTTGCCATTATAGCAGGTGTCAGGAAAGATGTTTGCATGGGACCAGATCAGAAAAGCAATGTTTAGGGCTCAGAATAACTGTTTGGTCCAGGATGGTGTTCACTGTCTGTTTTTTCCAGTTTAAGTGCTGTCCGTTTGGATTTGATGGATAATTGTATTGTGCCGGTGGCTGTGGGCCTGGAGGAAGAGAGAGGGATGAGGGTGTGATGACAGACCAGCTGTCCGAACACGCTCCTGTCGGTCTGAGCGAATAGCAGGATGTGTCTCCACATGCCCAGACATGTTCACCTGATACTCGCCGTGGGCAACGTAATTCACTTATCACTGTTAATGATGATGGAGACAATTAAATAATTACAACTGAAATTTCACCACATCACATTTTAATTTACAATTATGATATATAGATAGAAGAAAGAAAGATTGGTACACAGACAGAGAGAAAAAGATAGATAAAAGGTATACAGACTGAAAGAGACAAATATACATACAGAAAAAAGAAAGGGATGGAAAAAGAAAGATGAATAGGTATACAGACTGAAAGATGATGGAAAGACAGACAAATATACAGACAGAAAAAGAAAAGGATAGATAGACGGGAAGAAATACAGAAAAAAGATGAATAGGTATACAGACTGAAAGATAGATGATATTAGATTGAAAATTATACAGACAGAAAAAAGAAAGAGAAAGACAGACAAAAAGAAAGATGAATAGATATACAGACTAAGATGATTGAAAGATAGGTATATGGAAAGAGAATATACAGACAGAAAAATAAAAAGGATAGATGGATAGAAAAGAAGAAAGATGAATAGGTACAGACTGAAATATAGATAGAAAGAAATATACAGACAGAAAAAATATAGATAGAAATACAGACAGAAAAAAAGATAGATGAATAGATATACAGACTATAAGATGATTGAAAGACAGAATAGAAGGATAGAAAGAAAAAGAAAGATGAATAGGTATACAGACTGAAAGATAGATGATAGATAAATATACAGACAGAAAAAAAAGAAAGATGAATAGATACAGACTATAAGTGTTAGGGGTGCGTGCAGGACGAAACGATAGATGATATTCACAAATAACAATACATTTAATATAAATCTTCCAAGAGGAACAAGGCAGGAACACAGAGAGCTTCACACACATCGAGTAACATTAAGGACTGACAGAGAACTAAGGAAACAAACAGACTTATAAAGACAGACAGGTGACAGTGAACCAAATGATCACAAAATGACAGGGGGAAGACAAATGGGAAAAACCAATGACAAAACAGATAGAACTGTGACATTACGCCCCCCTCCGAATAGGCGCGTCCTCGCGCCGTAGAAAAAAAACGAAAAAACGAGAGGGGCGGAAAACCAGAAACAGAGTCCATGAGGGAGGGGGCTTCGGCGGAGGACACAACCGAAGGAGGGGGACCAAAACAAAAGTCCAAGTGGATGACAGGACAGTCCAAGGGGGCGATGACGGAGGGAGGAGCCAGGGAGGAAACAGGAGGAACCTGGGGCAGGAGGAAATCCGCAGGACCCAGCCATGATGACGGCCCACAGTGGAGCCGACGGAGGGAGGAGCCATGGTGGAGGGAGGACCGCCGACTCCATGGGGCCGACCGACAGAGGCGGAGCAGATGGAGGAGGAGCCCGAGGCGGAGACAGAGAGCCGAAGATCCAGGGTGACGCCAGGTCAAGGTGGAACGTAAGGCTCTGGAGGCGGAGGCGGAGTTCCGGAGGTCCGCGGCGGAGCCGGAGCGACAGAGGATGGAGGCTGTGCCTGAGGGAGGGAGGAGTCCGCAGGAGCCGGTGGGACAGCACGACGAGGCACAGCCGGAGGAGCAGAGTCCTGAGGTGACGGAGGGACGACAACTGACCAGGGCGGAGCCGGAGAGACGATGGAGCCTGGTGGACCGACGGGTGACGGTGGAGAGGAGGGCGTCGAGAGCCGTGGTGGAACCGCAGGGTCGGAGGGCCGAGGCGGAGTCCTGGACTCGGAGGCTGGAGGCGGAGCTGAGGGATCCTCCAGCCGTGACGCCGATGGAAGCTGGCAGCCCCGCGGCGAGCCCACTGGACTGATGGTGGGCTGAGGGTGAGCTGAGGGGCTGTCAGGGGACAGCGGCGGCCAGACAGGCATGGATGTGGATGACAGATGGTGGGTGGGTGGGAATTCCAGGCAGACAGGAAAGTCAGGACAGAAGGATACTTCCGAAAAGAAGTCAATAAGATCATAACTGATGGATACGTCAGAGAAAAAGTCAATTAAATCCCCAGAATGTGGTCCAAGCTCACCCTCAGTGGTGGTGCAGTGGGCAGGGCTCTCTATCGCCCTCTCTTGCTCCACGTCATACTCCACCGTCGCAGATGTTGTAGTCGGCTCTCGCACCTGGTCCGATGGGTCAGGCTCTGTCACTCTCGGCTCTGGCTCTCCATCGTCGGTGGGCTCGGGCTGCAACTCCGCTTGTCGGGGTGATGTTTGGCTGGGTTCTGGGTCTGGTGTGGGGCTGGTGTCATCCTCCGCGTCCAACGAAGATCTGCTGGACACCAGCACCCACACGATGTAATCAGCGATGCTCTCTCGAGGACCTTCCCCGGAGAGCGGCTCCTTGATGGTGTGATTCACTCCATTTCGGTAGAATGTGCACAAGCAGCTGTCCGGGTAGTGCGTGTAAGGCACGAGGTGGACAAAGTCTTTAGTGTGGTCCTCGAGAGAGCGATCCCCCTGCTCCAGGAGAATGATTCGGACAGCGGGATCCATGATGAAAAACAAAAATAAACACTGAGAAAAATGGAAAATAAAGCAGGGGAAACACACTGGGAAACTGTTTTGGTCAGTCCTTCTGTTAGGGGTGCGTGCAGGACGAAACGAGACGATAGACGATATTCACAAATAACAATATATTTAATATAAATCTTCCAAGAGGAACAAGGCAGGAACACAGAGAGCTTTCATACACATCGAGTAACATTAAGGACTGACAGAGAACTAAGGAAACAAACAGACTTATAAAGACAGACTAATAATTACAGACAGGTGACGGTGAACCAAATGATCACAAAATGACAGGGGGAAGACAAATGGGAAAAACCAATGACAAAACAGATAGAACTGTGACAATAAGATGATTGAAAGATAGATATATGGAAAGATATACAGAATATACAGACAGAAAAATAAGGATAGATGGATAGAAAGAAAGAAATAGAAAGATGAATAGGTACAGACTGAAAGATAGATGATAGAAAGATAAATATACAGACAGAAAAAATAAATATAGATAGAAATACAGACAGACAGAAAAAAGAAAGATGAATAGATATACAGACTATAAGATGATTGAAAGATAGATATATGGAAAGATAGATTAGAAGGATAGATGGGTAGAAAGAGAGAAAAAGAAAGATGAATAGGTACAGACTGAAAGGTAGATGATAGAAAGATAGATAAATATACAGACAGAAAAAATAAATATAGATAGAAAGACAGAGACAGACAGAAAAAAGAAAGATGAATAGATATACAGACTGAAAGATGATAGAAAGATAGATATATGGAAAGACAGGCAGACAGAAAAATGGCGCAGATGGGGAACGTTAACACTGTGTGACAATATGCCCCGCTGTTATTAAACTATGCTATTCTGTGACATTAGCGATGCATTTTACACTACTTACTTCTAAGGATTTTGATAAGAAACGACAAGAAACAGATGAATAAAGGCTGACAATCAATGTTTAATGTTCAGAAGTTATTATTTCAAGAAATGTAAAGCATTTTGGCTGGTTTATGTGTGTGTGTTCTATGAGAGCTGTGTGTGGAGGAGTGGAGTGTTCTTCTGAATGTCCAAATGTGTTTCATTTATTTGTCCACATTGTTTTGAACTACTGTACAGCTGTTTGTTGCGATCAGGGCCGTTCAAAGCATTGTTGCGATGTGTTCATTGTCAAACTCCAAAATTTGATTTTTTTTTTTTTTTTTTTTTTTTTTTTTAAACGTCATTACTTCATTTGAAAAAGTAACACATTTATTTTACTGACAAAATATTTTAGTTTGTTGTGTATATTATTTCATTCGATCAGATAACATTTTAAGCTGTCATATGGTCGTGTTACAACTTGCCCCTCAGATGTTACAATGTAGCCCACCTACGGGGCATGTTGTCACGTTTCACTTCCTTTTTTGAGGTAAATAACGAAAAACGTATACGCTGTAAATATAAAACAAAGCGATATATTTGTACTAGACAAGTGTGAAAATAATGTGGTTAAAAATTGTACTCTGAACCCCAAGTGGATTTACATAAACCGCGAAATTCAAAAAGTGTTAGGTTGTGCCCCGCTCTCTGCTATGTGGGAGTATTTGGCCGCTATTCGCGGAGAATTTAGTAACGTCATTGATTCTAATAAGAATAGATAGATAGATAGATAGATAGATAGATAGATAGATAGATAGATAGATAGATAGATAGATAGATAGATAGATAGATAGATAGATAGATAGATAGATATACAGACTGAAATATAGATAAACAGAAAGATAGATGATAGAAGGATTGATATACATGCAGGAAAATAAAGATATAGATAGAAAGAGAAAGATAGACAGACAGAAAAAAGATAGATAGAAAGAGATAGATAAATGGATATACAGACTGAAATATAGATGACAGAAAGATTGATATACAGGCAGAAAAAATAAGGAGAGATAGAAAGAGAAAGATAGAAAAAAGATAAGTAGAGAGATAAAAAGAAAATGATAGAAAGACAAAAAAGACAGGTGGACAGAAAATTATGATAGATAGATAGATAGATAGATAGATAGATAGATAGATAGATAGATAGATAGATAGATAGATTGATAGATTGATAGATTGATTCATAGAATCTGTCATTGTAATCAGTGTAGTGCTTTAGACTGCTCTGATAATTACTTGTAGCTTGACCCTCCATGACCCTGTTGACCTTTGACCCTGCTCCCACAGGGGTCACATGTCAACTGTCCACCTTACTGTGGGACACCAGAGGCATCTCACTCACAGCTGTCCGCTAACGTGCATTTCAGCACACAGATGACTGACACATTCGGTTCAGGAATAAACCATTATGTTTTCATTTCAATTATTTCATTCATTTGAAAATGAATCTGTCTGTCTGTCTGTCTGTCTGTCTCTCTCAGATGTGTCGGTCTGTGCTCTGTGACTCTCAAATGCTGTTTCAATCCCCTCATCGGGCCACTCCATGTTGCCATAGTGACGAGATGGAAGCCATCCCAGCTATACAATTTTGGGGGGGAGGGGGGTAATCATAAGAGGTTTACAGCCAATATGAGATACAGAAACACCCCCCGCGCACATACACACTCCAGTGCCGAGGGTCCTGTTGTTGACTATGGTGACACAGTGCTTGTGTTCGCTGTGGGGGGCCTCTCCTTCACTCTGGGGGTTTTTCATCTCACTCAAGGCCTCCACCCTATTGATATGTTTCTCCATCTCTCAATGTTGAAGCACTATGGCTGCCCCCACCATCACCCTAATTGCTTTTGTCCGTCCAAGGCTCTCGTCATTTCTCCATTTCTTTGACTTCCTCTCCAACATTTCTGTCCCTTTTCAAAACCTGCCGATTCTTTGTGCTGTAGTTCCTCTTTTCTCCTTCTAAAGAGAGATTGGGATGTGTGCGTGTGACCTCACGGATGCTTCTGTAGGTCAGGGGTTGTAATTCAGGGCTCCTGAAGGCAACCAGCAGAAAAACGCACTGTTAATTTATTATTTATTTACTCGCATTGATTTTTCAGGGGGGTCGGGGAGGTCGCACTTAACTGCAGAAAGGACATTAAAGGTTTTACAGATCAATATTTACGTTTGGTTGTGGAAAACGCCTGCATAGTATTATCTCAGCCATTTTTATTATATTTCAATAAAATGCCTTCAGTTTATTTAATATATATAAACATATACAGATATACTGACATATAGATAGATAGACAGATAAATAGACAGACAGATAGATAGATTAGACAGGCAGACAGAAATAGATAGACAGACAGACATACAGATAGATGAAACGGACAGATAGACAGATACGGATGGATGGATGGATGGATGGATGGATGATGGATGGATGGATGGATGGATGGATGGATGGACGGACGGACGGACGGACGGACGGACGAACAGATAGATATGGATGGATGGACGAACAGATGGACAGACAGATAGACAGGCAGATGGACAGATAGATGGACGAACAGACAGATAGATAGACAGATGATGGATGGATGGACGGACGGACAGATAGATATGGATGGATGGATGGACAAACAGATGGACGGACAGATAGATAGATAGACAGGCAGATGGACAGATAGATCGACGGATAGATTAACGGACAGATAGATACGGATGGATGGATGGATGGATGGACAAACAGATGGACGGACAGATAGATAGACAGATTATGGATGGGTGGATAAATGGATGGATGGACGGACGGACAGATAGATATGGATGGATGGATGGATGGACAAACAGATAGATCGACGGATAGATTAACGGACAGATAGATACAGATGGATGGATGGAGGGATGGATGGATGGATGGATGGACAGATAGATATGGATGGATGAACAAATGGAAAGACAGATAGATTAGACAGACAGGCAGATGGACAGATAGATCGACGAATAGATAGATCGACAGAAAGATCAACGGATGGATGGATGGACGGACAGATAGATATGGATGGATGAACAGATGGACAGACAGATAAATAGATAGATTGACAGACAGATAGACAGGCAGATGGACAGATAGATTGACGGTTAGATTAACGGACAGATAGATACGGATGGATGGCTGGATGGACAGATAGATATGGATGGATGAACAGATGGACAGACAGATAGATTAGACAGACAGGCAGATGGACAGATAGATCGACGGATAGATAGATCGACAGATAGATCAACGGATGGATGGATGGACGGACAGATAGATATGGATGGATGAACAGACAGATAGATAGATAGATTGACAGACAGACAGATAGATAGATCGACAGATAGATAGATAGATAGATAGACAGACAGACAGACAGACAGACAGACAGACAGACAGACAGACAGATAGATAGATAGATAGACAGACTGACAGACAGACAGACAGACAGATAGATAGATAGATAGATAGATAGACAGACTGACAGACAGATACATAGACAGACAGACAGACAGACAGACAGACAAACATTCTTGCATAGCCTTGGCTTTCTGGAATGCTGCTTTACAATTTGGCTGAAGCTAGATGTACCTGCTGTTTTCAAATGCCTTCATGCTAGCCCTGTTTGCTTCCCTGCTATGAATTGTCGATAAATTATTGGCCAGGTCTTGCTCTCATACAGGTCCTCTATTGGGGTTAAATGGACTAGCTAGAGTTATCTTAAATGCATTCTCAATGTGCAACGGCAGGTCACCGATCAGCTACAGGGGTTGCAATTTATCTTTTGCGGTTACTCTACCTCCCGTATCTCTCTATCTTTCTTTCTCACGACTCATGACGGTTCTTCAATAGGTCTTATAAATTAAATGATAGATAGATCGGAGATAGTTTCAGCTGCATCTCCTCTCAGGGTTTGATAGATGTGATCCCCCAGGTGCCGGTGTTTATTGGTCTGAGCGATGGTGCACAGTCCTGAAAACGCACTTCATTGCCTCAGTATTTTTCCGTCGTGTCTGTACAGCAATCCAGCAGAGAAAAAAAAAGAGAAACGAGACTGTTTCCTGAGGCAACAGATGGGTAAGGATGGTAGTCACGATGCATTGAAAAGTCCATATGTCAAAAGCACATACTGTAGATTGTCCTGAAGCAATAAACAACAATACATTTCCTAAAGTTTTTACTACTTTCCTAACAGCTTTTGGCTCAATTAACTACCTATCTGAGACGATTCAGCTCCAGAAGAGATTTCATCGGAGACATCACTAGTTGCCTGGAAAACAGCTCGCACAGATGCGTCTGCAGGCGACTGGCAGCCGGCCTGGACGGACAGGATTTTCCTGCTATGCTAATGCCCATAGCCGCAGGCTAACAGTTCTAGTGTAACGACGTTAACACGCCAAAGCCATATGGAAAAACAAAGGCAGGATTTTTACAGGGAATACCAAGCGCAGTAGGCATCAGTATGGAGGGTGCGATTCAGATGACAGATTTTAATGAGAATTCCTGATAGAGCACAAACACATTTTGGCATGTTTTGTCGTACAAGGTACAATTGGAGCATGTTTGCAAAGGATTGCTTCAGTTTTTTTTTTTCTCAAATTCAGCTTTAGTTTTAGCAAATATAAATTCTGCTAAATACTTTTTCAGAGAAAAATTACTTAAAATAATAACTTTTTTAATAATCATTTTATTAGTAGTAGTAGTACTAACATCACACTGAGTAATATATTTCCGTCACAGTTACTACAAGCGCAACCGAACTTTTATTTTGACGGGTTGCTGTAAAGACCTTAAGCTTCTGTTTGTACATGATATAACGATCGTTTTTTCCTCAAAAGAAACGGTAAAATGCTCAAGTAACTCTCAGAGCAGTTGTAGAGATTGTTTATGTATTAGAATATTGAGGCGACAGAGGCTAAAAAACGCGACAGTAAGGTGTAGTAAACGAAAACAGCATTCATTCACAAACAAAAAAAACGCGGAGAACATGCAGGATTCGGCTTAATATTACCAGACACTAGTTTGTATCGCGTTTTTATTAAAGTGTACTGACCTGCTTTTGATTTCTTAATCCAAAATTTGGCAAATATCTTGACTATATGCACTTATGCCACGATTTGGTCAGTTACCCGGATGTAAACAACAACATGGATTGCACGGTTAATGTTCTACTGAATACGTTGTTCTGCTAATAGTATTTATGCTGTTTTAACCATGGAAAAAAACATGTGGAAGCTGCTAAATCATATAGAGAAGGACTTAGTAAGCAGGACATGGTGCAATATTTTGACAAACTAAAGATAATAGGTGGTAAAGATACATATGAGCAGTATTAATTAAAATATTAGCCTTATATTTCACCTGCCTGATCGGAAATAAGAGCAAATACAAATGTTGTCAAGATTCTTGCCCTGGAAACAGGTTGTTCCTCATACAGTTTTTTCACAGTCTGTAGTGCTCCAAGTGATTAGTACAGCCCAAAACATGACAATAATTGACCATTTTAAACAGCAATAATCAGCAAAATATGCAAGTTTCATTAGGTCCAGTGGCATTGTATATGGCCAATTGATGATACGTCGTGAAAACACTCTATTCACTAAAGAGGATCCGATTGTGAGCAAGTGACGTATTGCTGAATTTATCCAAATCTGTTTCCATGAAGAAACAAAGTCATTTACATCTTGTATGGCCTGAGGGTGAGTACATTTTCAGCAAACTTTTCGTTTAAGGTCAAGTTGATGCAAGTTCTTTTCTGTGTAAAAAGTTTTGGTATATAATTAAAACAGTTGTGTTTTTGTGCCTCACAGTTTGCCGTGGTAATATTTTCATCCAAATGGTCTGTAAATGGGACAGAGTTATTAAAAGTACTCCTTATGCGAGTTTAAAAGCACTGAGCAACAGGGCGTATTTGCATAAAAGCATCGTTTTTGTGTGGCTCATCTCTCTTGAGGCTGGTTTTGTGTGCGTGCTGTTCATAAGGTGTCTCTCAGAACTATTAACCATGGAAAAAAAAAAACATTAAGAGTTCTGTTATTTATCATGAGTGTAACTCGCCCACACAGCGGCTCCCTCGCATATACACAGAATTCATAACTGCAAATTCAATAAATGATTATACGCTTGCTAATTGGCTTATAATGAAAGATTCAGTGTGAGAGACTGAGTGCTACTTAGGGAGAAATTAATGGCTGACATGTTGTCCATATCTATTTTTGCTAAACGAAAAAGTAACTTAAGACTAGATCCTTAAACTTTATTCATTTGAGAGATTTAAGCATTCAAGCTTGATAGTTTTTTGCTCACAACATTTTTTTTTTTCTTGTGGGTGGGTCCCACATAAGAGGCCCTTAGGGGGTCCCAGCCCTAGCAATTGGCCCTGTACCAGGCCCCAGGACAGCTTTCCCGGTTGTCCCCCGCTGCTGACGGCCCAGATTGGGTGTTGCAAGAGCCAACTGACCAAATGTTTGGAGATAATCCAAGAATTGTAGTATTGGCTTATATATTTGGATTGAAACGTGGATTGTTTGGCCCTGGCTTTGGAACAAACACTCAACTGTAGAAATTCTTAGTGAATTTTTATGGATGCTATGCCACTATTTCTGATATTTCATTTGGTTTTAGGAACAATATGTGGCAGAGACCAAAATCAGGCATCGATTAAGTCTGGCAATCGTATGAATTGGGTCAGAACCCAGCGTGAATGGCTAAAGTCCCCGTTTGAGTCCAGCTCAGACGTTTTAACTCGTAATCACGTTCATTTGGCCGTTGGGCCTACGGGAGGGACGTCTGTTAAGATCCTGTGAGATGAAATACTGGGAAATGGCATGCGGAAGTGCTAATCGGATGAACGGATTGGTGCTTGTTGGATTTCTGGCATTGTGCAGTTAGCTGCTGCGCTAACAGGCAAAAGGTAAGCACTAACGCTAGACTTGAAACATTATGTACAGACCTGCTGTTTAATTATTTGACCATTTTTAGCATTTTTTTAAATCAGTAGGTAAATAGAGGTTTGGGAGAAGAAAAGAGAATAGTTTAGACTAGACTAGATTGATTTGTGCTAAACGAGCTATTGTTGCCAAATTGTGTTGCCGATTTTAAATGTGATTGACAGTTTTGAATGTATCCTATTCAAGTAGATTTAAGTTGTACAATTCTTTCTGAATTGAGGCCCAGTGAGTCCACCATTTTTTTCTCACAAAGATGCCCAAATTTGGAAACTGAATGCTGAAATAAAATCTTGAGTTTCCCACTTGTAATTACGACTTTTTGGTGGTGTTCATGTGCATTCAATTTGTAAATACAGTCTTTTTGAACGCACCATTTTTCTTTGTTTAACATAAATGTTTCACGGCGCTGTCGCATTTACTGTTTTTTGGCGAATTTTGGCAGGCGAAATTCTGTAATTTCAATTGGTATATGACTGGGAATTTTGCATGTGGGCAAAAGATTTCCCTGTATAAATTTCGGTTGGTCACACAAATTTGTCGTGTTGACCAACAGAAAGCAGTTGGTTTGACTGTTCTTCAGAAAAATCCTTTAGGTCCCACAAATTCTTTGATTTTTCAGCATTTTTGCAGATATGAACCCTTTCCAACAATGACTGTATGATTTTGAGATCCATCTTTTCACACTGAGGACAACTGATAAACTCATATGCAACTATTACATAAGGTTCAAATGCTCACTGATGCTCCAGAAGGAAAAAACATGCATTAAAAGCCGGGGGTGAAAACTTTTGAACAAAATGAAGATGTGGACATTTTTCTTATTTTACCTAAATATTAATTTGTTTAATTTAGTACTGCCCTTCAGAAGCTACAGAGGATGCTTATATGTTTCCCAGAAGACAAAATAAATTAAATTTACCCTGATCTTCAAATTCCAAAAGTTTTCACCCCCTGGGTCTTAATGCTTTGTCTTTCCTTCTGGAGCATTAGTGAGCGTTTGAACCTTCTGTAATAGTTGCATATGAGTCCCTCAGTTGTCCTCTGTCATTGTTGGAAAGGGTTTAAATGCACAAAATTGCTGAAAAACCAAAGAATTTGTGGGACCTGAAGGATTTTTCTGAAGAACTGCAGACAGTTCAACTGTTTAGGACATACGAGGGACTCATGAACAACTATCACTAAACAAAAAAAAACACAGCTGTGGATCATTCAGATAACAACACAGTATTTAGAATCAAGAGTATGAAAACTTTTGAACGGGGTCATTTCTATAAATTCAACTACTACTTTTTTCTTGTGGACTACATGTAAACATCTTTTATGTGAAATATCGTATTCAGGTCAGTACTAAATAAAAAATAACATGCATTTTGTATGATTTGGTCAAATAAGGTGTATGTAAACTTTTGACCTCAACTGTAAGTCAAAATCTCAGGTAAACATAAACCCTTAACCTATAAAAAGAAACATATTTTTATTGTAATAAAATTACACACAATTCTAATAAAATTCTCTTCTTTTTTCTTTTCCAGAAACGGGGCCACACCTTTCACACAGGGCTCGCGGACAACGCGTAAAGACAAGCTGTTTGAGTAAACTGTTTGGCTTGTGAAGACGGCTACAGGAAATGTCAGTGAAATCATTAAATGAGGAACTTCCATCATAAAGAGCAGTTCAAAGGGATTCCTGCTGTAGTGCCTTTATTAAAACGGGCCCCGACAGCATGCGGCGTCAGCATCTGTATCGCAGCATGGAGTTTATGGAGAGAATTACAGAGAGTGTGACGCCCTTCCAAAACCTGGCGAACTGCGTTGATGTCTGCAGCCAGCTATCTCAATTGATTTCAGTAGAGTTTGGTGTTAGCATGTTGCTAAGCTAACTATATGACCTTCTAATCAGCATTAAAAACATGCAAAGATTGGGTACAGTAGTTGTAGTATTACATATTAATTGGATTGGGTTTGAAATAATAGTTTTTTTTTCTCAAATGCTGCCTACTTAGTGCGTTCTCTAGCATTTGCAATACAGTTTCTTGTCTCACTGAGGTTTGTGTGTTGACAAAACTGTGTGTGAGAAATGCCAAAGTACCCAAAACCGTGACCCCGTTGACCCTTTCCAATTGTGAGCCATAACTTAATTATACTAACGCGCGCACACACACTTACATGCTTGCCTAAAACCAGAGGACGCTCTAAAAACCCTCAAAGGATCAAAGGCTGCATGCCAATGCGATCTCCCAGCGCGTGAACCGCAACTGAGCTCCTTAAACACACGCAGACCGCCACCGTCGTCAACGGGGACTGGCACGCTGTTGCTCCGGAGGGAACGGCCCCCCTCTGCGGCTCTCAGAAAGAGGGTGAAACAAAAGACTGGGACAAACAAAGGCCGATGGATGGAAAGAAAAGCCGTGAACAAGAATAGACACACCCCCTATTAGATTTGCATGAAGAATAGATGGAGAAATGGTCAAGAAGTGCTACAGATATTACAAAATAATGTGTTTCGAAGACTGACACGGAAGATAAGAAATTGTTGAATTCTCGTAGCTTTATAACATTACGGTTGAACCACTAATGTCAAATTGACTTTTTTAACGATGTCCTTACTATCTTTATGAGTCTTGAACTTGGTAGTTACATTGCTGTCTATGCAGGGTCAGAGAGCTTTCGGATTTCATCAAAAATATCTTTATTTGTCTTCCAAAGATGAATGAAGGTCTTAAGGGTTCGGAATGGCATGAGGGTGAGAAATTAATGAGAGAATTTTCGTTTTTGTGTCAACTACTTATCTGACTTATTCAGTGTAGAAAGCATTTTTTCACTGGATTTATTGAATCACGTTACTTGTGTCGGGGTGGAAGTGGGTCGAGCTCCTTTCCGTCTCTGTTATCTGGGTGTGTGGTATCAGAAATCTGCATAGCAGCTGTCGACTCGCTCTCTCACGGTCTCTGCAGTTTTATGGCATTTACCACAGACGTTTCCCTCCACATAGTTTGCGTCCTCATACTGGAGTACCGCAAGGTTTAATGCTAGGCTCCTAGATTTTGTGGGCCAACAATCATCTTTGCAACGGTGGTTTGATGTAGTCGACTTTCTACAGTGAGATCTGAATGGGCCGGTAATGAGATTTGGCTCTTATTGTTGTGACACTGACAATCGACACATCCTCGACTCTACATCAAAGACCTCAAGGGAAGATTTACCACAAAAGACTTCCCCCTCTGTGACTACTGTCCACACCCAGGGAATTATGGGACTCTTGTCACAAGCATAACTCACTTGCACTATATGAAGTCTCCAATCAGTTTGTCAAACGTTTTGTGGATCAAAAGCGTAAGATGCCACATATGTAGATGATCATGGGGAACTTGCACAAACCAGCCCCCCACAGAGATACAGATTGAGCACTGCAGTGACTTCTGAAACGAATCCTAATGGCTTGGTTTGGCTTGTTCTTCCCTGTTTATTTTTTACATTTAACATTTTAAAATACTTTCCTCTTATCCTAGTTACTAGTCAGCTAGTTGATCAAGTCATTTGAGAATGATTTGTTCAGTCGGTTGTGTGAAGCAATGGTTTAGTGAACGATTTCTTCAATCTGGTTTGAGACCAAATTGTTCTGTCAAATAAGTGATCAAATTGTTCAGTCTGATTTGTGAATGATTTATTCAGTCTGATTAGTGAATAATTTATTTAATCTGATTTTTGACCAAATTGGTCGGTTAGATCATTTAATCGTTCAGTCTGATTTGTAAATGTTTCATTTGTTGAGTCTGATTCGTGAATGATTTGTTCAGTCTGATTCGTGA
The DNA here is from genome assembly GCF_049309525.1 of Garra rufa. Taxonomy (NCBI): domain Eukaryota; kingdom Metazoa; phylum Chordata; class Actinopteri; order Cypriniformes; family Cyprinidae; genus Garra; species Garra rufa. Next base: position 20,498,905 of record NC_133367.1, on the reverse strand, counting down.
ATGATTCGTTCAGTCTGATTCGTGAATGATTCGTTCAGTCTGGTTTGTAAACATCATTCAGTCTGAATTGTGAATGATTCATTCAGTCTGATTTGTGAAGGATTTATTGGGTCTGATTTGTAAAGCATTCGTTCAGTCTGATTTGTGAACACATCATACAGTCTGATTTGTGAATGATTCAGTCTGATTTGTGAATGATTCATTCTGATTTGTGAATGATTCATTCAGTCTGATTTATAAATGATTTGTGAATCATTCGTTCGGTCTGTTTTGTGAATCATTTGTTCGGTCTGATTTGTGAATCATTCGTTCGGTCTGATTTGTGAATCATTCGTTCGGTCTGATTTGTGAATCATTCGTTCGGTCTGATTTGTGAATCATTCGTTCGGTCTGATTTGTGAATCATTCTCTTGGGTCTGATTTGTGAATCATTCGTTGGGTCTGATTTGTGAATCATTCGTTGGGTCTGATTTGTGAATCATTCGTTGGGTCTGATTTGTGAATCATTCGTTGGGTCTGATTTGTGAATCATTCGTTGGGTCTGATTTGTGAATCATTCGTTCAGTCTGATTTGTGAATCATTCGTTCAGTCTGATTTGTGAATCATTCAGTCAGTCTGATTTGTGAATCATTCAGTCAGTCTGATTTGTGAATCATTCAGTCAGTCTGATTTGTGAATCATTCAGTCAGTCTGATTTGTGAATCATTCAGTCAGTCTGATTTGTGAATCATTCGTTCAGTCTGATTTGTGAATCATTCAGTCAGTCTGATTTGTGAATCATTCAGTCAGTCTGATTTGTGAATCATTCAGTCAGTCTGATTTGTGAATCATTCGTTCGGTCTGATTTGTGAATCATTCAGTCAGTCTGATTTGTGAATCATTCAGTCAGTCTGATTTGTGAATCATTCAGTCAGTCTGATTTGTGAATCATTCAGTCAGTCTGATTTGTGAAGGATTTATTGGGTCTGATTTGTAAAGCATTCGTTCAGTCTGATTTGTGAACACATCATACAGTCTGATTTGTGAATGATTCAGTCTGATTTGTGAATGATTCATTCTGATTTGTGAATGATTCATTCAGTCTGATTTATAAATGATTTGTGAATCATTCGTTCGGTCTGTTTTGTGAATCATTTGTTCGGTCTGATTTGTGAATCATTCGTTCGGTCTGATTTGTGAATCATTCGTTCGGTCTGATTTGTGAATCATTCGTTCGGTCTGATTTGTGAATCATTCTCTTGGGTCTGATTTGTGAATCATTCGTTGGGTCTGATTTGTGAATCATTCGTTGGGTCTGATTTGTGAATCATTCGTTCAGTCTGATTTGTGAATCATTCGTTCAGTCTGATTTGTGAATCATTCGTTCAGTCTGATTTGTGAATCATTCGTTCAGTCTGATTTGTGAATCATTCAGTCAGTCTGATTTGTGAATCATTCAGTCAGTCTGATTTGTGAATCATTCAGTCAGTCTGATTTGTGAATCATTCAGTCAGTCTGATTTGTGAATCATTCAGTCAGTCTGATTTGTGAATCATTCAGTCAGTCTGATTTGTGAATCATTCGTTCGGTCTGATTTGTGAATCATTCAGTCAGTCTGATTTGTGAATCATTCAGTCAGTCTGATTTGTGAATCATTCAGTCAGTCTGATTTGTGAATCATTCAGTCAGTCTGATTTGTGAATCATTCAGTCAGTCTGATTTGTGAATCATTCGTTCAGTCTGATTTGTGAATCATTCGTTCAGTCTGATTTGTGAATCATTCGTTCAGTCTGATTTGTGAATCATTCGTTCAGTCTGATTTGTGAATCATTCGTTCAGTCTGATTTGTGAATCATTCGTTCAGTCTGATTTGTGAATCATTCGTTCAGTCTGATTTGTGAATCATTCGTTCAGTCTGATTTGTGAATCATTCGTTCAGTCTGATTTGTGAATCATTCGTTCAGTCTGATTTGTGAATCATTCGTTCAGTCTGATTTGTGAATCATTCGTTCAGTCTGATTTGTGAATCATTCGTTCAGTCTGATTTGTGAATCATTCGTTCAGTCTGATTTGTGAATCATTCGTTCAGTCTGATTTGTGAATCATTCGTTCAGTCTGATTTGTGAATCATTCGTTCAGTCTGATTTGTGAATCATTCGTTCGGTCTGATTTGTGAATCATTCGTTCGGTCTAATTTGTGAATCATTCGTTCAGTTTGATTTGTGAATCATTCGCTCAATCTGATTTGTGAATCATTCGTTCGGTCTGATTTGTGAATGATTTGTTGGGTCTGATTTGTGGATGATTCGTTCGGTCTGATTTGTGAATCATTCGTTCAGTCTGATTTGTGAATAATTTGTTGAAATCTAATTTGTGAACAGATCATTCAGTCTGATTTGTCAATGATTCAGTCTGATTTGTCAGTGATTCATTCAGTCTGATTTGTGAATCATTCAGTCAGTCTGATTTGTGAATCATTCAGTCAGTCTAATTTGTGAACAGATCATACAGTCTGATTAGTGAATGATTCATTCAGTCTGATTTGTGAACAGATCATACAGTCTGATTAGTGAATGATTCATTCAGTCTGATTTGTGAACAGATCATACAGTCTGATTTGTGAATGATTCATTCAGTCTGATTTGTGAATCATTCAGTCAGTCTGATTTGTGAATCATTCAGTCAGTCTGATTTGTGAATCATTCAGTCAGTCTAATTTGTGAACAGATCATACAGTCTGATTAGTGAATGATTCATTCAGTCTGATTTGTGAACAGATCATACAGTCTGATTTGTAAATGATTCATTCAGTCTGATTTGTGAACAGATCATACAGTCTAATTTGTAAATGATTCGTTCTGTCTGATTTGTGAATCATTTGTTGGGTCTGATTTGTGAATCGTTCAGTCAGTCTGATTTGTGAATGATTCGTTCAGTCTGATTTGTGAACAGATCATACAGTCTGATTTGTAAATGATTCATTCAGTCTGATTTGTGAACAGATCATACAGTCTAATTTGTAAATGATTCGTTCTGTCTGATTTGTGAATCATTTGTTTGGTCTGATTTGTGAATCGTTCAGTCAGTCTGATTTGTGAATGATTCGTTCAGTCTGATTTGTAAATCATTCGTTCAGTCTAATTTGTGAATGATTTGTTCAGTCTGATTTGTGAATCATTCGTTCGGTCTGATTTGTGAATCATTCGTTCATTCTGATTTGTGAATCATTTGTTCGGTCTAATTTATAAATGATTCGTTCTGTCTGATTTGTGAATCATTTGTTCGGTCTGATTTGTGAATCATTCGTTCGGTCTGATTTGTGAATGATTTGTTCGGTCTGATTTGTCAATGATTCATTCAGTCTGATTTTTGAATGATTTGTTCAGTCTGATTTGTGAATCATTCATTCAGTCTGATTTGTGAATGATTCGTTCTGTCTGATTTGTGAATCATTCATTCAGTCTGATTTGTGAATGATTCGTTCGGTCTGATTTGTGAATAATTCAGTCGGTCTGATTTGTGAATCATTCATTCAGTCTGATTTGAGAATCATTCGTTCTGTCTGATTTGTGAATGATTCGTTCTGTCTGATTTGTGAATGATTCGTTCTGATTTGAGAATCATTCGTTCTGTCTGATTTGTGAATCATTCATTCAGTCTGATTTGTGAATGATTCGTTCGGTCTGATTTGTGAATAATTCAGTCGGTCTGATTTGTGAATCATTCATTCAGTCTGATTTGAGAATCATTCGTTCTGTCTGATTTGTGAATCATTCGTTCGGTCTGATTTGTGAATGATTCGTTCGGTCTGATTTGTGAATAATTCAGTCGGTCTGATTTGTGAATAATTCATTCAGTCTGATTTGAGAATCATTCGTTCTGATTTGTGAATTATTAGTTCGGTCTGATTTGTGTTCGGTCTGATTTGTGTTCGGTCTGATTTGTGAATGATTCGTTCGGTCTGATTTGTGAATGATTTGTTCAGTCTGATTTATGAATCATTCGTTCGGTCTGATTTATGAATCATTCGTTCGGTCTGATTTGTGAATGATTCGTTCGGTCTGATTTGTAAATCATTCGTTCGGTCTGATTTGTGAATCATTCGTTCGGTCTGTGTGAATGATTCGTTCGGTCTGATGTGTGAATGATTTATTCAGTCTGATTTGTGAATCATTCAGTCAGTCTGATTTGTGAATGATTTGTTTGGTCTGATTTGTGAATCATTCGTTGGGTCTGATTTGTGAATGATTCATTCGGTCTGATTTGTAAATGATTTGCTCAGTCTAATTTGTGAACCAATTCTTCTATCTGATTTGTGAACTAATTGTATACTTAGACAAGTGATTGAATCATTTAGTCTGATTTGTGAATAATTTGTTCAGTCTGACTTCGGAATTTGTGCAGTCTAATTTGCAAATAAATTGTTCTCTTCACTTTTTGAATAATTCCTTCCTTCCTTCTTTGGGAGTTGCTCATATGTCAAGCTGACACATTAGACATGTTTTTACAGCAGCATTCATTTATTTACATTGGGTTTCGTGTCTTGATGAAACTTGGCTTCTTTTCAATGACAACTAACTGAACAGTTCATCCTCTGAGGACAGATTTTAAAGCCAGCACAGGTACAGGTTTTGGTCTTTTGTTCTTACTGTGTGATTGACAGGTGGAATAATTAGCCAGTGAAATGCCTCTGGGTTCATTCCACAGTCACAGGAGAATTCTGAACCGCACACTCCCTAAAAACACAAACACGTGTAAAATCATAGTTATCTGCATAAACGGTCACGTGAAGTCATTGAAATCTTTCTTCACTATATATTATGTAGAATTCTTCATCCTTGACAAGAGAAAGCAGGATGGCATTAACTTCCATTTCCAACAGAAATGTTTCACTACTAATCCTGTCCGTTTGGAGGACTGGACTGCCCACTTACAAGCCTCTGAAGTGATATATAAGATGTGTTTCCCATTCCCACTGCAAGCCGACACCTTTTAAAGTTGACTGGCCTCGACAAGTGTGTGTGTTCGAGACGGTTTAGGAGGTCTTGCTCAGGGGAAATGTCAAATGGCAACATGTTTCCCACAATTCTCCATTTCATTCTCACGCTGTGTGTATCAACTTGTTGCCCACGTTTGAAATGTACCTCATCGCAGCTCCTGATCTCATTTGCGCTCTCTCCCACAGTCACCTCCACTCAAGGAAAATGAATCTGGGGTTTAAAGTGTGCAGGATTCGAGCAGCATTAGCCGGAGGAAAATGTCAGGCTGCTTTCTGCCTGAATGACTATTGACAGAAAGATCTGTGAAGCAGAAAGCAATTTAAGAAGAAAAGGGCCATTTTACTGTCAGTCCGTGTCGCCGCTTCACCGCGACAATCAGCCATTATCGCTAAACACAAGTCAATGAACACACCGTGCAAACAAACAAATAACAGTATGAGGCAGGTTTGTTAACTCGCGTACTATGATAAAACCATCACAAGGGTGTTTAAATTGAGCAGATTGTCACAATATAATCATTTAAGTGTCACTATTGCTATCGCTAATACTCAGCATTACACTCTTGTTAGTTTAGCTAGTAAACGGCCATCTATAAATAGCTCAGCCACAAAGGAGTTGTGTTTCATCATTAAACTAATTGTTCAGTATTATATTGTTTGAATACTCTATTTGTTTTGCTAAGGCAAGCTTCACTGTTATTGCTAATACTTAGCTGTCTCTTACTAGATTTGCTAGTAAACAACCACCTATAAAATACCCAGAATGCCCTTGTAACCATCCAGAGCACCTTAGTAATCACTCAGAGCATGTCTATCACCCACATGAAAAAATAAAGTAGTAAACTGTGGTAAATTATAGTATACTGTAGTATATTATAGTATTTACTACACTTTGTAAACTTATACTACAGCATACTGTAGTATTGACTAAACAGGAGTTGAGTTTAAATTATTAACTGGTAATTGTGCTAATTATTTAGTAATAAAGTGTTGTTTAAATACTCTGTTTGTTTTGCTAATGCAAACTTCACTATTATTGCTAACACTTAGCGGTCTCTTACTAGTTTGGCTAGTAAACAACCACCTATAATACCCAGAATGCACTTATAACCATGCAGAGCACCTTAGTAATCACTGTAGAGCATGTCTATCACCCACATGGAAAAATACTGCAGTAAACTGTAGTATTTACTGTAGTAAATTATAGTATTTGCTACACTGGAGTTGTTTAGACTGCTAATTGCGCTAATTTTTCAGTATTATAGTGTTGTTTGAATACTTGTTTTGCTGTAGTGTTGACTACAGTACACTGTAGTAAATTATAGTATGCTGTAGTGTATTATAATATTTACTACACTTTGTTATCTTATACTACAGCATACTGTAGTATTTGACTACACTGGAGTTGTTTAGACTGCTAATTGCGCTAATTGTTCAGTATTATAATGTTGTTTGAATACTCTATTTGTTTTACTAATGCAAACTTCACTGTTAATGCTAATACTTAGCAGTCTCTTACTAGTTTGGCTAGTAAACAACCACCTATAAAATACCCAGAATGCCCTAGCAACCATCAGAGCACCTTATCACTCAGAGCATGTCTATCACCCACATAAAAAAATACCGTAGTAAACTGTAGTAAATTACAGTATACTGTAGTATATTATAGCACTTATAACACTATGTTGACTTATACTGCAGCATACTGTAGTATTGTCTACACAGGAGTTAATCATTAACTGCTAATTGCACTAAATGTTCAGTATTATGTTGTTTGAATACTCCACTATTGCTAATACTTAGCTGTCTCTTATTAGTTTGCCTAGTAAACAACCACCTATAAAATACCTAGAATGCCAACCATCCAGGCCTTTGCAACCACTCAGAACATGTTAGCATTGTGGCAGTCAGTTTTGCAAAGGTTAGCATCGTTAGCATTTCCTTAAGAGAAGATTTAAAAGTTTTGATACTTGAAAATAATAAGAACACAGGATTGGTGTTGTTTGAATACTCTGTGTTTTATTAAAATTGACATTGTTTTGTGTTTCAGCTAAGATGGCTAAGCGGGTTTATTTCAGCACTCTCAGACTTTGACCTTTGACCTGCAGGAAGAACATGCGGCCATGGCATTACTGAAGTGCGTAGGTGCATTCGTTAGACTCTCCAAATCATGATCTTAATTAGCGTCATTGCTGACGCATTTAATGATCTTTCAGCTGGGATGTGTGGAGACGGGTCAGACCAGAGCGACGTGAGATGTTACAGCCGTGTGATGGACCATACAGACGAAGGGTTTCATACGGTAACCATTGGATACAGGAGCAAGGTAGATTTCGAATTATTAGCAGTACATTGGGTCAATATTTGTTCTCATTTCACAGAACAAACTTGAAGGAAAGTGTGTCAATATACAATGACCTTCCCTCAACACACACACACACACACACACACACACACACACACACACACACACACACACACACACACACACACACACACACACAGACACACACACACACACACACACACACACACACACACACACACACACACACACACACACAGAGGAATCAGAAGCTACAGTCATCAGACCTCAGGGGTTTGTGTGGGGTTGTGGGTGAGCAGATTCTCAGAGCTCATCTTGTTATAGTGGCTGCACAGAGAATAAATGATATCTATAAAC
>NC_133367.1:20461243-20488743 GCF_049309525.1 Garra rufa | reverse complement strand
AGGATTCTAGTCTTCCAGTGTCCCCTCTATGCCCCAAAAATCATGGTATTACCATGCTGCATGTCCAAACAAACATGGACTTTATGGTACTTTTTTCCTGCTAGTCTCTCTTTTTTCTGTTTCACTCTCTTTCTCTTCCTCTTTCCGTTTCTCTTTCATTCTCACATTCGCAGCCTCTACTGTAAGAGCTGATGACATACTGATGGAATGAATGTGTTACAAATATGTAGCAGATAAATATCTGCTGACTCCATGTCTTCCAGAAGGCCTGTTTCTGCTCCAGTGCCTTCACACCTGGGTAACGGCTCTACAGCCAACATGATATCATTATTAGATCAGTTTAGTGTCTGTGTGTTTGTGCCTCATTTAAACACACACCTGCTCCTGCGATCAATTGATATTCATCAATTTTGATTACTTCACATTTCAGTTATATCTAAACAAATTAACTGATCTATCCATCTAAAAAAAAGCTTCTTTGTATGAGAGCATTTGAAATGAATTTGTGGCTGTGCTGTTATTAGAACTTCTGCTGTATCACTCATTTGAAATGTTGGTGTTATGAATTACGATCTAAAGTAACAAGCCACATTCTACAATGTATTTGTATTGAAAATGTATCCCAGTTTATTAATGGCTGTTTTTACTTTTTTGTCATTGAAACTTTCAGCTTCATAGAGATAGAAGCAAAGTCATGTTTATTAAGGCCTGTAGGGTGCGCTCTCCCCCTCCTCCTGCTGAGGGAAAAGGGAGGACCTCTGGGTGTCTTCAAGGACAGCGATTGGTTTACCGGGCTCATATAAAACGCAGCACATACCTCAAAAGTGAGAGGTCTGGAATTCAAGCAGTTGATGTATATCCCTGCAGGAGAGGCAGAGGGAGAGTGAGAGAGAGATCAGGACACGGGCAGAGGGAATCCGCACCCTTTCCAGAGTGATTATAGAAAGCTGTGCGTTTGTGCGTGTGTTCTCCGTTGTGCAACTCCGCGGACTTGCGCGTAAAGACAATCAATGAAGGAGAGAAGATCTATTCAGAAACTGTCCCTTCAGCCCGGAATGGATCCGAGTCAGAGCCTCAAATGTAAGATCGTGGTCGTGGGGGACAGCCAGTGTGGGAAAACCGCTCTGCTCCACGTTTTTGCCAAAGACTGTTTCCCAGAGGTGAGATGCGTAAAATCCAATGGGTGCGCAACTGCGCGTTACGATATTTGCTTTAGTTCCGTAGCATGTGCATTCATTTTTACAATTTAATATTTTAAGATAGACCTGTTTAGTAATATTTCTGTCTTTTCCCTAGAATTACGTACCCACTGTGTTTGAGAATTACACAGCAAGTTTTGAGATTGACAAGCAGAGAATAGAGCTCAGCCTGTGGGACACCTCAGGTGAGTCTCAAATTATGTTTTCGTAAATATATTGTGTGTACACTAAATTTATACTTCAGTATGGGGTCTTCAACCTTTTTTAGGACCCTGGATAGTGGATAGAGAGCCAGAGCTTGGACTCCTTGTTACATATTTTATAAAACATGCAAAGTCTTGCATGTTAAATTTCCTCTATAATGCAATGTATATATTACATTATCAATATATTAATGCTGAACTTTAGCTTTTTAGTTGTGATTGGAGTTATATAACTTAACAAATTGTGTTTGAGAATATAATCCAAATATAATTCATTTCCATTTGATATGGAGAGTGGCTGTTAATATACAATTCAGTCAGGAAATGGAGGCCTTGGTATAATTTTAAAAGTCAGGGTTTGACCTATGCAGTAATTGTTTTGCTTTATAAGTTGCTAATTTAGTATATCATGTCCATTTATAGTCAAATTCTGTTCATCCCAAACATGTCCAGACTTGTTTTGTTCATGAATCCAGTGAACAAATCATTATTTTGATGCATCATTGTGTTGTGCAGGGCAATGATGTGATTGCTAGCGCTTACGTTTATGCCTGGAGGAAAATCTGGGTTTGTTTAATAGCTTTTCTTTCTTTTTCTGAGCGGTTGAGTGGTTCTCAGTTGTTGAGTCAGTAGGAGAGCCTGCCAAGCGTTTAATCACACACACACATATACACCCTGCTAATACACTCTCACACACTCCACCCATCTGTGAATATGATCCGCAGACACCTCACTTTTAAGGAATGTTAGGATGGCATCACGGGGAACGCTGTAAGTGATGTTTTGGATAAACAAATGAAACCGAAACTGTTGCCACAGCTGGGGTCGTGCTGCAATTCACACGTTTAACAAAACCAAACAGCCGTGACCACACAGGCAAATTAGAGTGGGGTCTTGGCTCGCTCAGTTTGAATGTAGGGTATTGGTAAGTTTCCAGAGCTTGCGCTCAGCTCACCCAGGAGAGATCAGACCTGCTGTCTGGAGGTAATCACAGGCCCTGTAAAGCATCCAGCCAGACAGACTGCTTTAGATGGTGGCCTGTTTGGGGCTTAACTATGATCTGGAGTAAACTGCATTCAGACCTGAACCTGGGGGGTTAGGTTGTTTGGTGCTGTGTGTGGTCTGAAATCTAAAGTTATGCAATAAATATTTCGTTCACTAGTGTATGTTAAGCTATTGGTATAGACCAACACCAAATCAGCCAAGCTGGTCTTTTCAGTAGGGTAGAGTCCAACGTAGAGTCATATTCTCAATCTGAATCCATTTCTTGCATCTGAAATTTTTGATTAGTAATATGCATTGCTAAGAATTTCATTTGAACAACTTTAAAGACCAAATATTGTCCTATCCTAACAAACCATACATCAATGGAAGGCTTATTTATTCAGCTTGAATATATGATGTATAAATCTCAATTTCAGAAAATTGACCCTTATGACTGGTTTTGTGGTCCAGGGTCACAAATCGAGAGCCATGTGCTAATTTGACCTACTGAAAGGCTAGCACAGCTGGTCACTTGCCTATGTTGTGTTTTGAGTGCTGGTATGTTGGCTTCTTAACTAGCTTAACCAGCAAAACTTGATACTTGTGAACAGCGTGGCCATGCTGGTCCATTAGCTAGACCAGCACCAATCCAGTCTTTGCCAAAAAAGGACATTTTTCTAGTTCTAGGTCTAGAGAACTGAGCTAATCTAGACTCAAATCTGTGTTTTTTCTCAGTATAGAGTTTTTGAAATATGAATCATGCTAATGTGAACCTATATCATACATGCAAATGTTAAATTCCCTAAAAGATATTAGATATTCCCTAAAACTAGAAAAGAGAAATGTGCGGCAATCCTGAGAAAAAATTCCAGCATTTAGAGTCATGTGCTCAATCTGGATTAATGTTGTGAATCAGAATTGTGCTTGTGTAAATTTTGACCCAAGTGCTAAATGTGACCCTGGACCACAAAACCAGTCAATTTTATATTTTTACAATTTTTGAAAATTGAGATTTATACTTCATCTGAAAGCTGAATAAATCAGCTTTATTTGTTAGGATAGAACAGTATTTGGCAAAGATACAATTTTGATATATTTACGGTAGGAAATTTACTAAATATCTTTATGGAATATGATCTTTACTGGCATAAAAGAAAAATCTATAATTTTGACCCAAACAATGTATTTTTGGCTATTGCTACAAATATACCCTTGCTACTTAAGACTGGTTTTGTGGTCCAGGGTCACAAATCAAGAGCTACAGCTTAAATCCGGAATAATTTCTTCAATCTCTAAGGCTGAAACTAGGTCTATATGTGACCCTGGACCACAAAACCAGTCATAAGGTTAAATTTGACAAAACTGAGATTTATACATCATATGAAAGCTCAATAAATAAGCTTTCATATGATGTATGGTTTGTTAGGATAGGACAATATTTGGCTGAGATACATCTATTTGAAAATCTGGAATCTGAGGGTGCAAAAAAATCAAAAAGACTGAGAAAATCACCTTTAAAGTTGTCCAAATTAGGTTCTTAACAATGAATATTACAAATCAAAAATTACATTTTGATATGTTTACAGTAGGAATTTTACAAAAAATCTTCATGGAACATGAACTTTACTTAATTTCTCAATGATTTTTGGCATAAAAGAAAAATCAAAAATTTTGACCCATGCAATGTATTTTTGGCTATTGCTACAAATATACCCCAGCGACTTAAGACTGGTTTTGTGGTCCAGGGTCACATATCTGATGATAATTCAATGCACGGTGGTTCAGTTTGGTTCGTGATGTAGGTACAGGAGTGTGTTGGGCTGACAGATGTCTGCGGTGGGCGTCTGCGGGCAGGGCCGCCCGTCTGATACTGGTGTTTGGATATGTAGTTAGTTTCTTGTGTCAGGCTGTGGGCTTCCAGCCTGCTGTTCATTACAGTATAAGTTATTGTGTCAGAGCCAGGCTCCAAGGTCTCCCCAGTGTGTGCGTTTCTTTTCTCTCAAATGCCTAAGTCTAGGATTTAACAAGTTCCGAACACACCTGAGCACATTCCAGATAATGAGAGAGAGAGAGATATGTGGACTAGGAAACCTTGGGCATTTGCCCTTGAATAATCTTATATTCCGTGCCTTGAGTGTTTCTGAACATGCAATGAATTTGGGGGTTGCTCCCAGAATTGCCCGAATGGATAGTTCCCTGGCATCTCTTCTTTGTGCTGCTTTGTTTGCAACAGCTGCCATCCCCGTCAACCATGAGCTGCTCCTGTCATTGTCCACCAATCAGCTGTTGAGTCACGACCCCATTCACCATTCAGCTGGCAGCATCCGTCACTGATCTGCCATGGAACCCATTGATACAGTAGAGTACATGCGTACCATCTTGAATTAAAACAGTTCGCTTCCGAAAGGCTACGACCAAGACTTTTTTGTGTCTGATACAAAAGAGGAGAACACAATTGTGTTTCTTTCTGTTTGTTTTACTTTTGCTCGAGCTCAAGTCTTGCGTAACATCTTTTTTGGGACTGTTGCCCATTGTTGTGTTTGTTAAAATGATTCCCACTCACGCCAATGAAAAACCGAGAAATCTTTGGTCATTATTCCAAAGTCAAAGTGCTGTTGCCATTCTGCTGCATGAATGTTTCATTAGGCTTTTCTTGTGTATATTGATTCTAGGGCTTAGCAAGTCCTTCTAAATCTGAAACTCAAGTGTGTATGTGCATATATTGTGTGTTATGTGATACACAAGAGGCCAAGTGTCAGGATAACACCCTACCGGAGACAAGAGACCGCATGCTCTCTGATCTTCTAGATGGCCATGAGCATGTGTGTGTATATCCCCTAATAGCCGATCCTCCATGGAATCAGACCCCTTCCCCCAGCTCCTCTCTTCCAGACACTTATTGACCAGAAACCCCCTGCAGATGTGAAGCCAGGATCTTGACATGCCTGTTTCAAAAGGTTCCTTATCCACCAGTCAGACCATGATCAATCAATATACGCACACTCTGCTTTGGGATCTTTTTGTTCCTTTGTGAGTTGTACGTTTTACAATAAGCATATCGTTTCGGTTAACTATAGCCCCAAATTCAGTCCATTGTTCCTCAAGCGTCCTATCTCCTTGCTCCCCTAAGGCTGGTGACGGATATGCTGTCATGACATAGTTCGATTGGATGGTGTCTTTGAATTGGCAAGTTTGATAGGATGACCTTCTAAGATGGCACTTGTTCATAGTTGAAATTTTTATCAGACTTCTTGATCAGATTGCTGAGGTTGTGGGCTGAAAGCCAGAATAGGAGGTTTCCTTACAGAAAAGTAATGTGAATCTCTAGCATGGAGCTAAAAGCCACAAACTCTACAATGAAAATAGGCTAGTTATTGGTAAATAATGAAATGTGCGACTTGATATTTGATTGGATCTTAAAAAGTGGCTATTTATGGTCAAGAATCACTACTAGGAGAACATCCTAGAGACTTGGGGTGGGCTGTTTGACTTTGGCCAATAAGATACCACTTGCAAGGCCAAGTACTGCTACAAAGATGCACAGTTACACCAGTTACATTTATTAAGAGGATAAATTGTAATGTTTTAGATTTCAGGTTGCCTTTTAAAGAAAGTGAAGAGAAAGCTTCAGCATTTGAGGCTAGTTTTACACTGTTATTTTGTAAATAAGTATCATTCAGCTATTGAATGTCTCTTCCAAGTCCTGAACTAAGATGTTGCTATCTAACCTCCTTAATCCAACCCTTGACTATTATCAGCAAGGGGAGACCTCATTATCAGCTGACCCCAGAAAACAAAACGTTCCCGGGATCATTTCAATGGGCTCCTGCTGGGACAGGCTCTCTGAGCCCCGCTCCTTAAAGCTGGTCAACTATTGTCGGCCGGATCATATTTCTAACCTCGGCAATTTGGGCCTGCATGCCTCACATTCCTGTGAGGAAAGGTTTGCTCTCATAGTCCACAAAGAAGCTATTGTGTGGTGGGGCACTGGGGAAAAAAGCGCCATGTGAACCGTTATGTTCTCTGAAATTATTCTTACCTTGTTAGTCAAGGAAATTAAATTCAGGAGGAACTCGTGTACTGATGTGGAGTTTGAAAAAGCCTTTTTGTAAGAGTTTGTGATGTTGTGTTAGCAATTTTTTAATACGTGAATGAGCATCAAGGGTTTTATAGAGTAGCTTAGGGGTTAAATGTGCTTTGCAAAGAATTGTGTCTGTTTATTGCTTTGTTTTGATGCAGATTAGGAAGACATTGAGGGATTCAAGCCAAAACCACCATTGGCCAAGAATTCCTTACTGTGTGTGTGTGTGCTTTTACATGGTCACCACATGTTTAGAGAAGCATTTGAACACTTGGGGAATCCATCAGCTGTCAGTATCCCTCACACACGCGCACACACACACACACACACACACACACACACACACACACACACACACACACACACTCATAGATTGTGGAATGTGGTGTGTGTTGTGATAGCTACGGTGTTCCACAAGTGTGTGTGTCGCTCCATTTAGCTGTTACTTACACAAATACTGTACAAGCAAACACAAGCACACAGCAGGGTTTGGGTTTATTTAGTTTTTCTGTCCAATGCAACAATACTAATGTGTTTAGTGGGCTGTTTAGAGAGAAAACTGTGTGTGGTGGGGTGGGGGTTGCCATAGAAAGTGTGTATATTCATGTATGCGTGTGTGTGGGCATCTCCTTTAGAAAAGCAGAAGGCGAAAACTAACTAAAAGCAACAACAACAAAACACAAAATATTACTTGTGGTATATTTTTTCCACTTAAAAGTATATTCCCACTAACATATATCACCTTATAATATGTACACTAGAAGTAGCTACCAAACTTCAAATTCCAAATAAATGTGATAATTAGATTTTCATACATAGTTACTAATTCACATTACTAATTAGAGTTTAAGTGATTAACCGTAAAAAAGCAATCAAACGTCTCGAGTGAAATGTTGTTGTCCGAGTTCTTCTTGTTTTTTGGCCTGTAGCTGCGGTTGGAAAATGAGCTGTAAAGTCCTGCGGCTGCATGTGTTTTCAACTTCACATATTTCTACTTAACTTCTGGCACTGGGAATTATCATTCTGTCAAACTAAACAGACCTCCCTTCCCTCTTTTTCTCTCTCTCTCTCATAAACACCACCTCTGTTCTGGAATCTGGCACATTATAAATGTGTTTGTCCTGTGTGGATTGTACATACCGTGTCTGGTAGAGTTAGCGGTGGGCGGGAATGCGTTGTTCTGTCTGAGTAAATTCTGGACCATGCCGTTCACATAAAGGAAAAACATCTCTAGAGTTTTAACCATGAGGGAAATGCTACATCTGGCAAGGGTCTGGTTATTAGCAGTGTTTGCTAAGGCAAGCATCATTATTTAGCATTTTACCAGTGACAGAGAACAGGAAGTGTTTTGTGTACTGAGATTTTTTTATAAATAAAAACCTACTTAAAAGCTTTATTCCTCCTAAAAGCAAAAGTGTGCGCTTATGTGTAAAAGTTTCGTGTTTAGTATGTCTGAAAGGGGGCTTCAGTGGTTTAAAAATTCATGAATGCTTTCAAATTACTGTCTGTACTGCATCGCTGAGTAAAAGTTAAATGAGGTTAAGTAATAAATTGACGATCCTCCAGACAGACCCACTATCCTTGTCTAGTTCTTGGTGCATGCTTTTGTTCAAGTGAACTTTGTTCTTCCTGACCAGTCCACCTTTTTGTGTTACAGGCTCCCCTTATTATGACAACGTAAGGCCGCTTTCATATCCAGACTCAGACGCAGTAATTATATGCTTTGACATCAGCCGGCCAGAGACACTGGACAGCGTCTTAAAAAAGGTGAGCGTTTTTCCAACCTGTAATAATTGATTTTGCACACTTAATGTGAGCTAAACAAGTAAGATATGATTTGATTAAGATCCACTGTTGTTTCTGGAATTATATTCCTATCAAACAATCAGATTTTTGGAATGGAGTTAGGGTCTTGAACAATATTTTCATCATCCAATCAGATTTTAGGACTGGGGATAGAGTCTTGAACAACATTTCCATCAACCAGTCAGATTTTAGGAATGGGGATTGGGGTATTAAAGAGCATTTCCATCAACCAATCAGATTTTAGGACTGGGGATAGAGTATTGAACAACATTTCCATCAATCAGTCAGATTCTAGGAATGGGGGTTGGGGTATTAAAGAGCATTTCCATCAACCAATCAGATTTTAGGAGTGGGGATGGAGTCTTGAAAAACATTCTCACCAACCAATCAGATTTTAGGAAGGGGTTAGGGTCTTGAACAACATTCCCATCAACCAATCATATTTTAGGACTGGGGTTGGGCTCTTGAAGAACATTTTTATCAAACAATCAGATTTTAGCACTGTGGATGGGGTATTGAAGAATATTTTACCAACCAATTAGATTTTAGAACTGGGGTTGGGGTCTTGAACAACATTCCCATCAACCAATCAGTTTTTAGGACTGGGGATGGGGTCTTGAACAACATTCCCATCAACCAATCAGATTTTAGGACTCAGGTTAGGGTCTTAAACAATATTTCCATCAACCAATCAGATTTTTGGATTGGGGTTGGGCTCTTGAAAAACATTTTCATCAAACAATCAGATTTTAGCACTGTGGATGGGGTATTGAAGAACATTTTATCAACCAATTAGATTTTAGGACTAGGGTTGGGGTCTTGAAGAACATTCTCATCAACAATTCAGATTTTAGGACTGGGGTTAGAGTCTTGAAGAACATTCACACCAACCAATCAGATTTAAGGACAGGGGTTGGGGTATTAAAGAACATGCCCTTCAACCAATTCGATTTTAAGACGGCGTTAGGGTCTTGAACAACATTTCCACCAACCAATCAGATTTTAGGACTGGGGTTGGGCTCTTGAAGACCATTTTTATCAAACAATCAGATTTTAGCACTGTGGATGGGGTATTGAAGAATATTTTTACCAACCAATTAGATTTTAGAACTGGGGTTGGGGTCTTGAACAACATTCCCATCAACCAATCAGTTTTTAGGACTGGGGATGGGGTCTTGAACAACATCCCCATCAACCAATCAGATTTTTGGACTGGGGTTGGGGTCTTCAACAACATCCCCATCAACCAATCAGATTTTTGGACTGGGGTTGGGGTCTTCAACAACATTCCCATCAACCAATCAAAATGTAGGGCTCCGAAATGACTACATGAGAGAGACTCCTTAATTTTTACATTGTTAATAAAGGAAAAAATGTAATTGTCTAAGCAATTGACATTCTGCGGGCAGAATGCAGGTGTGGTACACCACATTTTGGGAGTCTCCTGGATATCAAACTGTAGGCTTGACCTTTCTGGCTCCTGACAGTCTAATTGGCTTTGAAATGCCTTGCCTGTGATTCAGAAAAATTCTTCTACAACTCCTTTGTGATCTGCCCACTCTTTGTTGCATCCAAATAAAGTTGTCCTTTGTTTGGTAGAGTAGCATATCTTCTTGTAGACTTTCAGTCTGGGGTCAGGTGTCTAGAATGGCCTGTGGCTCCGTTTCACTCGGTTAGGGTGGGCCCCAGGTTTGATAGCATTATGCTGGTATTAACTAGACCATGTGAGTGGAAGTTCAGCCGGGTGGTTTGTCTTAAAACGGTTGAGATCTAGGTTGCAGAATGGGAAATACGATCAGGCTACACGTGGGTACCTGATGGAATAAGCTAGTGTTGTCCACTGGGACTTTGAGGCCCCTGGGAGCTAGAGGTGAGCACAAAAGGATCATGGGAACGAGGGAATGTAGGGTGTCCGTGTTCCTGTGTGAACAATCGTATGACTGTGTTGCACCCGCCTGCCTCCCGCCAGATTAAATCCGGTGATTTAATGCCACACCAACACAAAAAATGCTTTGTTTGGGAAGGACAGGAATGCAGATCACCTGTAGCATTGTTGGAAAGACGCACACAGATACACACCCTGAAAAGCAATCATTACAGTGCAAGCTTTATCCTAGCAGGAAACATGTCCCTTTTTAATACTCTTGTGCTCGAGGAAAAAAAGGGATGGGATCGGATGGAACGTGAAATGCTTAGAGAATGGGAACAGGAAACACTTGTTCTTGTCTTTTGTCCTCTCTCAGACAGGGATGGATCAAGGCCAATTGGTTTCATCTTTCCCTGATGGTTTTGTCTCTTTATCTTACAGTGGAAAGGGGAGATCCAGGAATTTTGTCCCAACACAAAGATGCTGCTCGTCGGATGCAAGTCAGACCTTAGAACGGACCTCACGACTTTAGTGGAGCTGTCAAATCATAGACAGACACCGGTGTCATATGATCAGGTGAGCGGTTCTCACAAACTGTATTCGCAGTTGGGTTGGACGGCACTGAGACACTCGACTTCAGATCTGTAATTTGCCTTGTAAAGTAATAAGAATGGTGTTAGATATCAAGTAATAACGTTGGTGGTTTAGGTTACTAATCTTCTCCATGCATTAAATCTTCTAAACTTAATTTTGATGAAATTGCAAGCAGTAATCATAGCACTTGTGTCGAATATCATGATTTATTTGTTAATTGCTGGTTTTGTTTCATATCTAAGCTCACTATCCTCTCTTTCTCTTATAGGGTTCAGCTATGGCCAAGCAGATATCCGCACCTTATATCGAATGCTCCGCAGTGCAGTCCGAAAACAGTGTGCGGGACATTTTCCATGTCGCAACATTGGCTTGCGTAAATAAGAACAACAAAAACATCAAGCGCAACAAATCGGCACGCTCCACCAAACGCATCTCGCACATGCCCAGTCGACCAGACCTAGCAGCCGTGGCAACAGACCTACGCAAAGACAAAGCAAAAAGTTGCACGGTAATGTAATGCGAGGCGTTCGGGGGGAAAGATTCATTCTGGGAAATGGTGAGGGTGGGCTGTGGAAGCAAGAAAGGTCTGGAATTGCCTCCAAAGACAAAGCAGAATTGGAGAGCGGGAGCATTTGCTCGATGTACCTGAAGGTCTCTCCAGTTTGAGGGTTCCACTTCTTGTTGGCAGAACTCGACAAGCTTGCGGACGTGAACCCATATTACGGCCCCAACCACCTCTCCTAAACTTATCCACTCACAGCAGGAGGATGTCACCACCCTCTCGGCCAATGGGAGGCCTTCCTTCCTGCTCCTGGACGTGAAGCTGGTTCCTCTCTGGAGGATTCTTTCTGGAAGCTTCTCCTGCAGGAAAGGAAAGAGGAAGCAGAATCACATAACCATTGAGTCCAGAGTTCCGGTGAGCCTTGGCTCACAGCTATTTTTAAAAGATGCACGTTTCGGTTGGTTTCAACAGTCGCATGGACGGAACAGCGAAGGGGAAGATGATTTTGCAAAATGGCGAAATTTTGGATAAGGACAACTCTCGCTTCTTTCTTTTCGAGTCTGTACAGCTAAATGAGGATATGAAACGAGAGTGTATCACTGTGGTTACGGATCACTTCCTCCTTCGATCCTCCTCGGCCTGTTTTGTTCCTTCTGTAGACCAAGAGCACGAGTTTGTGTGTGTGCGTGGTTTTCGTTTTCTTATGCTAAGCTCAGCTAAAACTGTCACCATGGATACGCCGCTGGTATATTTGAACTCGCACCGTTTTCTCTATAACTCCTCATAATCACATTACGGTTCATTAGGATTCAGAAAAAGAAAAACCAAAGAACTGGAAGGTTTTCAAATCGGATGACTCAACGTTTGACGTTCGGAAGTGCATGATGGATGTGTCTTTGAGGGCTTTTGGTGGATCAATGAGAACTTCTTTCATGGTTCTGTAAGAACATGGTTACGCTTGTCTTTATAGACTGGGTATATGAAAGTGCAAATACGACCTTTGAGAATTGGCCTAACCATTTAGTATTCATTTGCATTTGGTTTATCCCTGAAGGGGCATTCACACCGACAGCGATTTGCAACGACAAAGCATCTGGAAGTCATTAATTTGTAATGAGGGATGGTGATTTCAGACTGTTTAGAGTTCAACTTTTTGCAAACCTGGAACAATATATATAGGAGCTCCTCACTGCAGTACACAAGATCAAGGGGGTGAGGTTACATCCACATCCGGGGGGTGGAGATGGGTAGGTTTAGGGATATGTAAAGTGGGAGGAGTTGGATCTGGATCCGGATCTAACCTCGGCCCCTGGATCTTGTGTTCTGCAGTGAGGATCTTGAGACTTCTAAAACAATATCATGAATGTAACATATACTAGACAAAAATCCAGCTAAACCAGTCCGTTTTAGACAACTGATCATCATAACTGATACCTTGTAGGAGCAAATATTAGAAACCAACAGTATAGCGAGTTGGTGACATCCAGCGATTTAATTTCTGTCAGTGCGAATGCTGAAATAAGAATAACACCACTATTCCCGTAACAACACTATTAAAATAGCACAAAACTAGCTTTTCATTGTAAATCGTCATTATCAGTCACGTTACGTGAACATTTGTGCCTTTTCTGACAAATGTGAAATTTTGTTTAAGCACAATTGTTGAAATAACGAATAAACAATCAAATATCAATTCAAGGTCGTATTAAATTTGCGCTTTTGTCTGCCCATTCCACAAAAGAAAATAAAAAGGTTTTCAAAAAACAATAAAAAAAAATCTCTCCTCTCTCTACTAAACTATGCAGTCTGCTTTTAAACACATGCGAGAGGATTGAGAAAAGTGATTGATTGCACATTCTTTCTCTTTCAAAACAAACAAAAATCTGTATATTGCCTCGCAGAGCCGTGGAAAAAAAAATGCGTCTCACCTTTGTAGTGCTAAAAGTTTCTCAAATACAAAATCTTCAGACGTTTGAAGCTAGCTGCAGAGTCTCATTTGCTGCATGTTTGTAGTTGCACTTTTCGTTAAAACTTGCGCAAAACAAACAAAACCTGTCTTTTTTACATTCGTTTGTATTGTTTCTAATGGGTCAGAGAGAATTTCCTCGACTGTGTCACAGAGTTTGTTTTCACATAGGCAGTATTAAACAATTTTTGGTGTGTAAATGTTGAGAAATGTGTAGGTGCTGTTAAAAAAAAAACAAAAAAAAAACAAAAACAAATGTTTCCTAATGTAGGATTTCTGTAATTTTTTAATGCCTTCTGTGTGTGTTGATGTCCATGTATGTCTGTTTTTGTTGATGTTGCCATAATATTTATTGAATTATATATTTTTTCCCTTAAAAATAAATGCAAAAATAAAATGAAAAAGCTCTTTTTGATATGAAATCTTTTTCCTCTTCCTTTTGCTTGATCCATTTCATAGGAATTTTACTTTTTCATAACATTTTTAGATGATATTATACAAACGACAGTATCTTCATAAAGCCGGCAGATGTTTTTCAGTGCAGTTGAAATTCATCGTCTCATTCCTAGTGACTCATTCCTTATTACATTCCGAGTATGTGTGACTTTGCCTTGGGCGTTGGATCTCTTCCTGTGTGTTCCTCAAATTCATTCATGCAGTTTCGGGTCACTTCCCCCCGCGGAAGGAAATGACCTTCAGGTGACCTTCGCCCAGCCCTTTCCGCAGTCTTCATTCATAACCCTACAGGCCTGTAGCTCAGAGCGTTCTAGCTTCATTTTACTCATTTTGAGCTGAAGTATGGTCATAATTTCAAAAAACATTGACTTTCCAGAGACAAATATGGCGTCAAATAGTCTTGATGCGAACACTATTCAGCATTAACTCTGGTTCGGGTATAGAAATGCCACATCGACTAGCTTCAGTCAAGGCCGGAATTTTCGCTCTTTTCTCCTCGCGTCATCTTTTCTTTGTGTGAATGCAGACTAAACACACACACTTTTTTACTGTCAAGAGCATCAGGCGGTATTTTCGCTTCTGACAGACAGCTATGGCAGAGATAAATCCAGACAATTACGAGCACACACTGTGGCCCTGATTAATTGTGCGAGTTGAGAAAGCGCTTTGTTGTTACGTTGAGACAACGCCGAGTGAAAGTGATTCATTACAGCAGCGGCTGACTGGAACACACATTAATAGTGTTTCCTTTATGCATGATAGCTCATATATCACTCGGAGAAACATGGAATAAATTCAGGCAAAACATGATGAATGATAACACAGGCTTGTCAGATGGTTGTGTTTTTGTGCTTATAAACAAAACCATTAAATAGTAGTAAGATGGTAATTTTTATGCTTTAAAATATACCACATTACATGGTACTGTAAAATCTAGATTAAAATTCTCCACATTTTTAAATTAGAATTTATCATTTAATTTGTATGTTTTTATATATATATATATATAATGACATCATTTTTAGAAATCATATAATAAATTTTTTTGCTAATATTTTGTAATTATTTATAATTGGTAATTTTTCATAATTTTATAAAAATTAAATTTTAATTAAATTTATCATGCAATTCGAACATTCAATTTCAGTGATTTTATTGTTAAATCTAAAATAACGTATGAAAAACATTTTTTTTAATGAAAAACGTAAACTTTTGAAAACCTGAGAAATTAGATTTTTTCCAGCTTTGATACCTAACTAAAATAAAGCCAGTTTTAGCCGAAGCACTAAAATATGAAAGCTTGTTTTCGTCACAGTTGAGAAAATATGATTCTGTATGTCATAATAATGAAAAACTTTATCATAATGACTTAATTTCTCATAATAATGACTTAGTTTCTCGTAATAATGAGATACTTTCTCGTAATAATAATAATTTCCTGTAATAATGAGAAAATTTCTCGAGATAATGAGAAACTTTCTAATAATAATGACTTAATTTCTCTTAATAATGAGATAATCATAATAATGAGAAACTTTCTCGTAATACTGACTTAATTTCTCGTAATAATAAGCTTTCTCATAATAATTACTTAATTTCTCTATAACAATGAGATATTTTCTTGTAATATTTACTTAATTTCTCGTAATAATGAGAAACTCTCATAATACTGACTTAATTTCTCATAATAATAACTTATTTTCTTGTAATAATGAGAAACTTTCTTATAATAATCTGAAACTTTCTTGTAATATTTACTTAATTTCTTAGAATAATGAGAAACTTTCTTATAATAATGACTTAGTTTCTCATAATAATGGGATATTCGTAATAATGAGAAACGTTCTCAAAATTCTGACTTAATTTATTGTAATAATGAGAAACCTACTCATAATTACTTAATTTCTCATAAAAATAACTTAATTTCTCGTAATAATTATAGTTTCTTGTAATAATGAGAAACTTTCTTAGTATCTCATTACGAGAAACTAAGTCATTATGAGAAAGTATTTCATTACGGGAAACTAACTCATATGAGAAATTATGAGAAATTAAGTCTTTATTATGAAAAGGTATCTTATTAATAAGAGAAAGTAATTATTATGAGAAACAAAGTCATCATTACATAAAGTCATTATTGTGAGAAAATAACTTATTACAAGAAATGAAGTCATTACAAAAAACCAAGTCATTATTATGAGAAATTAAGTCATTATTACAAGAAAGTTTCTCATTATAACGAGAAATTAAGTCATTATTACGAGAAACTAAATCATTATTAAGAGAAAGTATCTCATTATATAAACTAAGTAATTATTACAAGAAAGTCTAATTTTTACAAGAAATTAAGTCTTTATTATGAGAAAGTATCTCATTACAAAAAACTAAGTCATTATTATGAGAAGGTATTTCATTATTATGAGAAATTAAGTCATTATTACGAGAAAGCATCTTATTTTTAAGAGAAAGTAATTATTACGAGAAAGTATCTCATTATTACTAGAAACAAAGTCATTATTACAAAAAACTAAGTAATTATTATGAGAAATTAAATCATTATTATGAGATAGTATTTTATTATTACGAGAAATTAAATTATTATTATGATTATATAAGTTTTACGAGAAACTTAGTCATTATTATGAGAAAGTATTTCATTATTATTAGAAATTAAATCGTTATTATGAGGAAGTATCTCATTATTAAGAGAAATTAAATCATTATTAAGAGAAAGTCATTACGAGAAAGTATCTTATTATTACGAGAAACAAAGTCATTATTACGAGAAATATCTCATTACAAAAAACTAAGTCATTATGAGAAAGTATCTGATTATTACAAGAAATTAAGTCATTATTATGAGAAATTAAATCATTATTATGAGAAAGTATCTCATTAAGAGAAAGTCATTACGAGAAAGTATCTTATTACAAAAACTAAGCATTGTGAGAAAGTATTTCATTATTATGAGAAATTAAATCATTATTATGAGGAAGTATCTCATTATTAAGAGAAAGTCATTACGAGAAAGTATCTTATTACAAAAACTAAGCATTGTGAGAAAGTATTTCATTATTATGAGAAATTAAATCATTATTATGAGGAAGTATCTCATTATTAAGAGAAATTAAATCATTATTAAGAGAAAGTCATTACGAGAAAGTATCTTATTATTACGAGAAACAAAGTCATTATTACGAGAAATATCTCATTACAAAAAACTAAGTCATTATGAGAAAGTATCTGATTATTACAAGAAATTAAGTCATTATTATGAGAAATTAAATCATTATTATGAGAAAGTATCTCATTAAGAGAAAGTCATTACGAGAAAGTATCTTATTACAAAAACTAAGCATTGTGAGAAAGTATTTCATTATTATGAGAAATTAAATCATTATTATGAGGAAGTATCTCATTATTAAGAGAAAGTCATTACGAGAAATTATCTCATTACAAAAAACTAAGTCATTATGAGAAAGTATTTCATTATTACAAGAAATTAAGTCATTATATGAGAAATTAAATCATTTTGAGAAAGTATCTCATTATTAAGAGAGTCATTACAAGAAAGTATCTTATTACGAGAAACCAATTCATTATTACAAGAAAGCATCTCATTACAAAAAACTAAGTCATTATAAGAAAGTATCTGATTATAAAAAAACGAAGTAATTATTACAAGAAAGTCTCATTTTTACAAGAAATTAAGTCTTTATTATGAGAAAGTATCTCATTACAAAAATGAAGTCATTATTATGAGAAGGTATTTCATTACATAAAACTACGTCATTGTGAGAAAGTATCTCATTATTACGAGAAATTAAGTCATTATTACTAGAAAATATCTCATTATGAGAAACAAAGTCATTATTATGAGATACTTATGAGTAACTTTTTCTTAATAATTAGATTCTTTCTCGTAATAATAAGATACTTTCTCATTATAATATCTTTCTCTTAATAATGAGATGCTTTCACATAATAATAAAATACTTTCTCGTAATAATGTCTTACTTTGGCTTAGTAATGAGATGCTTTTTCATAATAATGACCTATATAATTCAAAATTATATAGGTAATTATAATTATATAAGGTAATACCATGGTACTTTCTTCTTTACCATATACATGTGCTATGGTATTTATATATTCTATTACGGTACTTCAAAGAATACCATGACATTACCAAGCTGCAATCAATCAATCAATAAATAAGCAAGTTTTTAATGGTGCATGTCCTAATAATCAACGCATTAAACCACAATATTACCATTATACTCTTTAGTGGTGTTTGCAAAGGCAAAAAAATCATGAAGAACACCTTAGAATACATCTTATTTCTTCTTAAAATCCAATCTAGTTCTAGACACGTTATAAATTCAAACCCTTTTAACGTTAAAAACGTCTTGTTCTGCGTCCATAAGCAAGTTTTAGAGTTGTAGCTTCAGGCAGCCTACCCAAATAAGCTAACCAAGCTACAGTCATATGGCGTGTATCTCTGGTGGATGTTTTCTGGTTGACCGGACGCTCTAATGTGTGAACACACGGCTGCAGTCAGGGGAAATGTCAGAGACGGCGAACAAGGCAGATTCGATAACAAGAACCGTCGATGTGTTGGGTCTCGCCTGGGTTTTTGTTTTCTAACACCTCGAATATTTGACGACATATTGAAACCAACGGCTGCCGGGTTTTAATGGCATGTATGTGTGTATGTGTGTGTTCAGGTATCCATAAATGTCACCGCCGTTGTTCTCACATTTTGCATTAATCGACCACGGTTACTGTACGTGACAAATGAAATGTCAAGCAATATGTAGCGTTCAAAACATCTCTGGACGAATTGCGTTTTCCTCTCGGGTGAATCCGGAAGCTCAAAACCAATTAGCACTTTGGGATTCCAAGTAAAAATCATTACGTAGAGGCCTGAACCTCTTTGTATGTGTTTTATTGCTTTTGTGGGGTTAAAGGTCACGCCTGCGTGTGTCTCAGACAGGATACAGTGTCATATTGGGTTCATATTGAAATATAGGTGTTTGTACAGCTATTGTGAGACTCATATGCGGAAACTGCTATAGACACGGCTGTGTGAATTCACACGCTTCGCTTTAACACCTGTCAGACAAGGAGGAAATTAAATCATATCCCACCGCTGGAAACACAAACACCCAAAAGCACACACAGCGCTGATAAGACAGGCACTAATTGAAATTCCATTCTTAATGGCCCCTAAGTGCAGATCAGCAGCGGGCCGCACGGGTGATTGACTTTTATTGTGCTTTTGGTGTCTGTCTTGACCCGCCTAACCATGATGCCTTGGGGGAACGAAGCTAGCAGGACTTCCACGAAATAGCCCAATTCGTCATCTCCAGAAGCTGCTGAGACATGAGTTTTGACGCAAGATGTTTCGTTCTGACATTTCTATCATGTTATGTTGTGGATTTGTTTACTTGCAAAACAAAATCAAGTATTAAAATATTTATGAAAAACTGAGAGATCAGGGAGAACAGATAATATATGACATATTATTAAACATTAATTTATTGTTTCAAACTCTAAAACTGATTATTGCTATTCGCATCGCAGTGACTCAAATCTTCTAAAATGGTTTACTGAAAAGATTTATTCACTAGTAAAGGTAATTCCAACATTCTATGTCGCAGTTCACACTTTTTTCCACAATTCTTAATATTATTTTTCCAGAATTGCATGATTTAAACTCAAACATTACAATATAAACTCATAAATTCTTAGAATTATTTTTTATTATGACATGATATATTTATTATCTGTGAAATATAAATATTAATTATAATTGTGAAATATGAATTCAGAGAAGAAAAAGTGTAATTGTGAAATTGTGAGAAAAAGTCGCAAACACCTTTCCTATTTTTTTCCTATATGTGACCCTGGACCACAAAACCAGTCTTAAGTCGCTGGGGTATATTTGTAGCAATAGCCAAAAATACATTGCATGGGTTAAAATTTTAGATTTTTTTTTATGCCAAAAATCATTAGGAAATTAAGTAAAGATCATGTTCCATGAAGATTTTTTGTAAAATTCCTACTGTAAATATATCAAAATGTAATTTTAGTTTTGTAAAATGCATTGTTAAGAACCTAATTTGGACAACTTTAAAGGTGATTTTCTCAGTATTTTGATTTTTTTTGCACCCTCAGATTCCTGATATTCAAATAGATGTATCTCGGTCAAATATTGTCCTATCATAACAAACCATACATCGATAGAAAGCTTATTTATTGAGCTTTCAAATGATATATAAATCTCAGTTTTGTAAAATGTAACCTTATGACTGGTTTTGTGGTCCAGGGTCACATATTTGCTTTGTGGGAACAAACTTGTCACAATTCTGACGTTTTTCTTGTAAATGCAAGTTTATATCTAACAATTCTGACTTTATTCTGAGCCTATATCTCAGAATTGTGAGGAAAAGTCTGAATTTTGAGATCAAAGTCAGTTGTTGTCCATTTGCGGAAACAAACTAGTCACAATTCTGACTTTTTTCTTGTAACTGCAAGATTATATCGAACAATTCTGACTTTATTCTGAGCCTATATCTCAGAATTGTGAAAGAAATTCTGAATTGTAAAATAAAAACTCAGTTGTGAGGTAAAAAGTCAGGATTGTGAGATAAAAAAAAGTTAAAATGACCCTTTCTATATATTTTTATTCCTTTTGCGAAAACAAACTTGTCACAATTCAGATTTTTTTTCTTGTAACTGCAAGTTTATATCTAACAATTATGGCTTTATTCTGAGCCCATATCTCAAAACTGTGAGAAAAAGTCGAAAAACAGAGTTGCGAGGGAAAAATTCTAAATGTTGAGATATAAACACAGAATTGTTAGATTAAACTTTAACTTTTCTTTTTCTATATTTTTTCTAATTTACTTTTTCTGTTCAGAAACAAACTTTTTGTAAGATTGTAAGATAAAAACCCAGAGTTGTGAGGCAAAAAAGTCTGAATTGTGTGATATAAACACAGAAATGCAAGAAAAAAGTCAGAATTGTTAGATAAACAAACTTGTCACAATTCAGATTTTTTTCTCGGAACTGCAAGTTTATATCTAACAATACTGCCTATATCTCAGAATTGAGAGAAAAAATCTGAGTTGTAAGATAAAAAGTCTGAGTTGTGATAAAGTCAGAATTGTGAGATAAAAAAATTAAAATGTCCTTTTTTAATAGCTGCAAGTTTATATTTAACAATTCTGACTTTATCTCTGAATTGTGAGAAAAAAATTATTTATATATATATATATATATATATATATATATATATATATAAGACAAAAGCTCAGTTGTGAGGAAAAAAAGTCTGAATCATGAGATTTTATTTTCTATATTTTTTATTACTTTTGCGGAAACAAACTAGTCACGATTATGAATATATTTCTTGTTACTGCAAGTTTATATCTAACAATTCTGACTTTTTCTTGAGCGTATATCTCAGAATTGTGAAAAAAAATCTGAATTGTAAAATAATAAGAAAAATCTGAATTATGGGATTTACACAGAATTGTTACAAAAAAGTCAGAATTGTAAGATGAAAACTCTGTTGTGAGGACAAAATGTCTGAATTGTGAGATTTAAAGACAGAATTGTGAGGAAAAAAAGTCAGATAAAAACTTAAAATTACCTTGTTTTATATTTTTTACTCCTTTTGCGGAAACATTCTTGTCACAACTGAGGAAAAACGTCAGAATTGCCAGTTTATATTCGACAAGTCTGAGAGATGTGAGAGAAAAACTCCCTGTTGTGAGATACAAACTTATAACTGCTAGAAGAAAAGTCAAAAATGTAAGATAAAAAATCGTGATTACTTTTTTTTTTTTTATTCAGATTCCAGATGCAGCCTCAGCTACCAAAACAGTCATTTTCCAATCACCGCGAAGGGGGTGGAGCCGTACAGTACATATAACCAATCAAAATGCTCCCTCAAAGCCCGCGCTCGAATGCTATTGGTCGCGTTGCCAAACGCTTCACAGTCAATCAAAATATGACCTCGAGTTTGATGGGTTCACTCAAGATTAATAAACAAACGAAACACCACAAATAGGCGGTATAAATTGCGCTCCCGACACGAAAGCGTGTCTGAAAGGATTTTTATCAGATTCTGTGACAGCATGGCATTGAAGTTCGATTGAAATCAGGTAAGAATCCAGCGCGATTAACACGATATTTGTACGCTACCATAAAACAGTAATTTCGAGGTTGTATTTCAGTTAGGGTGCTGCCTGCGGGGAAAACACAGCAAGGCAGCTCACTATGTTTTCAAACAGTAATGCTTCCCAAGGAAGTGTCTCGCAAGTGTGAGAAATGTCACTTCCCATTCCGTGTCCCTTTAACCCAGACCAAACACACACACACACACACACACACACACACACACACACACACACACACACACACACACACACACACAAGATGCAGGATCAATAGGTGCTGTCTGCAAAGCTTTGTTCTGTAAATCCTGAGGCTGGGAGAATCAGTCATGCACAGCTGCAGAATTAACAGACAATAGTCAGTGTGTGTGTAGATTAGTGTGATCAAAACCTCGGAACACAAAGCAGAACGCAACAGAACAGCTACCTGTACAATTAAACGCTCACAAAGACTTCCAAAGGCAGATGACTAGCGGTGGAGTTTACATTTCTCATGAGCGCGCATTTATTGTGCGCATTTTGTATCGGTGCTGGGAGTTTCTAATATCAAAGATGCGCGTGGCCGATTGCTCGGCCTCAAAGCTCATCCTGCACTCGCGTACAACCAGTGGCGCCTCCAGGTTTTTTTTTCATAGGGTGGCCGAAAGGGGCCAGTAAAAATGTACGGAGCCCCTTACGTCACCTGTAGAAGAAAAATAATTAATCCGTGGGGACGGTTTTGCAATTCGTTCCCTCAGTTTATAAACCGTTCTCACGAATTCTTAAACTGTTTCCTCAGTTTAACAATTCGTGCCCACGGATTAACAAACCGTGCGCTCAGATTTTGTAAACCGTACCCTCGGATTTTGAATCCGTACCCACAAATTCATAATCCGTGCGCACGCTTTCGCAATCCGTTCCCACAGTTTGTAAACTGCTCTCACGGATTTGTGGCCCCGCCCCCAAATTCAACCAGAGGGGTGTTCCATAAAACAAGTTTACCAAATAAGCCAGGCTTATTTCAGTTAGTCTGACTTATTGTCACTTGATTTGGCACAAAATAAGTCAGACTAACTGAAATAAGCCTGACTTATTTGGTAAACTTGTTTTATGGAACACCCCCCAGGACACCTGTTTATATGCTGGATAGGGCTGCAACGATTCGTCGACGTTGTCGACAAAAATCGATAATAGAAATAGTCGACAATGAATTTCATTGTCGATGTTGTCGCCAGACATGTTTTCTCTGACCGAGTGAGGCATCTCTCTGCCGAGAGTCGCACATAGGCATTAGCTTCTATGCTGAGCGATAACATACAGAAATGGCGGCGTCCAATGCACTGAATGCAGCAGCTGCGCGTACCAAAACACGCCCGTTTCACACATACTCCGTCTAAAGTGCGTATTTTTTTTCCACACCCATGTTAACGGATTACAACGTTCACAATGTACGGACTGTAAACGCGTTCTGTGTGAGCGCAAAACGAGTCCGTGCTGCTTCTGCACCGCATACGTAACGCACACGGACTGTAGACGCAATGCAGACTGAGTATGTGTGAAACAGGCATAAAGTTTGGGAGCATTTTAGCCTGCTACGGCGAATAAAAAGATTACCTGCATGGTTTGTAAAGCAGTCCTTGTGCATCACGGCAGCACCTCTGTGATGCGCGAACATTTAAAGAGAAAGCACGTCGGACAGTTAAATGAAACCAGTTTGGCTGGCCTCGGTAAGATTTAAATAACATGGAAGCCAATACGTTTTGTTTTGGATATACATGTTTGTTTACGGTATTATTGCTGCTGATGTGCCTGCCCCTGGTTTACAGGAAGAAAATGTTTACTTGATTTTAATTTATTTTTTCTTATAAAACAAATGTGCCTGTCCTTTAAAAAGATTATAGAGTTTCTTAATTTATGCATTTATGTCTGTACTGACCGATTACTGTGCCTAAATGGTTTTAGACAGGGCATTTTTATTTACTTTTAGTATGAATTGGCCTATCAGCAGCAAAGTTCAATGAAATATGCATTTTTCATTGAAGTACCCCCTTCTTTCTTGTATTTACTATAATTTTCCACATAATTAAAGCAATCTCATGCTGAATTTGAGAAAAATTGAATAATTATCCGATTAGTCGACTAATCGTTTCAATAGTCGGTGACTAGTCGACTATTAAAATAGTCGTTAGTTGCAGCCCTAATGCTGGATGCATTGTTTTGCATTTATTAAACTTTATTTCTCAGTAGGCTATATGAGACTATGCAACACTGACAAAACAGAGTTTTTAGCTTTATTTTATATTAATCACCAATAGATTAGCTGCCAAAACATCATGTGTTTTAACCTATTGGTTATTAATGTAAAATAAACGATAAAAAGAAGCCTGTTTTGTAAGTGCGGTCATGGTACCAAAATAAAATAATAAGTGAAGAGCGCTGTTCAAACGGCTTTGTTTTATATAATATTTTTCAAAATATAAAATTACCTGAATTAAAAAAAAAAACGAGTTTTGGAGAGGAGAATGTAAAAAGTAATGTAGCCTAATATATTTCATATTTAATAATTACATTAACAGTGAAGCATGCATCTAACTCTGAGTGAAAAGATTAAGCTATCATAAAATCACCAAAATGAGTCTGCATGTTAAGAATGAACAAACACATTTGTGCACTCATTTATTTAGCCTATAAATTAAAATAATAATTACTATTTTAAGTATTATGACGTAAACAGCTTATACTGTTTCTACTGATCGGGGCCACAAATCCGTGAGTACAGTTTAAAACCCGTGGGAACGGATTGCTAAAGCGTGCGCACGGATTATGAATTTGTCGGTACGGATTCAAAATCCGAGGGTACGGTTTACAAAATCTGAGCGCACGGATTGGAAATTCGTGGGTACGGTTTGTTAATCCGTGGGCACGATTTATTAAACCGAGGGAACAGTTTAAGAATTCGTGGGTACGGTTTATAAACTGAGGGAACGAATTGCAAAACCGTCCCCACGGATTAATTATTTTTCTTCTACAGGTGACGTAAGGGGCTCCGTAAAAATGTTAGGGTGGCACAAAACAATTTTTTTTTTGCATGCCTAATAATTTTTGGCTTTGCCGTTATTTCTGGTATAAGTTAAAGGCTTCAAAACTTCAGTATTATTCTCTGTATAGAGCAAAATAGTAAAATAGTCACTTTGCAATTCAACTTCAAGAAGTATCATGTTTATTTGGAGTGCAAATTCATTTCAAATGAGATTTAAAAAAAAGAAAGCATAGATGTTTAATCTGCATATTCATCAAAATAGACACAAGCTTAATACAAGTGCAGCCCAAGCCCGATGGGCTGCACTTGGAGGCGCCACTGCGTACAACATTTAATTAGATGGATTATATTATTTTTTTTTAATTATTGAAGAAGAAAAAAATTTGCTAACTTTTTTAATTTGTAGGCTAAACTAGAATATAATACGTTTTCTACATATATAACGTAAAGCTTTCTGGAATACTTGATTCTGATTGGTCAAGGGCAACATTCTTTGGTTAGATATTTGCATAAAATGACGCTAAACCACATAATTCAGTGTTAACAGGCAACTGATTTCGGAGTTTCATATCTCTCATATTGCTCTGTGCTGGTTCTTTTCACATAATAAATAATGGTTTAAAATAAAAGCATTTTATGTGCATTTATTAAATTTTGGTTAAGTAGTGATAGCCTAATGTTTAGTCAGTAACTGTCATTATTGCAAACAAACCTTTCCAGAGTAGAGATGGTAACCAAAAGAACTGGTTTCACTATAAAAAGAATCAGCTCATATATGGTCATTCATGCGGGAAGCAAACTACAGTGGTAATGCTGTATGTATTTTACTTTATTTTTTAAAGAAAAAGCTAGAAGTTGTTCTTTTGATTAACTGTAAAAAATGTTTTCTAATAATAATAAGTTCAGGACTACTCTGGTCACGCTGTATGTTTTTGATTCAAGAACCTGATCATGAGTAGTGATTTGTTCAGGATTCAGACTGCACCAAGTTGTGCTCTAGCCTGTGTTTTTGATTCACTAAAGATTAATTCATTCAGCAATCAGCTGGTCGCGCTATATGTTTTAGATTCAGGAACCGGATAACAAGAGTCATTCATTTGGGAATTGAACTTCAGTTGTCTACTGTATGTTTTTGATTCACAGTAAAATAATGTCTCAAATTCATTAATTCGGGAATCAGCTGGTTGCGATGTATGTTTTAGATTCAGAAACTGGATCAAAGTAGTCATTCATTTGGGGATCGGACTTCACTTGTCGTGCTGCATGTTTTTGATTGATTAAAAAAAAACCAGCTCATAAGAGTCATCAGTTTGAGTATTGGACTTAGGTTGTCATGCTGTATGTTTTTGATTCACAGTAAAAGAATGTCTCAAAATATTCATTCATTTGGAAATCAGCTGGTTGCGCTGTATGTTTTAGATTCAGGAACTGGATCAAAAAAGACATTTACTTGGGCACTGGACTTCACTTGTCTTGCTATACGTTTTTGATTGACTAAAAAGCACTGGCTCATTAGAGTAAATTCTTTAAGAATCAAACTTTGTCGTGTTTTTGATTCACTAAAAAGACGTCTCAAAAGATTCATTAATTTGGAAATCAGCTGAATGTTTTAGATTCGGAAACTGGATCACATGAGTCATTCATTTGGGAATCAGACTTCACTTGTTGTGCTGTATGTTTTTTAATAATTTAAAAAGAACCAGCTCATAAGGGTCAACAGTTTTGAGTATTGGACTTCAGTTGTCTTGCTATCCCCCGGTTTCACAGACATGGCTTAAAGGAACACTCCCTCCCCCCCCCCCCCCCCCCCCCCCCCCCCCCCAGGTTAATAAGTTGAGTTTTACCGTTTTGAAATCCATTCAGCCGTTCTCCTGTTCAGGCGATATCACTTTTAGCATAGCTTAGCATAGATCATTGAATCCTATTAGACCAATAGCATCACGTTCAAAAATGACCAACGAGTTTCCATATTTGTTGTATTTAAAACTTGACTCTTCTGTAGTTATATCGTGTACTAAGACCGGTGGAAATGCAAAGCTGCGAGTTTCTAGGCTGATAAGATTAGGAACTACACTCCCATTCCGGCGTAATACTCAAGGAAGTTTGCTGCCGTAATATGGCTGAAGCAGGCGGAGTATTATCAGAAATGAGTTCCCAGCTAGTTTAGCATTTGCACATGTGCTGCGTGATATTACTTCTCCTGCTTCGGCCATATTATGGCAGCAAACTTCCTTGACTATTACGCCGGAATGGGAGTGTAGTTCCTAATCTTATCAGCCTAGAAAATTGAAGCTTTGCATTTCCACCGGTCTTAGTACACGATATAACTACAGTCCTAGAATAAAATTTAAGTCTGAGCTGTTTCAACGGAAAGAAACTTGCACTGACTGACCTTAAAATACGTCAGTGCCTTTGTTTTGTCTCAGTATGCACACCAGTAATGTTTTTTTTCTAAGGCACATTTCTAAAAATTACTGAATGTCTTAATTGAACTAAGGCCTAATCCTGGGGCCGGTTGCATAAAACTGTTTTAAGTTAGTCATCTAATTTTTTTTCTTTAAGACGGGTCTTTACTTTGTAAGCCAGTTGCATAAAATCTTAGACTGGTCTAATTTAAAGGTCCACTGAAGTGCCTTG
>NC_133367.1:20418905-20460743 GCF_049309525.1 Garra rufa | reverse complement strand
GCAGCGAAAGTCCACAACACCAAACCCCTGACGCTGATTGGTTGGAACACTGTTTGTTTATCTGTGGAAAGGTTGGTAGTGCCGATTGTTTTTTTTGGCATA
Organism: Garra rufa; assembly: GCF_049309525.1. Classification (NCBI taxonomy): domain Eukaryota; kingdom Metazoa; phylum Chordata; class Actinopteri; order Cypriniformes; family Cyprinidae; genus Garra; species Garra rufa. The sequence goes on along the minus strand of NC_133367.1, from coordinate 20,460,641 downwards.
TCTCGGACCCTAGCTGACCAGAGAGACGCGGTTTTTTCACAGACAATTTATGGGGCAAGCAGCGAGCGGATCGTGAAGAAAGGTCAGCTGAAATTGACACTTTATGTTTCAGGCTAGAAATCGCTGATACAACCTTTAAAGCACGTGCGAGAATTAAATAAGAACCTGGTCTCGGCTTCTAACTCTACCTCAGAGTCATGCGACGCCTCTCCGCCTCACATTGGGATTTATTTTGAGTTAATGACTAACCAGATGACTCCACGATCCCGTCCGTGAGTCATTGCTTGTGTTTATGTATGCCTGACTGAAGACAACACTTTATTTCAGGCTGGTAAACACACAAATTACAGAGGACGAAGGAACGGCATCATTAGCTCGCACACAATGGTAAATGTCCTCACAGCGGGCAGTCAGTTGACCATATGCTGAAGCCTCTGCCTTTTGCTCTGGCCACACACAAAGTTACTCTCACTCTTCATCTCTGCCATCTGCTCTGCTCTTTGGCCTCTGTGTGTGAGCGATGTTCGCATGTAGGAGGTTGACACACACCTGTCCCGCTACTGTGAGCATTAGCATTGCGACTCTCAACCCAATCATACTCTTTCACGCTTCGCTTCATTTCCGTTTGATTGTTCGTTTTGTCATTTTAATGAGGAGTCTATTCAATTTATCTATGTGTAGGCTACATTTGTATCTTAAAGGTCATGCTAATTTGCTAAAGTGTGTGTTTGTTGTTGTTAAGCATACAAATATATCTTGAATTCGTAATTGTATGTTAATTTAAAAATGTCAAGTCCTCATTTCGATAACCTGGAATGATAAGTTGCCTAGTTAGATAGATAGTGAGATGTTAAGAAGAAAGGTCATGCTAATTTCGCGATGACTGAATGTTACCTCTTCGGGGGATGGAAGCGTGTATGTTTGTGTCTTGCTATTTGCTGAAGTGAGCGTGTGTAATTATCTGAGAGCTTTTCTTTACCCTTCTGTACAAAACGAGTTAATTTCTGAGGTCGCGTGTTGGACTAAATAGCGTGTGCGTGTGATAATACTAGTCGCTTTGCACTAATCACTCAATTAGCGAGGAGTCTCTTATCATAATGGGATCGGCACTGAGAGAGAGAGAGAGATTGTCTGAGAAACAAAGAATTCCCAGAGTGAATATCATAAGGCCTGTCAAGAACATGTCCAGGGTCATATTTCATTGCAAAAACATAAGACAAAAATAAGTGTTTATATTTTGCTTAAAATAAACCGTGGATTATTAAGATTTTTGGGATTGTGGTAATATTTTTGTAATAATTAAGCATATTTGTTTTCTAAATACAGTATTAATTTAGTATTATTTAAATACTTAGTATTTATTAATATTGTGAATGAGGTTCTTTTTTTAAGTTTGTAATTTTATGTGATTTTTTTTTTCTTTTAAGTAATTTTTTAACATTTTAGCTATAATATATTTAGCTTTAACATATTTTTAGTATTTCAATTTATTTTATGTGTAATTTTCATTATTCATTTATTTTCATTTCAGTTTTTTCATTTAATGAAAACTATTTAAGTTAAAAATAACAACACTGAGTTTTAATGACCATAATGTAAAAATATCATTCTTATAATAACTGTAATGCAAACAACAAAAACTATAATGTAAAAATATACAGTAAATAAATGTATTGTTTGTACTGCTTTTAATTAATGTAGTAATCTTTCATTGAATTTATATTTTATCATTTTGTATTTTAGCTTTATTTAATTTCAGCTTCGTTTCATTTCATGAAAACTATAACAACGCTGAATTTTCATTACTACAATGTAAAAATTTCATTATCATAATTGTAATGCAAAAAAAAAAAAATATATATAATATTTAAATAAACGGTATATTTTATATACCGTATTATTATTTGTTGTACTGGTTTCAATTAATTTAGTACATTTTATTTTAAAATACATTTAATAAAATAAATCACTATTGAGAATAATGGGTATTTTAAAATCAATAAATTTATAGCTAATTTATAGCTTCTAATTTATGTACTACATTTTTATTTAAATATATTATTTATATATAATAAAAAAAAATGGTAAATTTTTCATTGAATATTTATGTATTAGCTTTATTTAATTTTAGCTTTATTTCATTTAATAAAAAATATTTTTAGTTAACAATAACAATACTGAATTTTCATGACCATAATGTAAAAATATCATTCTCATAATAACTATAATATACAAACTATACTATAACTAAAAACTATAATGTATACATTTACAGTATATAAAAGTGTTTATACATCCTAGTATCTTTCATTTAATGTAGTAGATTTTATTTTAAAATACATTTAATAAATCACTATTGAGAATAATGGGAATTTTGAAATAAATAAACTAATTTATAGCTTCCAATTTATGTAGTACATTTTTATTTTAATGTATTTATATATAATTAAAAAAATCACTTTTGAGAATAACAGGAATTGTGAAAAGTTGTTTTGTTAAATCTTTCATTGAATATTTATATTTTAGCTTTATTTAATTTCAGCTTTGTTTAATTTAATGAAAACTATGTTTTAGTTAACAATAATAACACTGAATTTTCATGACCATAATGTAAAAATATCATTCTTATAATAACTGTAATGCAAAAAACAGCAACAACAACAAACTATAATGTTTAAATATACAGTGTATATAAAAGTGTTTATACATCCTAGTATCTTTTATTTAGAGCTGGGCGGTATGACCAAAAATTTATATCACGGTATTTTTTCAAAATTATACGGTATATGACGGTATTTTTTTTTTTCCCCCATGCATGACTAGGTGTTAACCACATTTCCTAATAAATTAGACCGGACTAGTATTAACTCAGGTTTGTTTGGTCTCACAAAATGCTGCTGTTCACAAAGAAGTGACAGTGGCACTCATAATTGTAATGAGGTGAAGAAATCAGAATTCATGACTTGCAGTCAAAATACACAACACTTTATTGTGCATTCTTCATATTCCAGGACATGTTTGTGGCGGAGGTGGTGAAGCAAATTGCTTGTGTTGCCTCCTGCGGCTACAACTTTAGCCTGACCACATTTACATATGATGTAGTGATGCACCGCAATGAAAATTCTTGGCCGAAACCGAAAACCGAAAGAATTATGCCAATTATTAGTACCATTGCATTTATGGCTATGGCTGTGTACTAAATCTTACTAGAATCAAGGCATTGCAACTGCATAAATTAATATTAAAGTTTCAAAGAATAAATCAATTATATCAATTTAAACAATTATTATCAATCCAGTATTATATTACTTAAATTACATATACATATATTTTACTGCCTTTGTTTAAATTGTTTAAATTTTTATAACACATTACCTTGTGGATCCATGAGTTCACATTTACAACTCTATGCGTTTCTCTTCCAGCCGGAGGCGCTGTCAGAATGATAGTATACAAAGCAGCGCAACAAATGATTTTGAAATGTGCAGCGCTCATATTTATTCAATGGATAGCCTTTTGAAATTTCATCGCAATTCTTGTCTTTCAGTCCCCACATTTAACACCACCTGAAATCATAATTATGACTTTCATAACCTCCTAATAACACTGCAGTCATCAATGAAAATTAAGAGCTTTATTTAAGACTTTCAAAAACAAACCTTACACAAAATACGTTTCTTTTTATTTTTTTCCCACCATGTCCGGGGCACAAGAAAAATATTAAGGGACTAAATTAATATCAGCATATGAAGTATAATCGTCTCATTCTCTCTGAAAGAATGCACATCAGATGCTGAAAGTCAGTTTTTACTTTCACTTTAACAAATTGCGCAGTTTTCACGTTGCATGTGTGATATCCATTGGCTCACCTCCATGGTTTAACACATAAATATTTATAAAAATAAAGTATATAGAAAAGACATATCTTTAAAATATTGCGATGTAACTGAAAGCTACTAGCCTAGAATCTAGACGCGCCCCTAGTGGCAGCAAATTACATTTGCTTCCAAGGGCAGTCTAGTAACTCTCCGTTCACTTGAGATTTCCAAAAATCCAAAATCGACCGGGCCAATCACGAGTCGGTGGGCGGGTTTAACATGATGACGACTGACCTGCGACCATAAGTTCCGTCAGAGATAGAGCGATGGCTGCTCCTAGCGAACAACTTTCTTTCGAATCGGCTTTGGCCGCCACTCTGAAAGACTTGAAGTTAAGCTTTTCTTTGAGAAAATAACATGAAACTGCACTGAGGTCGTTCTTACAAAAGAAGGATGTATTTGGAGTTGACTACGTCACTTTCTTCGTTGCTCTGATTGGTTGTAGCGCTATCCTATTGCGTGGAGAGGGAGTTTGAAAGACAATCGTTTATCCCACCCCTCCGGCTGAGCCCTGTCTATGGAGAGTGCCCAGATCCTACATTTATGTGGGTCTGGCTTGTCAGGCTAGAAAGCTACATCTGTCTGCGCGCAATGCGCCGGTCTCTGCTCTAATTACTGCACGCACGACTGTAGACACACCCCCTCTTGAAATTTCGGCATTACAAGTTTTGCAAATCGCTAACCCTGGGTCTTTCTCAAATACGTCCACACCGCAGATGTGTTGATTCAGACAAGCACGTGCAAGCTGCAGTTTCTGTTTGCGTCAACATACGTGTTCCCGACGCTTTGTATGCACACACTCACCAGTATTGGGGTATATGAAAGGTGAATATCATTTAAAAAAAACACCGGTATTCGGTATGAAAAGGTATACCGCCCAGCCCTACTTTTATTTAATGTGGTACATTTTATTTTAAAATACATTTAATAAATAAATCAATATTGAGAATAATGGGGATTTTTTTTTAAAATAAATAAATACTAGAGGTCGACCGATGTATCGGTTTTGCCGATTAATCGGCACCGATAGTTGATTGGTCGACCTATCGGTTATCTGCAAAAATCCTTGCCGATATCCTTGCCGATAGTTTTTCCGGGTTGCGTTCTTTGCTGAAGCGGCTCACGCTCCGCTCCGCTGTCATAGTGTATGAGAGGTTAAGCCCCAGACCAATGTTTAATGTCAGGATTGTTACCATATATTTGTATTGATTTATATCCAGCTGGTGATATTCTTAGCCAGCAGCAAAGTTGCAGATTTAAGGACGTGACGTGAGAAAGCAAACTGTGTTCATTCAGCCGACAGAATCCTGCTGAGTCACAGCGCGCCATAGTTTTACAGATTGCAGATCTGTCCCAAATCATTGTTAATGTCGACCCTGGGCTGGAAGATTAAGTATTTTGCTTTTAAGCAAAATATTTTTTTATTTCTGTAGCTCTAATAATGTCTGTATGCTTCATATAGAGCTATAATTTATGTTTTAGCCTTTTCGTCAGGCAGCGGAAGCATGGTTGTTACGCACTTTATTTTACAATGCCATTTTCCTGTTCTTATTTTATTTTAATAACAAATCAACAAAAATATCTATTAAAAATTAAGATAAAAATTATACAAAACGAAATTCGTTTAAGAAGGGATTTTTCCACAAATAAAAACGTACGAAGTGGTCAAAAATTGTGTCTGACCCGCTCCAATTCTCCCGGCGTATTGCCGTCCAATTCATACCACATCCTTTATGACATTTACAAATTACACAAACTTCTTTCGTAATTAACATATTAAACTGAAACAAAACAAATAATATTTAAAAATAAATGTATAACAGAAAATAAATTGTTTCTGAAATGGCTGCAATTAACGATATAGATCGCACTTTCTCTTTCCGCTTGATCTGTTCTTTAATCTAACCTTTGCCGCTTTTTTTATCATTATTGAAGTAAACATTTGCCCGTTTGGTGATTAAATAAACTGTTTTAGATTTCTGCTTGAACTACACAACGTGTCCTGTGTGTGTTTGATACCTGCAAGTTATCCGTTAACGCAGCGCTGCACTTTTATCCGGTTTCATTAAGGGTGGGTAAAAAAAAAAGGATTCTCCGATGCATCGCAATCCTCTCTTCAATGAGCTTGTGTTTTCCCCGCATATGGCACGTGCGCACGCTAGAGACGCGGCGGGCTTCATTGCACAGGATTTGCACTGTGAGCTACATGTGCATTGTTTGACAGTGTGAACTTTCAACCGCAGTTTTTTACTTTACATATGCCTTCATTTCTGCCGTTTGTAATGCAGTACTATTAGATGCACAAAACTCGCGCACTGACAGACTTTCACTTATGCTTTGGGTTTGTTCGTCCTAAAAAGCTCTATTGCTGATGCGGTTAAATGCACGTGCATTTTCGAATACTTTTATACGAAACTGATGTACAGTACACACAGTCAGTTATGTTTTTAGAGCAGGACAAAACATTTGATATATCGAAATATATCTGTGCATTCGTTTTAATGCAGCCTGTTAAAGAAGCTACTGTCTACGATCTCATCAGTAATAATCAAATGATAAAGAAAAAAGAACACTTATTTTAAATAAGTAATTGTTTAAAAAAGAATCCTGCTTATATAATGGAAAAATCAATTAGATATAAATTGTAAATGAAAATGTAGCCATGTGCAGTAATATTGAAAACTGAGAATGTGACGCCTGGTTATATTTAGTTGATATTGAAAATCGTAATTAAATTGAATCTTAATTTTAAGATGGCAGTAGGCCTACTGACATACAGAGATTCCAAATATAAACAAAAGGCATAAAACCTGCAATTTTACATATTGTTAAAATGTAAAGATTCCCACCCCTTTACAATGAGCCCATTTGTAACATCAACTAAGATTGATGAAAGCTGTAGAATAGAAGTGTTGTTCCTTGTTAGAGTCTGTTAATTTCAACATTTACTGTAATATTGTTAAATTTTGAAGTTTATTTTGTTAACATTAATGAACTATGAAATAACTTTAATGATCAATATATAATTAATATGAATATTTTTATTTATTTACAAAGTATGGTTTAGTATATATTTTTTTTTAAATAGTAGAGCACTATTTTAGTTGCCGTTCAGTATCCATTTTCAAAAACTATCGGTGAATTAATCGGTATCGGCCAGTGTGGTCCAACCTAGCTATCGGTATCGGTAAAAACCAATATCGGTCGACCTCTAATAAATACATTTATAGCTAATTTATAGCTTCCTATTTATGTAGTACATTTTTATTTTCATATATTTATATATAATTAAAAAATCACTTTTGAGAATAACAGGAATTTGTTAAATCTTTCATTGAATATTTATATTTTAGCTTTATTTAATTTCAGCTTTGTTTCATTTATTGAAAACTATTTTTTATTTTTTAGTTAACAATAACAACACTGCATTTTCCTTAACACAATGTAAAAAGGTATTCTCATAATTGTAAAAAAAAACACTAATATATGAATATACAGTATATAAGTATTTGTACATCCTAGTATTATTTGTTGTACTGCTTTCAATTATTGTAGTACATTTTATTTTAAAATACATTTAATAAAAAAAAAACACTATTGAGAAAAATGGGAATTTTGAAATAAACACATTTACAGCTAATTTGTAGCTTCTAATTTATGTACTACATTTTTATTTTCATATATTTATATATAATTAAAAAAAGCACTTGAGAATAATGGGAATTTTAGAAAAGTTTTTTTTTGTTAATTTTTTTTTATTGAATGTTTATATTTTAGCTTTATTTAATTTTAGCTTTGTTTCATTTAATGAACACTATTTGTTTAGTTAAAAAATAACAACACTGACTTTTCATGACCATAATGTAAAAATATCATTCTTATAATAACTGTATAAATATACAGTATATAAGTGTTTATACATTCTAGTATCGTTCATTTAATTTCATTTAGTAGTAATTTTTTTTTTAAATACATTAAATCACTATTGAGAATAATGGGAATTTTGAAATAAATAAACAAATTTATAGCTTCCAATTTATGTAGTACATTTTTATTTAAATATATTTATATATAAATAAAAAAACATTTTGAGAATAATGGGAATTTTCGTGTGAATTTTAATTTTTTTTATTAACTATTTTTTAGTTAACATTTATAACACTGAATTTTCATGACCATAATATAAAAATATAATTCCCATAATAACTGTAATGCAAACAACAACAACAACATTTTTATGAAAACTTAATTTATTTTTTTTAGTTAATAATAACAACACTGAATGACAGTAAAAGAGTTAATTTAATAAATATTTTTAGTAGTTATAGTTTTAGCTAACAATAACAACACTGAATTTTCATTACCATAAACATCATGTAAAAATATAATTCTCTTAATAACCGTAATGCAAAATAAAATAAAAATAATATATAAACAAATAGTATATAAGTAATTAGTACTATATGTTGTACTGTTTTCAATATAATAGTAATTTTAAAACTAGCTTTAGCTTCTAATTTATGTAGTAAAAATTTTAAATATATTTAAATTTAAATATATATATATATAAAAAAATCACCATTGATAATAGTGGGAAAATATTTTTAGTTTGTTCGGTTAAATTATTCATTGAATTTTATTTCAGCTTTATTAAATTAAATTTTAGTTAGTTTTAGTTTAGTTTTACACTCTACATCCACCCATCCACAACAATAGTATCTGTTGTACTGCTTTCGATTAATGTAGTACATTATATTTTGATATAAAAAAGAAAAAAGTCCACTAATGATTATTTGTCAGGGGAAATATGCTTAATTTCCATACAAATAATGCTACAGTGCCAAAAAACTTAAAGCTCTTAAAATGGTCTTTTCACAAATATAATTTCTTCTATTTAATAGAGACTTTCTGGTGAAATGACACATTTTACCCGCACCCCATCGAGGAGTGATGGACCAAAATGCAGCGACAGAGAAAAAGCTCGACATAGACACACTCGGGTCATTATCAGTCCATCAGCCAGCTGTCTCCAACAATATTCACCATATTCACCTTCATCGCGCCTGTCTGTCGACCCACCTGTCTGCCTGCTGCAGACGAGCCCGTCTCTCCCCCGCTAATGAATAGGTCCAGTCCAATAATGGACTCTTTAGAAAACGCTGTCAGTGTGAAGAGCTGTTTGGGTGTGCTCATGTGACCCTGTAGGGCACGGAAAAGGAGCCCCCGTGTATCCGAAGAGTGCTTTCACATTTAATCCATTCATTAAGCACGGAATGGTGTAATTATGCTGTGTGTTAACCACGGATGAAGATCAGGCTCTGTCTGTGTGTGTGTGTGTGTGTGTGGGGAGCGAGAGAGAGAGACGTTAGTTTCTGGTGCTGTGCGGGAAGCAAAACAGACGGTCATGAATATATAATAATGTTTATTGTTATTAAAAGATCAGGCTTACAAGGGGAATGTCTGCGGATGGGAATAATCCAAGACAAACATTGCAACTTTCAAGATTCGGGGAGGAACTTGCGAAAGTGAACTGATAATGTTGGTTATGTGCACATGCGTTGTTTAGTGCTAAAGGAATTATGCAAATCAGAGAGCGACGCAAAAATGACTTTTTTTTTTTGTAGGGTGCAATTTGTGATTGTAAGGCCATTTTGGAGTGCTAAATTGCTGAAATTAAAGAGTGGGTGAATGAGATGCAGGAAATTGTGCTGAAGTATGGTAAATGTGGGCAAACGTTCAAAAAAGAGAAAATAAATCACCCAGGTGTGATTTGGAAAATTAATCAGACTTTTGGGGTGTCTGTCTTTGTTATTTAATTTTTAAAAAATATTTAATGTTCGCTTTAGTTAACAATAATATGGCCATATATATATATATATATACATACATACATGTATGCGGTATATACATCCTAGTAGTATTTGTTTCACTGTTTTTGATTTATGTAGTACATTTTATTTTACTATATTGCATTTTTTAAATATATATTTAAAATCTTTATAGGAGTTTTAAAATTCTTAAACTTGTTTTATTTTTGATTTGTTACTTTCTGGTGAAATTTATGAAAGCCCCTTTCCACCACTGAATAAAAAAAAAAGGTAATTGTGACTTTTAAGCTTACGATTCTGACTTTTGTTTTTGTAATTACGAGTTTAATTCGCAATTGCAAGGAAAAAGTCAGATTTGTGAGAAAAAAAAAGTCAGAATTGTAAAATATAAACTTGCAATTGCAAAAGAAAAATCTGAATTGCAAGAAAAATGTCAATTTCTATAAAGTCAGAACTGCTAGAAAAAAGTCAGAACTGTAAAATATAAACTCGCAATTGCAAGTAAAAAAAGTCAGAATTGCAAGATATGAACTCGCAATTGCAAAAAAAAATCTGAATTGCAAGAAAAATGTCAGAATTTCTATAAAAAAGTAAGAACGGCTAGAAAAAAAGTCAGAATTGTGAGATATAAAGTCTCAATTGCAAGAAAAAAGTCTGAACTGCTAGAAAAAGTCAGAATTGCGAGATAGAAACTCGCAATTGCAAGAAAAAAGCCGGAATTGCAAGAAAAATGTCAGAATTTCTAGAAATTTCTCGCAATTCTGACTTTATTTGCTCACAATTGTGAATCATATCTTGCAATTAACTTTTTTCACAATTGCAAGTTTATATCTTTTTTTCGCTCACAATTGTAAAAAACATGCATTTGCGTGGGGAAAAGTCCGAATGGCAGGATATATAATGAATTCTGAAATAAATAAAAATGCACAATTGTGAGGGGAAAAAAAGTCCGAATTACAAGAAAGAAGTCAGAATTTCAAAATATAAACTCGCAAATGTCAGAAAAAAAGTCTGAATTGCAAGATATAAAATGAATTCTGAAAGAAATGCGCAATTGTGAGGAAAAAAAGCCAGAATTACAAGAAAGGAGTCAGAATTGCAAAATATAAACTCCCAATTGTGGGGGGAAAAAAAGTCAGAATTGCAAGATATGAACTCGCAATTGCAAAAAAAAATCTGAATTGCAAGAAATTGCAAGAAAAATGTCAGATATAAACTCAATTCAGATATAAACTCAATTCTGATTTTTTTCCTCACAATTGTGACTTTATATCTTGCATTTCTGACTTTAGCTATTTCTTGTAATTGTGAGTTTATATTACAATTCTGAGAAAAAAGTCAGAAATGTGAAATATAAACTCGCCAAAAAGTCTCTATATTTCGCAGTTATGACTTATAATTCGCAATAGCAATTGCGAGTTTATATTTCACAATTCTGAGAAAAAAGTCAAACTCACGAGATACGAACTCGCAATTGCGAGGAAAGAAACTTAGCAAACCAAACTAAAAACTTGCATTTGCAAGGTACAAACTAGCATTTACAAGAAAAAAGTCAGAATTACTAGCTTTTATACTGGCTTTTCAATTCAGACAATTTTGGGAGATGAGTTGCAAAAACCTTTTTTTTTTTTTTTTTTTTTTTTTTAAGTTTCTTTCAGTAGTGGAAATGGACTTCCATTAAAATGACACATTTTACCCATCAGGTTTTTAAAATGAGGTTTTTATATAAGGTTTTTGATTTTGTAACCTCATTTATAGCTTTCGAATGTCATTCTTTATGTGTGTTTGATGCGCAACACCAGGTTTGACTACTGATGTCAAACTTCATTGGTTCTTTCTCATTATTGACAGTAATCCGTGGTTGTTGTCTTGTTGTTTTTATCCTTTGAGTTTCAAAATTATCCTTCACATTAACTAATCATTTGACTGCAAACCCTGTCCAGTGCTGCTAAAGTGGGTGCATTGGAACACTCCAACGCAGGGTGTGACCAATCAGAAAGCAGATAATTCTGTGAGTGGGCGGAGTCTGGAACACTAACTGAACATGAGTACTGATTTCATTAACCCAAGACCGATTTCATTAACCCAGGACTGATTTTATTAGCTAAACAGCATTAAAAACATGGGAAGGGGGTCTTTTTCACTCTCTCTCCCAAACATAGCCATGATCAGCCTCTGAAGAAGAAGAAAAATAACCCTTTTCAGATAAGTTTATTCAGTTTATGAATGGCTGCCATCATGGTTTGGTACGGTACGGTTTGACAGAGAAAGAAAGAGCAGTTATGGCACTAAAGGGGGCTTATAACAATATTGTTTTTATTTATTTTTTACATCATTATTTTAAAAAATAAGAAAATATATGAAGAATTATTTTTATCAAGCACATTTAATATTCTATAACCATCTTATTGCTTCAACGAAAATAACTCGAAACTGCTTTGTAACCTATGCATAGAAAGTGCCCCGTACCTCTCATTAACAAACATAATTATCATGTTTAACCTCTTCTAATTAACAAACCCAATCATGTTGTTTAACCTTTTGTTTTTGTAAATATGAATCTAAATCATCTACATCTTTCTCGGCTGCGAGCGCTTCCCTCCAGACAGCAGAATATGTTGTGTGTTAAAGGGTTAAATATGCTTTTAATTGTGATGCTAATGTGCTCTGAGATGGGAGAGATTATTACGCCCTCAGGGACGGAGAGATGGAGGAACGGAGGAGAAGAGCCGAGCGAGCCGAGGCGGGAGGGATCCGGTCGGGGTATTTTAATGAGTGCACCTGAAATAAACAAAGAGATATCAGATTTGTCCGTGACATGCTTGCAATATCCCCTTATGCCAACAGTGACAGCAACTCTCTGGGAGCGTTCGGACTCAGACTGGTGAATCCCATATTATCGGGCAAGAGCCAACCGGGATGCCATGCGGGCTCAAATCCGAGCTGTCGCAAGGTCTTATCAGCTCCTGCCAGCCGCTAATCAATAATCTGATAGCGTCTCTGACATGATTGCGTCTAAATCGAGACGTCTCCCTCTCTTTTTCTTAGATAGACGCTGTGTTTTGTGAATTCTGATGTCTGCAATGGAGGATTTTTGGTTTAACCTACTGTTTGTTTTATGGTTTTTGGCAGCATTGTTGCAAATCCTCAGAGCCAAGGAAAACTGGACGGATTAGGAGCGAATTTTGGCTCGCTGTGGTCCAGATGTGTTTGGGAACGGTTGGTCGGGGAGCCTCTGCAAGATGTTGGGCAATTTTGGGGAAAATTAGAAATAAGCGAGAGGGTTTGTTGACCTCATTTCTGCGGATGTAGAGTTCCACCCTCATACAGACACATTTTTTGCTCAACTAAGACCTCCCTATGTCTCATTTTCAGTCCGTTTGTTCACTGCTGAGTTATAAGCTTGCCACTAAAGGAGGGAATTTGGAGATAAAAACGGAGGGGTTTAAGCTATAGGGTATTTTAAGTCCTACAATCTTAAGTGTTCTGTACCTCTGAAAACCTATGGGAACAGGCCTGAATTTGTCTTCGCATATCAAATGCAGACGTTTCCATCACTGGCATGCTGATTCTGGTGCCAGATTTGGTTCTGGGTTGGAAAAATGTCTTCTGTTCTCCTAAGACCTACTGGTCTTAAACCAGAGACTGGTATGTTAGAGGACGGAGGTTGGATGATGGATTTTGTAAAACAAACAAACAAACAAACAAAAAAACATATACTTTTTAACCACAAATGCTCATGTAGCACTAGCTCTGTGATGCATGTCTATGACTTAATGCCTTAGGTAATAATGTTGGAAAAGTCACGCACAGTTATTTTGTCTGTGTACTTCGGTTCAAAAAAGTAGGGTAAGGCGAAAACTCCATCTCATTTTCTCCTCCAACTTCAAAATTGTCTGGCATCGTTGTTTTAAAATTATTTATTTTTGACTGAAGAAAGAAAGACAACCTCATAACGACAGACTGAAACTACTCCAAAAACCTTAACAACTGCATAGCTACACGCTAAAACCACTCTGAAAATTTTAACAACCACGTAGCTACATGTTAAAACCACTTTTTATATCTTAACAACCGCATAGCGACATGCTAAAACCAAAGAGAAAATCTTAACAACCACATAGCGACACACTGAAACCACTCAGAAAATCGAAACAACTACATAGCTACATGCTAAAACCACTCCGAAAACCTGAACAACCACATAGCAACGCCCTAAAACCACTCTGAAAACCATAACACCCTAAAACCACTCTGAAAACCTTAACTGCATAGCAACACCCAGAACCACTCTGTAAACCTTAAGAACCACATAGCAACACCCTAAAATGACTCTGAAAACCTTACCACCCGAAAACCACCCCGAAAACCTTAACAACCGCATAGCGACACCCTAAAACCACTCCAAAAATTATAACACCTGAAAACCACTCCGAAAACCTTAAAAACTGCATAGCAACACCCAAAACCACTCCGAAAACCTTAAGAACCACATAGCAAAACTCTAAAATCACAACCTTAGCACCCTAAAATCACTCTGAAAACCTAAACCACATAGCAACACCCTAAAATGTCTCTGAAAACCTGACGAACCACATAGCAACACCCTAAAATGACTTTGAAAACCTTTAACACCTTAAAACACTCTGAAAACCTTAACAACCGCATAGCAACACCCTAAATGACTCAGAAAACCTTAACAACCGCATAACACCCTAAAACCCCTCCAAAAACCTTAACACCATAAAACCACTCTGAAAACCTCACCAACCCCATTGCACCACCCTAAAACTGCTCCGAAAACCTTAACAACCACATAGCAACACCCTAAAACCACTCCGAAAAACCTTAACAACTTAACCGCATGACATTTGGAGTGATTTTAGTACGTCGCTATGTGTCTGTCAAGGTTTTTAGATTGTCGCTGTGCGATTTGTTAAAGTTTTCAGAGTGATTTTAGTATACCGCTATGTGGTTGTTATGGTAACCTGGAATGTTCTTAGATTGCCATTATGCGGCAAAAAAATGTAAAAAAAAACTATGCTCTAGAACCACTCCAAAAACCTTAACCTCATAGCAACACCCTGAAATCACTCTGAAACCTTAACAACTGCATAGCGACAGCCTAAAACCACTCTGAAAACCTTAACAGCCGCATAGCAACACCCTAAAACCACTCCGACAACCTTGACAATTGCATAACGACATACTAAAATCATATTGAAAACCTTAACAGCCACATAGCAACAACCTAAAACCGCTCCAAAAACCTTAACAACCGCATAGCAACACCCTAAAACCGCTCCAAAAACCTTAACAACCGCATAGCAACACCCTAAAACTACTCAGACAACCTCAACAGCCGCATAGCAACACCCTTAACCGCTCCAAAAACCTTAACCACATAGCAACACCCTAAAACTACTCAGACAACCTTAACAGCCGCATAGCAACACCCTTAACCGCTCCAAAAACCTTAACAACCACATAGCAACACCCTAAAACTACTCAGACAACCTTAACAGCCGCATAGCAACACCCTTAACCGCTCCAAAAACCTTAACAACCACATAGCAACACCCTAAAACTGCTCCAAAAACCTTAACAACTGCATGGCAGCACCCTAAAATGACTCCGAAACTCTTAGCACCCTAAAACCACTCTGAAAACCTTAACAACCGCATAGCAACAACTTAAAATGACTCCAAAACCCTTAACAACCACGTAGCGACACCCTGAAATCACTCTGAAAAACTTAACAAGTGCATAGCAACACCCTAATATGACTCTGAAAACCTTAACAGCCGCATAGCAACACCCTAAAACCACTCCGACAACCTTGACAATTGCATAACGACATACTAAAATCACATTGAAAACCTTAACAGCCACATAGCAACACCCTAAAACCGCTCCAAAAACCTTAACAACCGCATAGCAACACCCTAAAACTACTCAGACAACCTTAACAGCCGCATAGCAACACCCTTAACCGCTCCAAAAACCTTAACCACATAGCAACACCCTAAAACTACTCAGACAACCTTAACAGCCGCATAGCAACACCCTTAACCGCTCCTAAAACCTTAACAACCACATAGCAACACCCTAAAACTGCTCCAAAAACCTTAACAACCGCATAGCAACACCCTAAAATCACTCTGAAAACCTTAACAACTGCATGGCAGCACCCTAAAATGACTCCGAAACTCTTAGCACCCTAAAACCACTCTGAAAACCTTAACAACCGCATAGCAACACCTTAAAATGACAACCCTTAACAACCACGTAGCGACACCCTGAAATCACTCTGAAAAACTTAACAAGTGCATAGCAACACCCTAATATGACTCTGAAAACATTAACCATTGCATAGCAACACATTAAAACCACTCCAAAAGCTTTAACAACCACATAGCGACATGTCAAATGTTAAAGCTACTTATAAATACTTGGCAAACACATAGTAACATGCTACACCATTCAGATGATCATAGCAACATGCTAAAATCGCTAAATTCACCCTAGCAACCACACAGCAACATGAGAAAACCACTCAGAACACTTTAACAACCACATAACAACATAGAGAAGGAACTAATAGTTTGAAAGATTTGAAACTCTCTTGTTTGACAGTCACAGCTGTGGTTTGATGTATATTGTTTGTCACATGATGGCTCAAGTGGGCGGTTCTTGGCCAGAAGACGTTGCAGTGTGATGGTCTGATGTCCCAGACTCTGGACAACTCTGCTTCTCTAGTCCAGCACAGGGCAGACTGATGAAGCGGTACAGAAGTCCGTCATAATGCAGCTACGCTCAGGAAACGGCTTTAATGATCCTGTTTTCAGGTTGGACGCAGACACATGTTCTCAAATCTATTCCTCGTTACCCGAGAGACACAGATGTGATGAAAGCGTCGTTAAGGTGCCGGCAAACACTATTTTAATCCGTTTATCAGTTTAAAAGGAAGCACAGTCGGAGTCCAGAGGCCATAACGACAAATTGGAAACATCAGCTGCCGATAAACAATGTTTGTCTTTATTTCTACTGGAGCTCTCTGGCAGCTTAAGTGTTTCGTAATCCAAAAGGGAGAAACGTTTAAAAACTATTTGTGCCTGTGACTTCTTGTTTTATCGGTGTACAGACTTATTACACCATGAGATACTAAAAGACTGTCAGCAGTGTTTTGTCAGCAGTGTTATTTTGATATAAAAGTGTCAAAACCCAAGCAAATTTCAGTTCTCATCTAAACATGTGATAATGTTTAGATGAGCAGATTCTACCAAATAGGAGTGAATGAATGAATCAATCTTCTGAACTGATTCTTTTTAGTAATTCATTTAGTCTTATTCACATATTTATTTTGATTAAAACTTGTTGATATGGCAGTTTTGTATTTTTGTATAGATTCATATATTTCCATCTAAATATATAGATATTCTATATATATTATATAGAATTTAGACTTATTGCCACTCCAAAAACGTTAGCATGTAAAACTACATTTGCTAGTTACATTTTTTTTTTTGAGCCAGTTTGTTGAAGCGATTTGCCTAAACAAACCGATTCACTAAAATGACTCAGACTCTGCATATAAAACTACATTTGCTAGTTTAATTTTTGAACCAGTCCATTGAAGTAACTTACCCAAATGAGCTGATTCACTAAAATGACTCAGACTCTGCGTATAAAATGACATTTGCTAGTTAATTTTTTTTAACCAATTCGTTGAAGCAACTCTCCCAAACAAACCGATTCACTGAAATGACTTGGACTCTGCATAACTTAATTTGCTAGTTAATTTTTTGTACTAGTTCATTGAAGCGACTCGCCCAAACAAACCGATTCACTGAAATGACTTGAACTCTGCATATAAAACTTTATTCGCTAGGATATTTTATTCAGATTTGGGACTGTCTGACCACCAGGCTGTCTTTTTTAACATGGAACTTCCTGACATGATCACTCTGTCCTCTCGCATCATTAACTATCGTAAATGGAGATCTATTGATCCCATTGATTTTTCAAACTTTATTGACTCTCCTTTAAGTTGTGTTTCTCCAGCTGATGATTTGGATGATAAAGTTTCTAAGCTGAATTCTGTTCTCTTGTCTGGTCTGGACATGTTGGCACCTTTGAAATCACGATCTGTTTCTTTTGTACGCTCCGCTCCTTGGTACAATGATGACCTGCGTGCTATGAAGGCTCTGTGTCGGAAAATGGAGCGCAGGTGGCGTACATCAGGGTTATCTGTTCATTACCAGGCCTGGAAAGACAGCTTACTTGAATATAAGGCTGAAATTGGGTCAGCTAGATCTGGCTATTTCTCCCAGATTATTATCAGCAATCAGAGAAACCCTAAACAACTGTTTCACTCTATCAATAGGTTGCTTAAAAAGCCCAGCCTCTCTAATGTTCCTGCTTCAACCCACCTTTGTAATAGGTTTTTGGAGTTTTTTAGCACTAAAATTAATGTCATACGCAACCACATTATCACTTCTACTTCAACTGCTTCTTCACCAAACATTTCTGTATTTTCTGGAATTCCTCTCTCCAATTTCATTATTCATGATTCCCAGTCACTCTGTAATGTGGTTTCAAAAATGAAAGCTACGACTTCCAGGGTTGATCCGGTACCTTCTTGTCTGTTCAAATCTTGTTTTGATTCTTTATGTCCTGTTGTTTTGAACATTATTAATGACTCCTTGTGCACTGGTGTTGTGCCAGAAGCACTTAAAACTGCGGCTGTCACCCCAGTACCAAAATCCAACAATACACACTTTGATAACCTGCATAATTTTCGTCCCATTTCTAATCTTCCATTTCTTGCTAAAATTTTAGAACAAACAGTGGCTTTACAAATGGTTTCTCATCTGTCTTTAAATGATTTATTTGAGCCACTTCAATCTGGATTCCGTAAACTCCACAGCACTGAAACAGCATTAGTTAAGGTCACTAATGACTTGTTGATGGCTTCTGATTCTGGTTGTCTATCGATATTGATTCTTTTGGATCTTAGTGCCGCTTTTGACACTATAGATCATTCTATTTTAATTACCCGTTTAGAGACTGTTTTTGGAGTTTGTGATTCTGCATTGAAGTGGTTTAAGTCTTATCTTTCTGATCGTAAGCAGTTTGTTGTGATGGGTGGGTTCAGATCTGAGGTTGGTGTGGTCCAATCTGGTGTTCCTCAGGGATCAGTTTTGGGCCCTTTACTTTTTAGTATTTACATGTTTCCACTTGGTCAACTTTTAAGAACCCTTGGCCTTAATTTTCACTTTTATGCAGATGATACTCAGATTTATATTCATTCAAAGCCTGACAATATCAAAGTGGCTGTGTCTTCTCTTTCTCAATGTCTTACTGAGATTAAAAATTGGATGTCTGAAAATTTTCTCTGTTTAAATAGTGACAAAACTGAAGTGATGCTTGTCGGTTCTCCTCACCAATTGCGTAAAGCTGAGTCCGTTACCTTAAGTGTGGATGGCTCTGCTCTACAATTTCAAAATAAACTAAAAAATCTGGGGGTGATATTCGATTCCAGCTTAACATTTGATCTTCATGTTCGTAATACAGTCAAGACATCTTTTTTTCATCTCAGAAACATTGCTAAATTACGTCCCATGTTAAATTTTTCTGTTGCTGAAAAGTTAATCAACACATTTGTATTTTCACGTATTGATTACTGTAATGCTTTGCTGGGTGGAGTCTCAAAAGCTACCCTTAGTAAGCTTCAGTTGGTTCAAAATTCAGCTGCAAGAATTCTGACAAGGACCAGTGTAAGTGAGCACATTAAACCTATTTTGGAAAAATTGCACTGGCTTCCGGTCAGTTATCGTATTGATTTTAAAATTCTTATGCTGACCTATAAGGCCTTGAATGATCTGGCTCCCCAATATTTGTCAGAGCTTTTAACCCCATATACCCCCTCTCGTGTTTTACGTTCTTCTGCAGCTGGACTGTTAAATTCTCAAACAACTCGGTTAAAAACTATGGGTGATCGGGCTTTTTCCTCATTGGCTCCCAAATTGTGGAATTCCCTGCCCCCTGAGATTAGGAATGCAGAATCTCTTGAGATTTTTAAAGTATCCCTTAAAACTCACTTTTTTAGGGTAGCTTTTGATGTGAATTAGGTGACCGTTCTGTTTTTCTATTATCTTATTTTTGTATTATTGTTTGTTTTCACTGCTTGTATTCTGTGTGTGCTATCTTTTATTTATTATTATTGTCTTGTACAGCGCTTTGAGATGCCTCTTTTAAAGGCGCTTTATAAAATAAAGTGTATTATTATTATTATTATTATTATTTGAACCAGTTTGTTGAAGCGACTCGCCCAAACCAACCGATTCGCTGAAATGACTCGGACTCATAAAACTTCAGACATATGAAACTACATTTGCTAGTTTAATTTTTGAACCAGTCCATTGAAGTGACTCACCCAAATGAACTGATTCACTAAAATGACTCTCTGCATATAAAACTACATTTTGTTAGTTACATTTTTTGAACCAGTTTGTTGAAGCAACTTGCCTGAACGAACCGATTCACTAAAATGACTCAGACACTGCATATAAAACTACATTTTGTTGAATTTTGAGTGAATTTGGTGAATCAGTTCATTTGGGCGAGTCGCTTTAATAAACTGGTTCAAAAAATTAAACTAGCAAATGCGAATTTATATGCAGTTCATTTAAGTAACTCTCCCAAATGAACTGATTCACTAAAATGACTCTGCATATAAAACTACATTTGCTATTTTATTTAACCAGTCCATTGAAGTAACTTACCCAAATGAACTGATTCACTAAAATGACTCAGACACTGCATATAAAACTACATTTGATAGTTTTATTTTTTGAACCAGTTCATTGAAGCGACTCGCCCAAACAAACCGATTTACTAAAATAACTCAGACTCTGCATATAAAACTACATTTGCTAGTTTAATTTTTTTAACCAGTTTGTTAAAGTGACTTGCCCAAACGAACCGATTCACTGAAATGACTCGGACTCTGCATGTAAAACTACATGTGGTAGTTTAATTTTTTGAACCAGTTGGTTAAAGCGACTTGCCCAAACGAACCGATTCACTGAAATGACTCGGACTCTGCATGTAAAACTACATGTGGTAGTTTAATTTTTTGTACTAGCTCATTGAAGCGACTTGCCCAAACGAACCGATTCACTGAAATGACTCAGACTCTGCATGTAAAACTACATGTGGTAGTTTAATTTTTTGAACCAGTTGGTTAAAGCGACTTGCCCAAACGAACCGATTCACTGAAATGACTCAGTCTCTGCATGTAAAACTACATGTGGTAGTTTAATTTTTTGTACTAGCTCATTGAAGCGACTCACCCAAATGGACCGATTCACTAAAATGACTCAGTCTCTGCATGTAAAACTACATGTGGTAGTTTAATTTTTTGAACCAGTTGGTTAAAGTGACTTGCCCAAACGAACCGATTCACTGAAATGACTCAGACTCTGCATGTAAAACTACATGTGGTAGTTTAATTTTTTGAACCAGTTGGTTAAAGCGACTTGCCCAAACGAACCGATTCACTGAAATGACTCAGACTCTGCATGTAAAACTACATGTGGTAGTTTAATTTTTTGAACCAGTTGGTTAAAGCGACTTGCCCAAACGAACCGATTCACTGAAATGACTCAGACTCTGCATGTAAAACTACATGTGGTAGTTTAATTTTTTGAACCAGTTGGTTAAAGCGACTTGCCCAAACGAACCGATTCACTGAAATGACTCAGACTCTGCATGTAAAACTACATGTGGTAGTTTAATTTTTTGTACTAGCTCATTGAAGCGACTCACCCAAATGGACCGATTCACTAAAATGACTCAGTCTCTGCATGTAAAACTACATGTGGTAGTTTAATTTTTTGAACCAGTTGGTTAAAGCGACTTGCCCAAACGAACCGATTCACTGAAATGACTCGGACTCTGCATGTAAAACTACATGTGGTAGTTTAATTTTTTGTACTAGCTCATTGAAGCGACTCACCCAAATGGACCGATTCACTAAAATGACTCAGTCTCTGCATGTAAAACTACATGTGGTAGTTTAATTTTTTGAACCAGTTGGTTAAAGCGACTTGCCCAAACGAACCGATTCACTAAAATGACTCGCACTCTGCATGTAAAACTGCATTTGCTAGTTTAATTTTTTGAACCAGTTGGTTAAAGCGACTTGCCCAAACGAACCGATTCACTGAAATGACTCAGACTCTGCATGTAAAACTACATGTGGTAGTTTAATTTTTTGTACTAGCTCATTAAAGCGACTCACCCAAATGCACCGATTCACTAAAATGACTCAGTCTCTGCATGTAAAACTACATGTGGTAGTTTAATTTTTTGTACTAGCTCATTGAAGCGACTCACCCAAATGGACCGATTCACTAAAATGACTCAGACTCTGCATGTAAAACTACATGTGGTAGTTTAATTTTTTGTACTAGCTCATTGAAGCGACTCACCCAAACGAACCGATTCATTGAAATGACTCAGACTCTGCATATAAAACTACATTTGCTAGTTTAATTTTTTAACCAGTTTGTTAAAGTGATTTGCCCAAACGAACCGATTCACTAAAATGACTCGCACTCTGCATGTAAAACTGCATTTGCTAGTTAAATTTTTCGAACCAGTTGGTTAAAGCGACTTGCCCAAACGAACCGATTCACTGAAATGACTCAGACTCTGCATGTAAAACTACATGTGGTAGTTTAATTTTTTGTACTAGCTCATTAAAGCGACTCACCCAAATGCACCGATTCACTAAAATGACTCAGCCTCTGCATGTAAAACTACATGTGGTAGTTTAATTTTTTGTACTAGCTCATTGAAGCGACTCACCCAAATGGACCGATTCACTAAAATGACTCAGTCTCTGCATATAAAACTTCATTCGCTAGGTTAATTGTGTTTTTTTTTTTTTTTTTACCGGTTAGTTGAAGCGACTCTCCCAAACAAACAGAATCACTAAAATGACTTAGACTCTGCATATAAAACTGAATTTGCTAGTTTTAACTAGGGTTGCATCGATCCGATACTCTGGATCGGTATCGATGCTGATCCAAGCTTTTTGAATGGATCGGATATCAGTGATGTGCGTGACCGATCCAAATTCTATACCGTTACCAGAGTTTGATTAAATAAATAGCAAGAAATAATGGTCTACTGTTAAAACTATAATAATTCATACAAGAACACAATTATTTTAAAACATTGCCTTAAAAATAAAATACATTTACAATACGTTGCGCTGCTGACACAACCACATGTGACGTGAGTGTGACAGGCGAGTTCAGAGGGAACTTTCACATGCAAATTCTACTGTACCTCAGCGCGGTAAACATGTCCCTGATCTTCTGGAAATATTTTACTCTTGATACAGCATCTAGTGGCACTGCAAATTGTAATATTTGCAAAGCCAAAGTTTCAAGAGGTTGAAGTAGTGTTTCGAATTACAACACCACACATTTAATCAAGCATCTTCAAAAGCATCACGCAAAAGAACACAAGGACTTCGCGAACCGAGTGACAGCTTTTAATACTTTCTTTGTAAATACTTTGTAAATGAGATATTGTTTAATACAGCAGTTAAATAAATAAGTTATTATTAAATGACTTTCATTGTCTGACTATAACACTATTGTTCGATTTTGCTCTATTTCGTCGTCAAAAGTAGTCTGAAACAAGTCACAACTGAGCCGCTGCGCATCTCCACTCAAACACAGCGGTGTTTCGTTGATGAATGAACGTGTGTTTTTAAATGAATCTAGTGAAATGATTCAATTTCCCATTCAAACAGAGAGTCACTTGCTTTATTTCTGAATGAACCCTCCGTTCGAATGAATCAAATCAATGAAATGATTCAGTAATTAAATCAGTGTCTTGCCGCCATCTGCTGGCAGATCTGTTCAGTTATTTATATCTGTAATATTTCTGTTTTCAAAATGTTATTTTATGAATTTGATTGCACTCATGCATGTCTCTTTTCCCCCCCTTTTTTATCCAACAATGTGCAAGCAGATTTGGTATTTCTTTCTTTACCTAAAACAAATAAATCTTAATGACAAAGTGAATTGTATACATTCTTTAGTTTTGAAGGTAAAATACCCCCACTGATATCGGCCTGGTATTTTTGGATTTCTGGGATCGGATCAGATCGGTTTTGAAAAAATGGTATCGTTGCATCCCTAGTTTTAACCAATTCGTTGAAGTGACTCGCCCAAAATGACTGTTAATGCATATTAAACTGCATTTGCTAGTTATACAACAGATACCTATTGGACTGGCTGCATGGTTGTGAACTTCTCACTTCAATTTCTCAGCGTTTTATGAAGGTTATGCTAACTTTGTACCGCAGTAGTCCTTCTACTGATGCCTGCGGGGATTTATGACGTCAAAGGAGGTGATTCTTTGACCCTCATGACCCCTGAGACACACACACTCACACTTCAAGACATCTAGAGCACACGTTCCTCTGCCTGATATAGAAACGGTGTCAAATTATAAGCCTGAAACATCAACTATTCTTCCTTACCGCTCTATATCTTACTTCTCCAGTTTTATAATTCGTTTCTGCTCTTCACTGACCAAGTTTCTCTCATTCATGCATCTCAAACGACCGAATTGAGGTGTGAGTGTGTGTCTGTGTGCACTTTCTTCATTGTATTCCAGTCTTTTTCTGTACACGTCTGCCCTAGATTCCCAGCTAGATCCTCTAATATGCAATGAAACGTCAATTGTAGATACAGTGGCCCTAAAACGTGTGCGGACAGTTTTAAAAATGCATAAATGTCATTGCAAAATTATCAAACCGAGTGACATTTATATAAATTTGGAAGAAAATCAATTCAGTTTCTGCCACTGATTGACATTCAATTTTATTTCATCAGTAAACATGAAATTTGTCTGAGTGTGAATATTTTTGCTGGCCCTTTAAACTCAAAGTATTTGTGATTTATTGTCTGATCGTACACAAATTCATCTTCATCTTCTGCTGCTTGACAGCCACTTCAGATGAATCAGAAAACGCCTCGGTTGCATTAATAATTGATCAAAGAAATGTGTAAGTGTGCTCTGTGTGTGTGAAAAAAAGCATCACTAGAATGCTATTATAAGCTTTTGGCTTGAAAATAAATATGTATTTTTAGCTAGAGTTTTCTCAATGATAACTAACAAAAAATACTACGGTTTTACAATGCAGCATAATAAAACCAGTTTTTTGGACACACACTGTGGTGTATTGAACATACCATTATCAAGAACTGCTAGCATTTTACCATGGCAAAACTGTAGTATTTTTTGTAAGAGGTCTAAAAAAGCATCCAGTGTTTCTTGTTCACATCCGTCTGGAAGTGAGCAAATCCAAACACGGATACAGCACTTCCCTTTATCTGAATCGCACAGGATACAGGAAGTCATCTGATGAGGTCATATCCTGTCACTGATGTAACCTCAGGTGTTGTATATTTCCGATAGGAAAGCTATAAGTGGGAGAATAAATAGCAAGGATTTGTCTGTGAGCGGTCGTAATTTACAAGAATTTTAATGTTGGGGAAGTTACGTTGAAACCAAGATACAAGTTGTAATTTAAAAATAAATGTAATTTAAAAAACGTTTTTGAAGTTGTAAAAAAAGATTACCGATGAAAATGCACAAAAAAATACTATTTTAGTTTTACTACTTTTACTAAAATTACTTGTAAATTCTAAAAAAAAAATAATACTAACATTTTGTTTAATTCATTTAATTCTGTGTTTCTTGCCGTTTCTAATTACTTGTGAAATTTACTAGCAATTTCTGAGGAAGCAATTTTGGCGTAAAATGGTTGCACTCTGTGAGCTACTGCCGCTACCTGTTGCTATTTTACCGCACACAACTCTGAATACACAATTCGCAAAATAAAATACTTATGCGATGACCACGTTGTGCGGCTTTTGATTGTAGTTTTCAGTCGAAGGGCAGCAAGATAAGCCATGAAAGTCTTCACCGCTTTCCTAGCATTAAGAAGAGCAGAAAAGAACGGGAAGATGCCTGTGGATGAATAACTTTCTAAAGACCTGCGTCTTTGTTCTGTCCACTTCAGCCCTGACGCCATTGAGGCTTTTAGTAGACCACAGCTACTAAAAGAGCTTACAAATGGCAGAGACAAGAAATGCTAGATGCCATCCTGGCAGGATATAAACATGCCGACACTTGCCATGATGCCGCAGCCCTGAAATAGTTTCTCAGCGTGGATATTCTCTCGATAGACTCCTTGTGAAAAATCGACGATGTGGCATTTGGTTTAAGCTAACGCTTATATCCATCACCACCTGAAAGCTTTTTCAGTAGCTGTGGTCATCGTATCAGTATTTTATTTTCCGAGTTTTGTTGCAGTAAAAAGGTAATGCCAGTAGCTCACCGAATGCATTTCATGTCATTGAAATAATGGCGCCTCCATCTTTCAAAATATGTATAAAACAACATGGATTTTTTGAAATAACATAAATCGTTCACAGGTTTTCTACAGATTTTTTTTATTTTAGTAAAACACTTTAAAATCTATTTTCAAAAGTTTGCATTTCTAAAACTCATTTGTCGTAGTGCATAAATGACTAAAATGCATTTAAAAAGTTTTTAGAAAAAGGCGTTGTGTAAATGGCCCCTAAGTACCATTTTGTAAAGAAAAGCTATGCGTTGATAGACTGAAAACGTGATACGTCAGTTTTTTTTTTACATTCAGGCGATAGTACTGTTTTCCAAAACTTGCACTTTGAAATCTATTTTCAAAAGTTTGCATTTCTAAAAATCATTTGTCATAGTAAATAAACGACTAAAATGCATTAAAGTTTTTAGTTTTTAGAAAATGGCGTTGTGTAAAGGGCCCCTAAGTTTCCAAAACTCATTTGTCGTAGTAAATAAACAACTAAAATGCATTAAAGTTTTTAGTTTTTAAGTATCTAACAATATAAATATATAAACAATATTTAGAAATCAGTTTTGGGGAAACGACTTTATTAGTTTTAGCTTAGCAAGCTACCATTTAACTCAAAACATTAGTTAGCTACACTACGAGTATGTTCACACAATGATGTACTTAAAACGTTTTTCTTTTGCATTTTAGTTTTGCGTATAGAAAACAACGTAAAAATGAAAAACCGGTGTGCAAAAACGACTAAAAACACTGTATTGTGCATGCCAGGCTATTAGTTGGCGACGCCATTTTGTAAAGAAAAGCTATGCGTTGATAGACTGAAAACGTGATACGTCAGTTTTTTTTTTTTCTTTTCGTTTTTTTACATTCAGGCGATAGTTTTGTTTTCCAAAACTTGCATTTTGAAATCTATTTTCAAAAGTTTGCATTTCTAAAACTCATTTGTCATAGTAAATAAACGACTAAAATGCATTAAATTTTTAGTTTTCAGAAAATGGCATTGTGTAAAGGGCCCCTAAGTTTCCAAAACTCATTTGTCGTAGTAAATAAACGACTAAAATGCATTAAAGTTTTTAGTTTTTAGAAAATGGCGTTGTGTTAATGGCCCCTAAGTTACTACCAAAAAACTTAGCTACATTTAAACGAATCTAGCTCAGAATATTAAGGACTTTAATTGAACCGCACTACAAGCTACTAACAAAAGTATCTAACTATATAAATATATACAATATTTAGAAATCAGTTTTGGGGAAACAACTTTATTAGTTTTAGTTTAGCAAGCTACCATTTAACTCAAAACATTTAGTTAGCTACACTACGGGTATGTTCACACAATGATGTACTTAAAACGTATTTCTTTTGCATTTTCGTTTTGCATATAGAAAACAACGTCAAAATGAAAAATGAGTGTGCAAAAACGACTAAAAACACTATTGTGCATGCCAGGCTAGTAGTTGACGACGCCATTTAGTAAAGAAATGCTGTGCGTCGATAGACTGAAAACGTGATATGTCAGGTTTTTGTTTTCGTTTTTTACATTCAGGCGATAGGTCTAAAAGTGCAAGTTTTGGAAAACAATACTATTTTAAAAAGTTTTCATTTCCAAAACTCATTTGTCATAGTAAATAAACGACTAAAATGCATTAACGTTTTTAGTTTTTAGAAAACGGCATTGTGTCAATAGCCCCTAAGTTTCCAAAACTCATTTGTCGTAGTAAATAAATGATAGGACAGATCATACATACATACAGCGCCGTTGCGCTACAAGTGTCCCGAGTTCGAATCCAGAATCAAGGACCTTTCTCGATCCTGCCCCCCTCTCTCTCCCATTTTTGGTCAACTCTGATCTGTCCTATCATAATAAATGCCAAAAATGAATCTAAAAAAAATGATTGTGCTTTCTACACAGAAAATGCATCCGTGAGTGATTTATTTCAAACTTGAATCGTTCATTTGTTGATTTCCTCAGGTCGTTTGGCAGTAAAAAATCCACATCTTGCTTCACATAATTGGTTATTTAACAAAAAAAAAATTGTATAATAGGTTGTGATTGCATCACATTGCACAGCAGTTTTGCGCTTTGTGGAAGTAAGTCTGTTTTCAATCGCAAACCACAAAATCTCAGCATACATGGTTTATTACACATTGATACATCAGCCAGGCTAGTAAATCTGGGTTTTGCACTAACCTCAAGATAACCTGCCAATAATCTCCAAACAGCCAAATATCGTACGATTAATCGCCTGGCTGATATATCCATCACTAATAACCTCGCAGAAATGTTGTGGTTTGTTTACTTCTCCGCGATTAAAAGCAGGCTTCTCTTGCTGAATGGAAGAAAACAATGGAAATACTTATTTTTTTCTCAGCTTGGGATATAAATACATATATGTGTGTGTGTGTGTGTGTGTGTGTGTGTGTGTGTGTGTGTGTGTGTGTTAAAGGAAGCGACCATCCCTTTCACGACCCCACCAGACGGAAAAACACACTCGTATCAGGTTGTCAAGGAAACAAACTTGTCACGTCTCCATTACTTTTAATTGTTTTTCTTCTTGATGGGCTGTACGTGTTATGATTTAATGTTTCAATAATCTAAACCAGCAGGCACAATTACAACAGAGAAATGCACAAGCTGTTTTATTCTGGGTTTTGCAGTCCAGCTGGACTCTTCAGTGTGTGTGTGTGTGTGTGTGTGTGTGAATCTTTTATTTGGATGCGTTTATTGGGCTCCACCTCGTCTTGCCAATATTTTGACCTAAAACTTTGGCCTCGTGCAGTCGGTTCTGATGAAGTCATTGAGTTACGCCCGTCTTTGCACACATGCGTTGGCTCTTTTCACCACATATATCGAGTTGTTTGCTTTGCACATTTTTCGCAGGTTTCCGAGAAACTCCATTTTAAAACATCTTTTTTTTTTTCTGCAAACCCAGAAATTCAGTTTTTACTTGTAGGACTGCTCTGAGAAACTTCCAGAAATATGTGTCACATGCATTCCCTGAAACAGCTCTATGTGTGTACAAAATGCAGGAGTTATTTCTGGTAACTTTTTGATTTAGCATCTCCCAGCAAGAAACATGGATGCCAGTTTAACTTGTGAAGTTTGAAGTATTTTGACAATAGAAATCTCTGTGAAAGTAGCAACCTGAGATGTATTAACTAGAGATCCGCTGATATTTTTGACTGAGTTCACCCAAAAAGGAAAATTCAGTCATTAATGTCCTCATGTTGTTCCAAACCCATAAGACCTTAGTTTATCTGTCAGTGTCAGTTTTCAATGTGCATTCCAAATGATCAGTATATGAATAAAAAAAATTAAAAAAGATACATCACTTTTTGAAATATACAAATAAATGTATATAAAACTGCTTATTCAATTACTGTTTTACGGTGTAGTTACAAACTGAGGCCTGATAATTTATCGATTTCTTCGTTTTTTTAAATGATACTTGTAGATTTCTGTAGTTTATTTTTTAAATTACAAACTGAGGCCTGATAATTAATCGATTTCTCAGTTTAAGTGATGCTTGTAGATTTCTGTAGTTTATTTGTTAAACTTCAAACTTAGACCTGATAATAATCGATTTCTCAGTTTTTTAAGTTTGAAGTTTAACAAATAAACTACAGAAATCTACAAGCATCACTTAAACTGAGAAATCGATTATTATCAGGTCTAAGTTTGTAATTTAACAAATAAACTATAGAAATCTACAAGCATCACTTAAACTGAGAAATCGATTATCAGGTCTAAGTGATGCTTGTAGATTTCTGTAGTTTATTTGTTAAATTACAAACTTAGGCCTGATAATTAATCGATTTCTTAGTTTTTTTTAAGTGATACTTGTAGATTTCTGTAGTTTATTTGTTAAACTTCAAAATTAGGCCTGATAATTAATCGATTTCTTAGTTTTTTTTAAGTGATACTTCTAGATTTCTGTAGTTTATTTGTTAAACTTCAAAATTAGGCCTGATAATTAATCGATTTCTTAGTTTTTTTTAAGTGATACTTCTAGATTTCTGTAGTTTATTTGTTAAACTTCAAAATTAGGCCTGATAATTAATCGATTTCTTAGTTTTTTTTAAGTGATACTTCTAGATTTCTGTAGTTTATTTGTTAAACTTCAAACTTAGGCCTGATAATTAATCGATTTCTCAGTTTTTTAAGTGATGCTTGTAGATTTCTGTAGTTTATTTGTTCAATTACAAACTTAGGCCTGATAATTAATCGATTTCTTAGTTTTTTTTTTAAGTGATACTTCTAGATTTCTGTAGTTTATTTGTTAAATTACAAACTTAGGCCTGATAATTAATCGATTTCTTAGTTTTTTTTTAAGTGATACTTCTAGATTTCTGTTGTTTTATTTGTTAAACTTCAAAATTAGGCCTGATAATTAATCGATTTCTTAGTTTTTTTTAAGTGATACTTGTAGATTTCTGTAGTTTATTTGTTAAACTTCAAAATTAGGCCTGATAATTAATCGATTTCTTAGTTTTTTTTAAGTGATACTTCTAGATTTCTGTAGTTTATTTGTTAAACTTCAAAATTAGGCCTGATAATTAATCGATTTCTTAGTTTTTTTTAAGTGATACTTCTAGATTTCTGTAGTTTATTTGTTAAACTTCAAACTTAGGCCTGATAATTAATCGATTTCTCAGTTTTTTAAGTGATGCTTGTAGATTTCTGTAGTTTATTTGTTAAATTACAAACTTAGGCCTGATAATTAATCGATTTCTTAGTTTTTTTTTTAAGTGATACTTCTAGATTTCTGTAGTTTATTTGTTAAATTACAAACTTAGGCCTGATAATTAATCGATTTCTTAGTTTTTTTTTAAGTGATACTTCTAGATTTCTGTTGTTTTATTTGTTAAACTTCAAAATTAGGCCTGATAATTAATCGATTTCTTAGTTTTTTTTAAGTGATACTTCTAGATTTCTGTAGTTTATTTGTTAAACTTCAAAATTAGGCCTGATAATTAATCGATTTCTTAGTTTTTTTTAAGTGATACTTCTAGATTTCTGTAGTTTATTTGTTAAACTTCAAAATTAGGCCTGATAATTAATCGATTTCTCATTTTTTTTAAGTGATACTTGTAGATTTCTGTAGTTTATTTGTTAAATTACAAACTTATGCCTGATAATTAATCGATTTCTCAGTTTTTTAAGTGATACTTGTAGATTTCTGTAGTTTATTTGTTCAATTACAAACTTAGGCCTGATAATTAATCGATTTCTCAGTTTTTTTAAGTGATACTTGTAGATTTCTGTAGTTTATTTGTTAAATTACAAACTTAGGCCTGATAATTAATCGATTTCTCAGTTTTTTTAAGTGATACTTGTAGATTTCTGTAGTTTATTTGTTAAATTACAAACTTAGGCCTGATAATTAATCGATTTCTCAGTTTTTTAAGTGATACTTGTAGATTTCTGTAGTTTATTTGTTAAATTACAAACTTAGGCCTGATAATTAATCGATTTCTCAGTTTTTTTTAAGTGATACTTCTAGATTTCTGTAGTTTATTTGTTAAATTACAAACTTAGGCCTGATAATTAATCGATTTCTCAGTTTTTTAAGTGATACTTGTAGATTTCTGTAGTTTATTTGTTAAATTACAAACTTAGGCCTGATAATTAATCGATTTCTCAGTTTTTTAAGTGATACTTGTAGATTTCTGTAGTTTATTTGTTAAATTACAAACTTAGGCCTGATAATTAATCGATTTCTCAGTTTTTTAAGTGATACTTGTAGATTTCTGTAGTTTATTTGTTAAATTACAAACTTAGGCCTGATAATTAATCGATTTCTTAGTTTTTTTTAAGTGATACTTCTTCTAGATTTCTGTAGTTTATTTGTTAAACTTCAAACTTAGGCCTCATAATTAATTGATTTCTTACATTTTTTAAGTGATACTTCTAGATTTCTGTAGTTTAATTGTTAAACTTTAAACTTAGACTTGATAATAATCAATTTCTTTGTTTTTGTTTTTTAAAGTGATACTCTTAGATTTCCGTATTTGTTAAATTACAAACTTAGGCTTGATAATTAATCTGTTTTCTTCATTTTATTTTTATGTGGTGCCAGTAGATTTCTGTAGTTAATCTAATTGTTAAGTTGCACATTAAAAAGGTTTTAAAAAGTTAAGAAATTATCTAAACAAATACGTTTCTATATCTTTGAATGTTGTTGTTGTTGTTGGGTGTTTCTCTTGAGAAGCTCATCAAAATTGCTTAATTTATTAAGAACCAATATTACGGAAATTATTTTGGTAAAAAAAAAAAAAATTGTCCATTCTTTATAGAATGAGAGATGAATGTAAATGTGATAATCATGCTTATAACCAAACTTTTTATACTCAACAGGGTAATTCACTCAGAAGAGGAGTGACATCTGGATTTAGACGCAGTGTGAACATGTCCAGAGAGTTGCCACATCTGCAAAAACTCAGCGTTAAGAGGTCCTACTATCAGACAAGGTAATCTAGAAACAATTACTTGAACCGGTGAGTCAGTCTTTCAAACTTAACATGAAATTTCCTCAAAAGAGCAGGAATGTTGATGACTTTTGGGTACATCTAGAGGAAATGAAGGCTTTCCTTAGTTTGAGGGGTGTTGGAGTAGCCAAACCCTTGGCTCAAATTTTCCAACACCTCATAAAGCGTGAGCTATGCATGCACGTGAGGCCTGAAATGATTCACGGCACCATGGAAACACAACTCACGGCTTCCTGCCGCACATATGGAGACGGTAAGGTCCGCCTGTGATCTCATATCAAAAACACTGTTAGGACTCTGAAGTTCAACCTGCTCTCTAGAGGACACATTCATCTCAGGAACTTCTTAAAGGTGTAGTTCACCCCTTACCCTCATGACGTTTCAAACCTGTGAAGACTGACTTTCTTCTAGTGAGAAGAGGAAAAAGAGAATTTTTGAAGAACGCTGTTGTTCATGTTGTTGTTTTATACAACAGAAGCATATTGTGTTGGTCAAGCTTGAAAAGTAAATAGCTGAATGAAAAAAAAGTAGTAGAAACGATTTTTAATCAGAAATTGCTAGTAAATTTCACACAGTTACAGAGAAATAGCACAGTCACAAAGTCACACATTGAATTAAACGTAAAATTTTGAAGTAGAAATATTGAAATTGTATTTTCTTGTAAAACATAACTAATAATCTTTTATTTTTTATTTACAACTTCACAAAAAGTTTCACATTTTTTAATTTTATGTAATTATATTTATTTATTAACTATTTATATAAATGTATTTACTGATTATATGGATTATTAAACTGGTACTTAAATTCCATAAATTATTTTAAATATTAATATTATTATTTCAGGGAAATTTCCCTGAAGAAATTAAATTCTTTTTAAAGAAATTAAATAATTATTTTTCATATTTCCATCAGTCGCTCCAAAAATTTGAATTTAAGACTATATGAAATCACTAATTATTCAAATTATTATTAATAAAAATAATAATAATTATAAAATTGCTCCTGATTGTATTGTGCAATCATCATTGCATTTTATATTAAAACATCTAAAACAAACTCAATTTAATAATCTTTAGTGGGCTGTCTTTTTAATATTAATTGAATGTTGATTTATATAAAACATAATTTATTAATTGAATTATATAAATCTTTATGGGCTCTTTTTACTAATAAAACAATGTATAAATATATATTTGATTGATCATATTTGTGCATATAAAACCCTTGTATACTGTTTATTATTATTAAAATGTAATATTAAATTAAATGTTTCATTGAATTATTTAATCATATTTGTAGATACAAATTTATACATTTTTATAGGCTGTCTTTTTACTATTAAAACAATTTGTAAATATATATTTAATTAATCATATTAATCAATAATTTCAAATATTAAATTTACAAATGTATTCATTTTATCGGCTGTCTTTATTACTATTAAAACAATGTTTAAATATATATTTAATTACTCATATTTGTGCATGTAAAAATCTTACCAGACTGTTTTTTTATTATCACAATGTAATATTTAATAATTTCAAATATTAAATTTAATTTAATCATATTTGCACATACATACAAATTTATGAATTTTTATAGTCTGTCTTTTTACTATTAAAACCATTTTTAAATATATATTAGATTAATCATTTTTGTGTATATACAAAACTTAGTAGACAGTTTTTTTATTATCAAAATGTAATATTTAATAAATTCAAATATTAAATTTTATTAATCATATTTGTACATACAAATTTGTGATTTTTTTTATAGTCTGTCTTTTTACTATTAAAACCATTTTTAAATATATTAGATTAATCATATTTGTGCATAAACACCTTAGTAGACTTTTTCATTAAAATGTAATAATTTCAAATATTACATGTAATTATTTAATCATATTTGTACATACAAATCTATCAATCTTTATTAATCTCTTTACTATTAAAACTGTTTAAATATATGTATTTAATTAATTGCATTTGTGCTTATAACAACTTTAGTAGACTGTTTTTTATTATTAAATTGTAATAGTTAATTATTTTAAATATTTATTTAATTATTATTTAAAATATTTAATAATTTTAAATATGAAATTTAATTATTTAATTATATCTGTGCATATATATAATATATATATATATATATATCAGTCTTTTTACTATTAAAACAATGTTTAAATTTAATCATTAATCAATCATAAGCTTAATAGACTGTTTTTATTTAAAAAAATATATTTAATGATATAATATTTAATAAATTATATTTTGTACATATGAAGCAAACTAAATTAAATAATCCGTAATGTGCTGTTTTTTAAAAATATATTTAATATAAATAAAATAATAAATTATTTAATTAATCAATTATATTTGCACAAAGCACAAAAGTAAATTTCATAACTTTTTTCCTCACCGTTTTCCTTGTTTTATTTGTCGACTATTATTTTAAAGCCATTTCGTGACTTTTTATTTTGAAATGTCTGCATCTTTGTCACTGTTTTTGAATCAGATTTTTTTATTTTTTTTATTTTTTATGGCAGATATTGTTTCTAAGAATATCAGCCAATCAGTGTTCTCATAACATACTTTCCAGAGAAACTAATGTAGTATCTTAATAGCTTACTTTTCACAATCAAATCAAAATCTTATAGATGAACTCAAGTCTATTTTTTTTTTATACCATTTAGAAATATGCCACATTACGCAAGTTGTGAATAATAAAACGGTTATGTTTTCACTTCCATGAGTGAAAGACAGTAGGCCTATTTGATATTCATGAGAAACATTTACCCTATCTTTGTTTACAGGCAAACAGTGTTTTGTTCGTGTTTTTCGGGTTTTATCCTGAGCACTTCTTGGCCCTGACGGACAGAACGAGGAGAGAGCGAGAGGTTTTGAATTATGGTTTTCCATAAGCCTTTCCCTGTCACCGCTGCATTATACAATCCAACCCACAAGCCTCGGCTCAGCACTGCTGACAAGCACCTCAGCTTTAGAAGATGAAAGAACCAAATAGTGCAATTCTCTCCCTCCCGCCTGTATCATAAAGGCATTGAGGCGATATTACCATGCTGATGTGACTCCGCATAATCCGTGTGTCAGCAGTTCAGCCTCATTCAGAGCGCAAAGAAAACAAGGATGCGCCAAATTGGTTAAATGGCAAACAACTGCATCAGTGAGGGAATGAAATCAACAGCGCTGGCAGGGAACATGGTCTGCGTTATTGTGGCGTCGTAGTTCGTAAACCTGGATTACTTATGATTTCCATTTATGTTAGACATTTGTGACCCTGGACCACAAAACCAGTCATAAGGGTCAATTGAGATTTATACATCATCTGAAAGCTAAATAAGCTTTCCATAGATGTATGGTTTGTTAGGATAGGACAATATTTTAACAATGCCCTTACTACCTTTCTGGGCCTTGAACATGTCAGTTGCATTACTGTCTATGCAGGGTCAGAAAACTGTTGGATTACGTCAGAAATATCTTAATTTGTGTTCTGAAGATGAACGGTCTAACAGGTTTAGAATGACATGAGGGTGAGGAATTAATGACAGAATTTTCATTTTTGAACACATTTCTGAACTGTACTGTATGTCAACAGCATCTCCCGCCTTCGGCTTCCTACGCAACAACGCTCAATTCCTGAGCGCTCGACTCGTCAGCCAATAGGGTGTCAGCATTCTTCACAATTCCTCAGATCCTGGCCAATCAGAGTCCAGAGTCCTGTCATAAACCCGGCCAAAGTCAGTGCAGCTGTGGCTCAGGGGCGTCACACATTCGTTGTAATGTTTACTCAGACTGACAGAATCATCTATAGCAAACCAATCTGGAAGCAACCCGCAGTCACTGGAGTGGAACTGGATTGAGTTAAGAGATGACATTTTCTTCAAAATATCACATTTATGACATATCTGGGCTGAAAAGCTACAACTTCATGCCCTGGAAAAAAAAAAGTGAACCGCCTATTGTGTGACATATCTGAACATCAGCGGCGTCAAGGGTGACCTTCTTTCTTTTGAGAGCAAATCATTTGTGTATGGACTCCATTTGTACTAAATTATATGCGGGAGTCTGTCAGGATTGTATTTCAACTCAAAATCAAAAGTTTAGCAATATACTGAAATATACAAGACTTTAGGACCATTTGCATCTCCCAGGCAAAAGAAATCCACTTTTGTTGAAGCTAGATGGGGTTATGTAAATTTATGGACGTGGCGTGAATAAAAAAAAACATAAACGTCTAATGAAATGTTTACATCCTTATAGATTTGCATTTGGAGAAAGATAGAGGTTGTATATTCCTCCTACAATGTCCCCTGCTGGGATCTATTGTAGCGTGGCAGTTATGATGCTGATGATGATGATGATGATGATTGCTCTACAGGGTCGTATAGTGATGTATTCTTTAGTGCAAAAATGTTTCTCGAAAATTTGCTCCTCTGCTAAACTATATATATATTATATGAACATTATAAATTTTATATATATATATCTAAAATTAGCAGTATGTATATAGCATAATATATGAAAAATATATATTTTTAAGATTTTTATATATATATATATATATATATATATATATATATATATAATAAAAAATATGATAATTGTAATATAATAGACAGATAGTTTGAAGCCTTTATTAGTCCCTCGTCGGGGAAATTTCAATGTTATATTACATATTATAATATATTATAATATAATTGTAAAACATGTGATCGTTGCAATGCAAGCAAGGCTGATCTAACCCATATGTTCTGGTCATGTTCTAAACTTAGACAATTTTGGCTTTTAATATTTGACATTTTAAACTCTGCATTTAATTTAAGAATTCACCCTAACCCAATAATGGCTTTGGTTGGTGTCACAAGTGACGACATTTACAAAAAAAGAAAAGAAAAAAGAAAATGCCCTGGCATTTGCAACATTAATAGCTAGAAGAAGAATTCTTTTAGAATGGAAATCACCGATGGCACCTAAACTGTCACTATGGCTTAGTGATATAATGTCATTTCTAAAAACTTTTTATATCGAGAAGAATGTACTCCTCCAACTTTGAGCCCCCACCCTCGTCCCCAAAACAGTTTTGTATCTGATTTTCCTTTTGGTATTTTTATTGTATTTATTTATTATTTATTTAATTTATATATTTTTTTCTTAGTTTGTTTTGTTCAGTTTTCCGTTGGAATTGATTTTGTGGGTAAGCGAAGAATGAATGCCTTTGACAGTGTTTCCAATACCAATTTTTTATTGCTCATATGTATCATATAGTATATAGTTAGTTAATTTTATACATGTATATTTTATTGGCTATTACAGCAATCAAACGCATCCTGTAATTGCTGACCAGCTTTTTGCAGCTTTTTTGTCTCCACTGGTATTTGTGCCCATTCATCTTTAGCGATGAGCTCCAACTCTTTCAGGTTAGAGGGTCTCCTTGCCATCACCCTGATCTTTAGCTCCCTCCACAGATTCTTCGATTGGCTTTAAGTCAGGACTCTGGCTGGGCCACTGCAAAACGTTAATGTTTTTGTCTGCTAACCATTTCTTCACCACTTTTGCTGTGTGTTTTGGGTCGTTGTCGTGCTGAAATGTCCACTGATGTCCAAGGCCAAGTTTCTCTGCAAACTGCCTGATGTTGTTGTTGAGAATTTTGATGTATTGCTCCTTTTTCAAGATGCCGTTTACTGTGATTAGGTTCTCTGGTCCACCGGCTGAAAAACACCCCTCAAAACATTAGGTTCCCACCACCATGTTTGACAGTGGAGATGGTGTTCTTAGGGTTGAAGGCTTCTCCTTTTTTACGCCAAATGAAGGCTACATCATTGTGGCCAAACAATTCAATTTTTGTTTCATCTGACCTGACCATAAAACTGAAGACCTGAAGTCTTCTTCTTTGTCTAGTTGAGCATTTGCCAAGCGAGCTTTTGTGTGCCGTATCTTGAGAAGTGGTGTCATCCTGGGTCCACGTCCGTGGAACCCAGCGGTGTGCAGTGTCTGTAGGACTGCCTGCCTTGAGATGTTGCCACCAGCAGAGCCCAGATTCATCAGGATGGCCTTGGTGGTGATCCTTGGTCCTCTGAGAATTTTCACAGTGCGGAACATCTTGTATTTTTTAATAAAGTACACTGTAGCCACTGGAACTTCAAAACATTTAGATATGGTCTTATAGCCCTTTCCTAACTTGTGAGCAGCCTAAATGCGCAGCCGCAGGTCCTCAGTGAGCTCCTTTGTCTTAGCCATGACTGTCCACAAACCAACAGCTTCTGTTTTTCACCTGTTGAGTCGATTAAAACAGCTGTTCCCAATGAATCAGGGTAATTAGGATGCTTTAGAACAGCTTGGACTATTTTGAATGGTTTAGAACTTTGGATTTTCCCATAGACTGTGACAGTTTGCAAAGGGTATGAATAATTTTGGACATGCCACTTTTTGTTCAAATGTAAATAAAAGCTGAAAATTATTTTTTTCCACAATGATGCCTCCTGTACATCGTCTTATTATCTTTTGGGAGAAGCCGGTGTCATTTCCGGTCAAAAAAAAAATTGGCAGAATTTGGCAGGGGTATGAATAATTTGGGCTTGACTGTATATATGTATATTATTTATTTGTTTAATTTTTTTTCTGTAAATTGTAACATATTTTGTTGTAAAACTGCATGAAAATCCAGGTGTGTTCCTATTTTGAGGTTGACATCGCGAAAAAACGCGGTACCAAATGCTTTTACTAGATAAAATTTACTTCCCATTAATTTCCAATGTGGTAATTTTTGACCGTGTAAAATACAAGTGGGACAATTTAACATTTTTGAACCATGACAATGATATTTTTTCCTTCAGATGTTTCAGATTTCAAGAATTTGTTTGGGCGCAATACTAGTTTCCCCTAGATGAAATTTGCTTCCCATTCATTTCCATCCCGCCTAGATTAAATTTCTTAAAGGACGGCGTTAGCTAAAAAACAGTAGGTAATTCACTTCATTTTTTACCGAAGCTTGCAAAAAACAAAAAAAAAAACAAGCTCTTTTAACTCAGACAGGCTTTAAATCACCTGTAAAACACAATTTACCTGATTTCCTCTGGGAAAACCAGTCTGAATAGCTCTTGCCCAAAAGATCTGATTGCAACCATGTGCTTTACGTCATGTTTTCGGTCTCCTCCAGGTTGTGTTTGGACCGCTGCCCTCAGTGGAGGTGTAATCATTCACTGTACAGTGCAGACGTCAGCTTTACTGGAACCAGATGGGGAAACCAAGCCTGTGTTTACCTGGACCAGCGAACACATATATGACCGTCCCTGACCGACATGTCAAATCTGGCCTCAGGTCAGTCAGAAAGGCTGTTCTCCATCCAGACCGGAGGAGCTGAAGTATGTGTGCGCAAACACACTTACAGATGTATATACATGTATATACACACGTTTGTAAAGCGGATCCGGTTACATTTCTCTGAGGTCTGGCTATAGGCCAGCTGTCTGCAGAACTGCACGTGATTAACTATGAGCAAAACAAGAAAGAAAGCAAGAGAGAGAGAGATATTTATGTCTCCAAAGCAGCTGTAAAGCCTCTCGTGAGCTGTTTTCCCTTTCAATGTGAAACGGCCCCCTCAGCGCAAAACCTCAACAATATCCACCCTGCTGTGTTGCCTGACACGTTTAAGATTGCCTACACACTCCAGTACAGGGGTATTGTGGTTTTAAATAGACAGTTTTTTTTATGTGGAATATTTAAATGTTTAAGTCGAATGTAAATTCATGTCCTAGTCACATTTCCTTGGTTAAATAAACATTACTTACACTTTCAGAAAAGGAAACGTTTTACATTAACAATGTAATCAATGTTATGTTTATTAAAGCCAAGTATGAATCTCATCATAGTGTTTTTAACATCAAAGATGTTACGATGTCCACGCCAAACGAAATTTACAAAAGTGATTTTATGTCCATAGAGAGCACATTAAAATGAAGTAAAACTTTTAAGGGTTAAAATAAGTTTTGGGAGAATAAAATGTCAAAATTTGGTTGAAATAATGTTACATTGTAGTTCAGTGTAACACAATATTTATGTAAACATTCAGACAACATGCTTATTCTGACTTGTACATATTAAATTAATATAAAAGAAAAATGAGTTAAACATTCTTACTGACTAATGGGCAAAACCTACGATAGTGGCATATTTTAAAAATGCAGAATTACAACTAATTAGCATTTGGGGTAAAAGTAATTCATCTTTTAATATGTCTTAATCTTGTAAATACGCCTGACAAGTTTGTTACACTGAATTACATTTTAGTGGGTGTCTTCTGTAAATTAGGAAAATATATGATATTTATTTTTTGCTCAGAAAAACGAACAAAAATGCAATTACATTAAACAGATAACTTAATATATATATTTTTAAAAGCAGTATTACACTTAGTTTTTTATGGTTAAACCCTTTTTCGTCTTTGACCCACATTGTGCCTTGTCCAGCAGCCTGACCAAGTTGAAAGACCAACTATAATCTCCAAACCAGCTTAAACTGGTTTAAGTTGTCATTTTCATCACGGTTGGCATTCTTCACCCTGCCCTTTTTTTCTCTGAGTATTTGAGGTTCCCCTTCAGTCGAATCACTTCGACGTTACATGGGAATTCGCTTAGAATCCAATCATATCTGAGCCTTATACAAAAGGCCAATGAAAATTGGCGAGTGGCATTTGCATGATGCGCCACGCCCCGTACATACGGGTATAAAAGGCGACGTCATGCGCCAGTCAGACAGCTTCTTCGCTTCAGATCCGTCTGAATGTTGAGCCTGCTTTCTCTGCTAAGAGTCTACAATCTTCAAAAGAGTTCTTCCAGAGTTCCTGCTCTCTCTCCTGACGTGCTGCAACTAAAAGAGCTTATCCTTCTGCAGCCGTCACCGATCTCCCGCGGGCTGCCGTTTTCACGGCCACTACAGCCGCTCTGCTTTCCAGCGAGAGAGTCCCGTTGAGTGCACAGCCGCCCCGCGGCTTTTTCCCTGGGCAGACCGGGAGCTAAAAGAGCAATTTCTCGCGGCCGTAAGACGTTCTTTTCAGAATGGCTTTTCGGCCGTGCGCTTCA